>NW_012118688.1:1259380-1292057 GCF_000951035.1 Colobus angolensis palliatus
ATATGGTAAATAATTAAAAACCATTAAATTATAAAAAATTATTTACAAAATTAATATACATTGTTATATGTAATAAATACATTTCATAGCAAACTCAAGAAAAGTGTCTCAATGACAAAGAAATGAATTTCAAAGTATAATGAAAATTGTTTTCCGTGTTCTTTCTCTAAATTACTGCAGTTTTCACTGCTTTAATAAAAAGTATATCCATTTGATTGACAGGAGAACATAATAAATATAAGAAATTAATGGAGTCACTGAAGACAAATTTTAACTATAATAAAGTTGGTAAGGTATTCAAGAAAAATAGAGGATGATACATAAACTACCAGAAGCTATTATCTTGAAACATCTAATTTTAAAAATGCCATCTGTGCACTCATTATTTTTATAAATGCATGTTTTTGAAGGGGTATTTCATTTACATGTTTTTGCTTCACTTTCATAAGATTATTTAATAGATCAACATTTTGATTAGCTTAAAATAACTTTATTTTACTCTTATATAACAGCAAGAACAGTAAGCAACAAAGTGAAAATAGAGGGAGGAAAACAAGTATACATCTAGCGCTCTTCTTATCTGCTTTCTTTTAAACAAAATACCAGAGATTTTTTTAAAAAGTTACTTCCTGAAACATAAATACTTTATCTGAACTTTCAGCAATTAGCATTCAGTTTCAGACAAATCGGAAATTTAGGTACCATATTTTTGCAACCATTTTTTTTTCTTTTCTGTAATTCTGAGAAAACCCACTGAAGGACATTGAGAGAATTATAAACATCAATTGTCAGTGACTGAAGATGAAAAATGGGCCCTGTAGTATATTACTATCACATAATATCCAACTAGAGCTTCAAATTATCATAAGAGTAATATCTAACACTTCTAGAACACTGAGAAATGGGGACTTCCTAAGGATTACACATTCATTTACACATTTAATCCTCAATAATATCCTATAAAATGAATACTATCATCATGTCAACATCATAGTTGAAGCAACTGAGTTTACAGTGAGGTAAAGTAATTTTAAGGTCCTACAGAGACTGAATGAAAGAACCCAAACTGACTGGGCACGGTGGCTCACACCTGTAATCCCAGCACTTTGGGAGGCCGAGGTGGGCGGATCACCTGAGGTCGGGAGTTCGAGACCAACATGGAGAAACCCTGTCTCAACTGAAAATACAAAATTAGCTGGGCATGCTGGTGCATGCTTGTAATCCCAGCTACTCGGGAGGCTAAGGTAGGAGAATCGCTTGAACCAAAGAGGCGGAGGTTGTGGTGAGCCGAGATCACACCATTGCACTCCAGCCTGGGCAATAAGAGCGAAACTCCATCTTAAAAAAAAAAGAAAGAACCCAAGTTTTCTGACTTCAAACTTTATATTCCAGGATATCAGGCTTGTCATATGGTATAAGGAGGTACAATTAGCATCATGGTCTGAAAGTATGCAGTACATTACCTGTGAATAGGAATGTGGTGGCCCCTAGGGTCAGAGGTAAGATGAAGAGGAGCCAGTGGTGGAGACAGAGAAGGAACAGTCGGTGAGATAGTAAATTAATAAGGCTAGTCATGAAAATCAAGAGCGGAAAGTGCTTCAACTTGGTCAAGTGGTAAATGCTGCTGATGGGTTGAGTAAGCTTAGAATACAAATCTCGCTACTGTATCATGCCTACTGGACAAACTTGGCAGTCATGTCAAGGAAAGTCTTACTAGTGTGAGAACAGAAGCCTTGATGGAGTGAGTTGACTAGAGAAACCAAAGTGAGAAGAGCAGAGCAAAGGGTCAAGGATAGAAGGCCAATGTGGAGTCACGGAAGGACCAATGACAGTTTCCCCAGTAACTATTTGTGGTGACAGATCAAAGCCAACATGAGAGTTTATATACAACATGCAAACAAAATACAGCAAGATGACTGGCCTAGCGTGAAACGAGATCAGTGTGACACATAAATCAACAAATCAGGCACAAAAAAGACAACAGGTTAATCAAAGAACAATGACCTCTAGCTACAAAGCACTTGAAAAAGAAGAGCAATGAATCTGATGTGATCTTAAAAAATAAACTACTCCTACGGAGAAAGTCCCATAGAGAAAGTCACTGAACTAATTTCCAGAGAGGCACAAGGAATAGCTGGACCAGGAGTTACTTATGAAGAAGAAATGCAAGTATAGAGAAAATTCTGACTAGAGAGAATGATTTGTAATGTTGTACAAGCAAAAAGGCAAAACGGAATCTCAATATACAAAGAAAATAATATTTTAATAGGGAGATATTAACAGGTTTAAACAGTACAAAGGCATAAATAAAACATGTTGGAGAGATGTCCTTTGAACAGCTTAAACAGAGTCTGTGTTTTGTTAATTCCAGCATCTCTGGGACTGAGCATATCTGGCAGCAAAAATGTACACTAGATTGTTGTTGAATGATAAAGATATTAAAGTGATCAATCCTTGTTAACTCAGGGGTGTATAAGATGAGTGAGTGTGAAGAGAGAGCACAGGAGTCTTGATATTTGTATTTAACAAGGACTGATAGTTTTTTTGGACTGAGGGAAAGAAGATAATGGCAATAAATGGAGGCTGATGGGAAGAGAATGGTGGAGATTCTTATCTCCTCCTTATCAGGTTTATGTAGAGGAGTCTGTTTATTCACAAGAAGGAAAAAGTATGAAAGGAAAAAAAAAAAAAAACAGTTTCGATCTGCCTCCTCACTCTCCTCACTCATGATTTGCCAGAGGAAGAAAACCAACAGAACTGACAGTGAATTTGGGTGAAGAGCTAGAAGAGGAGCAGACGAGTAGAGTCTTTTCTTTCCTTCTCAAAGTCTTGAATCCAGGATTCACACGTTCTCTTCCTCCTGCATATGTAAGTTGTCTGTCCCTGCAGGAAATTTACAACTTGCCAGTTTGGGTGAATGCATTCAATATTTGTGAAAAATTTGTATTCAATAAGCTCATTTTGGCCAGAGGTCTAGGTCACTGTCCAATTCATCTTTAGAAATAATTAACATGACATTTTTATTTCCATCTGCCTTATTTCTACGTCTACTTCTCAGTTGATTTTAAATTCAAATGAGATATGATTAATTATCACTCCTTAATCCCTGTCAGAGTCCAAGCCACAGAGTGTAGGGCTCCAATTTCCACCACAAGGGATTTAGGAGACAATGGGAAGTACAAAATGGCATGAACAACACAAATCATTTGGGCACTCTTTAATGTGCTGAGTGAACTATAATTGAATTACATACAAAGGGAAAGCAGCTGGTTGCCTTTGCATATAGTAAAGAATAAAATTGTACTCGGGGTTGTGATTAGACTTGACCCTTCATAAAAACATAGATGAAAAGCAGGGAGACTTAGCATAGAGTGCAGGTGAGTCAGTAACACCCTTGGAGTAAGGGCAAGGAAAGGAACCAAGTTATCATCAAATGCCTTTAAGACCAGAAAAGGGAGAGGACAGCTGAATCAATCAAATATTCAGGTACCATACAGACAGAAAAATGCTGAAGTCGAGAGAGAGTTGATAAAATCTACTTCTGCATGGCAGCGAAAACTTGAGAAGAACACAAAATAACATTTGCGAATTGAAGTGTCTTTAGCCAAAAAATAGATGAGCTTGTTGAATTTGGTAGCACTAAGCAGAGAAAAAAAGTATTTTAGTGGGAATGATGGGTGATAAGCCTGTAAGCCTTCCACTTATTTTCGACATTAGATATTATTCATGATAAAAGTTAATGAAACAGTAAAATTAAAGTCATTTCAAGAAGTATATTTTCAAGAAATATTTGAGAGATTGTTTTTCTAATATGCCTTTCAAATTTCTCAAAATAATATTGGCAGCTTTCATGTAGATCTTGCTCATCCAGGGGAAAGTGATTTTTTTTTCCAGGTAGTACCTTTAATCAAGTCCTATTATAACATTTCTAATTTCTTTAGTTTAAAACCTGACAAGAGAGTCAAGTAGTAAAGTAGTGAGAACATATTAAAATGTTTCCCATATACAACATTTCATTATGCCTTCCTTTGTACATAGAATCATTTTCGTTCAAGATAGACTTCAAATAGAAATAAATTTTGAACACAATCTTGGTTAAGTTTTTACATTGAAACTTAACCATTAAACTTCGATGAAGTGTAGCAAGATTACACAAAACAATCTTTTCACATCTGAATGAGACTGGACATTTCCAATGTACCATCAATACCATTTGTTTGCTCTTTAAAATTTTGTTTCATTATGAAATACTTAAGAAATTTACTTTAGTCCTGCAATTTGGCAGCTAAATGTTACACATCTGAATTCTGAGGTTAGTCCACTATATTATCTTTGTCACTGATTTGCCTATTAATCAGTTTTTGCTGTAAGTGGAAGAATGAGTTACAGGGTTAAATTTAATAAACATTTTATTTAAAAATTTTTCTCTATTAGTTTTACTAAAGCAAATTATGTACCTAGGTTATAATAACAGTTCCAAGAGAAATGGAATTGGTTTCCATCTGTCCAACTTTAAGTTGAACAAATAATTTAATAATTTAAACAGTAATTGAGGGAGTTGGCAATAAAATAGTCTACTCTTTCCATGTGAATATATTTCAATTTTATTTATAAATTTAAGCCTTGTAATTAATTTTACCTTGTTTGCAATTAAAAATTAAAATTTACTCAGACAAAAGGAAATAGCAACTATTAAAATAGCATAATTAAAAATTAATTGTATTTCCTAGTAATAATAATAATTCTTATCTTGCAAAATTATTACTAACTAGCTGATGAATAAGAGGAATGTAATTTGTGTGAGATCGCAAACATTTTTGTGTAATTCCTAAAAACCTATGGGATGTAGTTGAATGCATATGACCAATAGTTATTTCATAATTCTCCACATTTAAGAAAAAAATAATTACTTTTATCTCATCTAGTGAAGGTGAAAGGGGAATTATTCTGGAAATTTTTTTTATTCATTTACTTAAGAAATATTTAATAGTTCCTGAATCTCTACCACATGTACTGTTAAGACTATTTTTTGCAAGCAACAGCACTCCACTTTGAACAACATTGGAAGATAGTGTGGATTTTATGAAGTGAATAAAAGGGTTGAGTAATTGTGACTGTGCCAGACCTATAACTTGATGAGTAGTCAGATAAAGCCAGCCTGTAAGGGGAAACAAATGAAGAAAACATGCAGAGAAAAGTGATTAAGAGATCCCTTAGCTTTACATTTTACAACTTCAGTCCCTGTATTCTGACTACAAAAGCTGTGAGGGAAAGGACTCATAGACCAACCCTGATCAGGTACCCACTTGGAAAAATTAGCAGTGAGCAAGGAGACAGATAATTGAAGGAATATTATAAGAACGTGTGGCTGATGGTAGCAGAGTCCAGAAGAATAGAATGGGGGTGGAGGGTACAAAGTAGTCTAGACAGTCTATCCCACTGATATCTGCTATATTGGAAAAGCAAGTGATAAATGTGTAGAAGTAGCCAGTTGTCCCAATTAATTAAATTATAGGTTGGAGACCTAGGATATAAGTTAAACCACATATAATCAACAATAGTTGACCATGTTTGACTTTAAAACTGGCTACTTAATGTGTTACAACCTAATACTTCATTCAGTAAGTAATGGAAAAAAGAAAAAGTGACAGTTTCAAAGCGAGTAGAATATCCAAAAAGGCAAAAGTGAAGTGGAAGCAACTTGGGCTAACTGATTGGCCACTGTATGACAGACATTATACCTTAAACAGGAGTCCTTTTACAACTACTTTGGTTTTAACGTTTTGCATTTTGTTTGGATCTTACAATATTTAAAAGAAAAGCAACTGGACAGGTGTTAGGTCTAGTTACAATATGAAAAACTCAGCTGCTACACTCTCACACCTACGCTGTTTCTACGTTTATTCTACCTGATAGCCCACCCAAAGGCATCTGTATTTGCCATGATTATCTGCATATTCTTGGAAGGATGGGTTGAGAAGCTTAGCAGTTACAAAGACATTGCAGTGGCCCATGCAAGAGATGAAGGATAGTTAAAAGCTAAAAACATGATCCTTGCTAAAAGATGAGCCCGGCCCAATAACCAATCTTTTCCACTTTCAAGCTATTTTATCTGAGCAAGGTCATCTTTACAAATAACCTTCCTTATGTGCAAAATCTAAACACACCACTTGTCACAAAGGCTTTCTGAGATGATTAAATGAGATAATGGTCTAATTATTACAAAACATAAATCTCTTACAACAATTCCTGGAACGTAGTACGCATTCAGTAAATTGGCATAGATATCAGTAGGTTTAATCTGAGGGAAAGGGCATGGTAGACCTTCAGTTGCAGCAGTGTGGGCCATGTGACTGAGTTCTGATCAATAGGATGCAAGTAGAAATTATGTGCAAAAAAGGAACTAGCTTGCTCTCCACTGCAGGTATGACTGTAGAATTGAACATTCAGAGGAAGGCAACTTAGGGGATGGTGGGGCAGCGAAAAGTAAAGAACCTGGGTCCTCGGATAATTTAAAGGGACAAAGGCACTACACTTCTTGAACTACCTACAAGGACAAGTTTTCAAGTGAAAGAAAAATGAGCCAGCCTTGTTTGTCGTTGTTACTTGGTCACTGTTAAAACAGCTGAAGTGCATTCCTTACTAATATGTACAAGTAATGTAGATGGTTTTCTCTTTAAAAATTACTTCCACCACTCAAATATGAGTGGAAGCATGGAACTTCATATGCCTAATTGATTAAGATGTAGTACCATCTTAGTGGTAATGGATTGTGCTGCGAGAGGAAGAACTATCCATATTACTTAAATAATTTCTTGAATTGGTAAAAATGTGCATTTTTGTCCGGGCGTGGTGGCTCACTCCTGTAATCCCAGCACTTTGGGAGGCCGAGACGGGCGCATCACAAGGTCAGGAGATCAAGACCATCCTGGCTAACACGGTGAAACCCCGTCTCTACTAAAATACAAAAAAATTTAGCCGGGCGTGGTGGCAGGCACCTATAGTCCCAACTACTCGGCAGGCTGAGGCAGGAGAATGGTGTGAACCCAGGAGGCAGAGCTTGCAGTGAGCCGAGATGGCGCCACTGCACTCCAGCCTGGGCGACACAGCGAGACTCCGTCTCAAAAACAAAACAAAACAAAACAAAAAAATGTGCATTTTTTATTTAAGCAATAGAAATGTCCACTATTACATTAAAACTATTTTACTGTACTCTGTTGTAACTCCCTCAGTTATATCTCATTCATATTCTTTTACCACTGAAATAATTAGATCAGAGACAAAGTTAATAAAATTGGGATTAAAGTTAAATAGAAACATAGATATGGATGAAGCAAACTGAGGAAGATATTTTGTTTCTGCAAAAAATTGAATGCATAAGTTTGTCATCAACTCGCTCTTTAAATAATATGTAAACATAAATTGTTTTCCCCTTAAATTGAATGAAATACTGCCATAGCAATTTCCCATTCAACATGTATTAGCTTCATTCCACGTTAGTTCATCTGGAAGTCAGCTGAGAAACAAAGTCTGCATGATTGGGGTTTCATTTTGCCAGACCATCATATCAACTTTTTGAAAAATTGTAAAGCTCTAAATGTCAGAGGAATTATGAGGGCCCAAGTGCACTGTCTGAAATTCAAATCAAGATGGTTTTGTCTTTCTGTACTCATGGGATATTTCAGTCCTTAGCAAATTCATCTTCTGACAAATTTGGTCCAAAAATTTGAATCCTAAAGCTGAAGCTGTTTAAGTCAAATCTTTTTCATTATTATTAGCATCTCTCTGTAGCTAAAAAACAAATATTGCTTGCTGAAAACTGTACAGATCTCAGAAAAATCATTTCACATAAAAGAGGGCGAGAAATTACCTTGCCATTATGTTAGTATTTTAACTTTTATTAACATTGTAGTTGGTAGTGTACAAAACACAGGAATTGTGATATTAAACCTGACTTTCTAGTAGGCATCAAATACATCTAAAAATAATGACTGACACAAACATCAGTAATTCTTTTACTACTAGGGTCAAAACATTTATTTACCAAAATGCTTGCCTAACAAGATAAAATGCCTCAAATCAGTACTTTGATATATACTCAAAAGCACAAAACAGATGTGAGCAATCCATGGATTGTTCAAAATGTGCTTCCTTTTTGCTGGTGACATATTTATTTCTAGTAAAACACTGATGTGGTGTTATGATACACACACACACACACACACACACACACACACACTAAGCCATGCACACAGGGTTAAGAAGAATTCTGGACAGAAATATAGTTACAATTAAGCATTAATCAGACTGCACTTATACCCATTTCTTTGTAATCGCGAGCCACATAGCACTTTCGCATGCCTATTATTCCTACAAACAGGATATCTGACGTTAGAATCATAAGGCTTTTAAGAATTGCTTAAGATGTTTTACAGATTTCGAATTCCAGCAAAACAGCTGATGCCAACCGCTTTGAAGACACCCACAGAGGAACAAAATCAGCATGAGAATACAGTTTCTTCATCTCCCTGTCCCAAGATTTCGCCCTGCATGCTTCAACCAATCAATGATCTGCACACTTTAGCCCACTCCAAAATCCTTAAAACTCTAGCCCCAAATTCATTGAGGAGCCAGTTTTGAAGTTTCCTCCTGTCTCCTCAATCAGTGGCCCTATTTTTAAACATCTTTCTTTGCTGTCACCCAGTGTCTCAGTGTATTGACTTGCCCTATGCATCAGGCAATGGATCTATTATAGATAGATAGATAGATAGATAGATAGATAGATAGATAGATAGATAGATACATAGATAGATAGATAGATTTTTGTCCGTGGTTCTTGGCTTATAAGTTCCATAGTCCTTGTTACAGTGTTTTGCTATACTGTTGGCTTTGTTAGGCCTGAAGGGGAATGCCTTGGGAAACAATTTTTTTGACCTTCTCCTGCCCTCCTTTCACCTGCCCCAAGGCATGACTCTCATCTCCCCCCTTGCCTCTCTGATTGTGGCTCCTAAGACTCTCATTCCATAGAGTACTCCACCCATTTCCTTCCTGGAGGAAGGAAACCTGATGAAACTTCCAAAAAAAACTGGGTTCAGAAAGTTTCTGGATAGCTGAACATGTGAAGGTTCCTTGGGGGTTGGCATGCCTGGGGAGGACATGGAAGCTCGGCACACCTTTCCCACATACCTTACCCTACACATCTCTTCTTCTCTATCCTTTGTAATGTTCTTCATGATAAACTGGTAAGTGTGTTTCCATAAGTTGTGTGAGTCCCTGTAGCAAATTAATTGAACCCAAAGAGGAGGTTATGGGAACCCCAACTTGAAGCTAATGGGTTAGAAGTTCCAGAGGCCTGAACTTGCTACTGGTGTATGAAGTGAGGAGAGCAGTTTTGGGGACTGAGCCCCCAACCTGTGGAATCTGACACTATCTTCAGGTAGATAGTGTCAGTACTGAATTGGAGGACACCCAGTTGATGTCCATTGCAATTGATTTCTTGCTTGCTGGTGGGGAAAAAAATCTCCACGCATTTGGGGGTTAGTTACAGAAGTCTTCTGTGTTGATGATTGCTGCCATTTTGATGTGAGAGCAGAGAAAAAAATATGATTTAAGTATTTTTTCAAACAACTGGATATTTGAAAAATAAAATAAAATATTTTAAATTATTTTGGATTCAAAATTAGCTGCCAAATTTACAAGTAAAACCCTGTAATTTATATACAATGTATTCTTTATGCTTGATTACAAAAAATATTTGGACTTTTTATCTAATTCATTTCAAATTTTATATTTATTTAAATAAAAAGCATTTTATTAGAAACAGAAAAAGGTTCTGTTTCTAAAATTAAGGCTGCAACACATGGTCTCAATCATTGCTTAAACTAAAAAAAAAACCACAAAAAGACAGTAAGGAAGAAATTAAAGTCAGCTGGTAGTGGAAATTGTTGTTATAATAGGTTTTTCTCTTTTCACTGTTGACAGAATCACAATTTATGTCTCATAAATCCATAAATAACTTTAATTACTGTCATTCGGGAGTGTGACAACGATTAAAGACAACAAATGTAAGAGCTGAGCACTTGATGAGAACTACTCAAATAATACGTTGAATAAAAAAAAGGTCAATCAGCACTTTGCAACTCAAGAAAACTAAGTTTTTAATATTTTAAAAAAGTATTCGTGACTGTGGTTCTCTTACCCCTTAGCATCTTCATTACAATTATTTGAACCCCTTTTTAGACATACTGCACAATCTGTCAGTCGTGAGACAGGACGCCAAAAAAATTTACTAGTCCTTGTGACATCTACTTTATTTCTACCTAATTACTGGAGAGAAATACTTCCAGTTACTTTGACTGTTAGTGTATATGATCTTACTATATCCGAAAATAAACTGTCATGAAATATGAAATTTCCTTGGTATACAATATCCTGTCATTCACTCTGGTGTTTATAAATAAATAAATGATCAAACAAATATTTTAAAATAAATGTATGAGTATATACAAATACAAACACACACACACACACACACACACACACACATACACACATTCTGTCAAAAGAGTGATTGCTAACCTGTTAAAGAGTATGTAAAGATGAGAGAAATGACTAGCAAATAATACGCAAAACGACACTACTACAGAGAATACATCAGAAAGATATGGACTACATTTAAAAAGACTAAATCGGTACAAAGGAAATCTGCTCCACGAATATAATTGTATGGCATTCAACTGGTGACTGTGAACATGTGAATTTGCTCACTGTGGCCGTAAAAACGCTATAAGAATTTTGCAAAAATCAATGTGACATTGTAACAAATATTTTCTATGTTTTTGTGTTTTACATCATTTTTTCTGTTGAAATAATTCTTAAACTATTTACTCAAATGCACCTTAACAATGTGTATATAAACATATTTAGTAAAATATTTTAAAATTATAGTTTTTGAATTGTTTTTCCAATTACAAAATAGATTACTTTTTTATTTGAGAAATAACTATAATTAAAATTAATTATCTCAAAGTATGTTTAAATATGAGATTGGATACTTATGTAGCATATGCATAGTTTTCTATATAGGATAAATGAGAAATTCCTAGTGATCTTATGGGAAAAAATATAATTTATCTGTACAGAGAGTAATTATACAAAGACATGATATCAATATCTTTCCTGGGCCTAGCTTTAGGGTATTCTGGGGCCATGTTAACTAAGAGAAATAATAGGAATATTATATCTCTCAAATATGTTAAATGTTATAATTTTTTTTGTTTTTTAAGACAAGATCTCACTTTGTTGCCCAGACTGGAGTGCAGTGGTTCCATCATGGCTCACTGCAGTCTTGACCTTCCAGGCTCAAGCGATCCTCCCACCTCAGCCTCCCTAGTAGTTGGGACCACAGATGTGCACCACCATGCTTGGCTAATTTTTTATTTTTCATTTTTGTAGAAACAGGGTCTCCCTATGTAGTCTAGGCTGGTCCCTAATCCCTGGCCTCAAGGTCTCTACCTCAGCCTCCCAAAGTTCTGGGATTACAGGCATGAGTCATGGTGTCTGGCCATGTTATACTTTAATTAAGTCAGATGCATAGAAAATATAAATTGAATTTAAGGAAAAAGAGGAATGATAGGCCGGGCGCGGTGGCTCAAGCCTGTAATCCCAGCACTTTGGGAGGCCGAGACGGGCGGATCATGAGGTCAGGAGATCGAAACCATCCTGGCTAACACGGTGAAACCCCGTCTCTACTAAAAATACAAAAACTAGCCGGGCGAGGTGGCGGGTGCCTGTAGTCCCAGCTACTCGGGAGGCTGAGGCAGGAGAATGGCGTAAACCCGGGAGGCGGAGCTTTGCAGTGAGCTGAGATCTGGCCACTGCACTCCAGTCTGGGCGACAGAGCGAGACTCCGCCTCAAAAAAAAAAAAAAAAAAAGAGGAATGATAATATAGATAGCAGCTTTTGGAATTTTGTATGCTGTTTTTGTGAAATGAATATTAATATATTCACCTAAACTGAAAAAAATGATTGTCATCCTCAGATGTATGTATATTTGCAATATGTAGTGCATTTATAGTATAATACAATATTAAAAATAAATAAATTTATTTATTTTTTTTTGAGACAGAGTCTTGCTCTGTCACCAGGCTGGAGTGCAGTGGCTTGATCTTGGCTCACTGCAACCTCTGCCTCCCAGGTTCAAGCGATTCTCCGGCCTCAGCCTCCCGAGTAGCTGGGACTACAGGCGCCTGCCACCACGCCCAGCTAATTTTTGTATTTTTAGTACAGATGGGGTTTCATCATGTTGGCCAGGCTGGTCTCGATCTCTTCACCTTGTGATCCACCCACCTCGGCCTCCCAAAGTGCTGGGATTACAGGTGTGAGCCTCTGTGCCCTGTCAAGAAATTTATTTTTTAATTCTGAAATTTACAGATGGATATTAAACACTCTAGGCTTAGAATAAATATGTGAAATATGCAATACAGACAGAGAGATGTAAATTAAGATATTTACGATGACTGGGAAAGCATACAAGCTATTCTGATTATAACTACCTTCATTGTCTTAAAGCATTACATTGGAAATTAGTATGATAAAAGTTACAATTAGCACCATGTCACTCATCTCCTTCTATAAGCCCTTAAGAAATTTGTATCTTGGCAATGCAAGGATCATTCAATCACAATGGATTCACATTTGATTGTATTTTCACTGTCACAGGTAGTGAAGTCCTTTTCCAATTATCTGACTCAGTGTGTAAGAGCAGATAAGAATGTACAAAAGGAAAAGATGGTTCACAGAATAACAACAACAAAAAGTAGTATTTTGGGTTTGACTACAGCCTGTGTGACAGATACAGAAAATGAAAATATATAAAGTAAAATATTAATAGGTGATCCAATGGAAAAGGCAAAGTATATAATCTCCTGTGAGCTACTAAGCAAATAATGGAGATTGACCAAACAGAAATTTATATATATCAGAGTATATAATAAATATACAGTATATATAGAATATGTACACTATATATATACACAGAGAACTTATATAATACATATCTATACAATTACATAAATCTGGTTCTTAACGGCATTTGTACATACAAATTAGTAATATATACTTGTGCTCTTTGGTAAAATGATACAATACCTAGAACATGATCTATTTCACAATATTAACATTATTGTTTGTTTTTGTTAGTGTAATCCAACATACACTAGATAGAAAACTCATATTTAATTTAATGATCAAGCAATATCCAAGCCAAGAAAATAAAAGGAACACGTCTATATCACTTATATCTTTCTGGACCTTATGCAGAAATCTGGTAAAACAGATATGCAAGAAATTTATGTTTTTTTCTTTTCATGTACTTTGCTTTAGACTGAAAATTTCTGCTTTTTTATTTTCAATTTCAGAAAAAGAACACTGTAGACAATTCAAGCAACATTACTGTTGGAATTACAACAGAGCAATAGCTTTATTACATAACTCTGATTAGATGATCGTGTACTATAAATTTTAAAGTCTTCATCTCTATTGAAAATACACAATAAATTAGCTTTAAAAAAACACAGTCTACAGCAACCTCAATTCTTGCCTCTCCAGAAGAAAGAATTTGACTGAGGGGCATAAGGCAGAAGGAGAGACTGAGGCAAGTTTTAGGGCAAAAGTGAAAGTTTATCAAAAAGCTTTAAAGCAGGAATGATAGGAAGTAAAGTATACTTGGAAAGGGGCCAACAGGCAACTTGTGAGATCAAGTGTGTGATTTTACCTTTGACTTAGGGGTTTTCTATACGGGCATGCTTCCTGGGTCTGCATCTCTTCTCCCCTGATTCTTCCCTTGGGGTGGGCTGTCTGCTGCTCAGTGGCCTGTCAGTGCTTGAGAGGGGCCACATGTGCACTGTGTTTACTGGAATTTTATGCATGCTCACTTGAGGCGTTCTTCCTTTACCAACCAAATGTCCCTAGAAGGTCATATACCAGCTAAGCTCCACCATTTTGCCTCTTAATGTGCATGCTTGAGCCCACTCGCCCAACCCCTGAGATTGTGTCAGAAAGCTGCTAATCACCAGCTTCAGCTTTTTTCCACCTGTTGGTAGACTGCCTTTCTCTGGCACTGGCTATGATCAATTATTATTTAAGAGTGGCAGTTTAACAACCTCCTGACCATCACCTGATGGTCGCCTGACATTCCTAGTGGGTGTAGGTGCTGGGGGATGGACCCCTGTTATGCCCTGTTCATGTTTGACTAGCTACCTACTGTAACAACATATAGTAGCTATCAAATATTTTCACATATTATATATTTGTAACTGAACAGTAAGAGTTCTGCTCAGTTAAATTTTTAACAGTAAGTTTAAGAAGTGACAGCAAATGTACTACTGGAGTTATGAATTTTTACTCCAATTGTTAAAATTAATACTATATAAAGAAAGGTTTCAGCTTCCAATCTGGGTCTTAGAGAGTTGACAGGAGTGTTGCTTCCACTCTTACAACAGCAAAAGAAAGGTAGGTTAAACAAGATTGATAAGCTCTGGATATCTGCTATACAACATTGTACCTATAGCCCATACTAATTTGTTAAGAGGGTAGATCTTGTGTTAAGTATTCTTACTAAAATAAAACAAAATAAAATTCTAGACCAATTTCAAAATTAGCCTCTTTCTTGAACCACCAGAGAGCTGAGGTTGCTGGTTTCAAATCCAAGGACAGTTCATGACTTTAAGAAGAGATGAGCGATAAACAAGCATTCACCTAGAGTGGACACAATGAGATAGTGATAAAAACAGCTTAGCTAAAATGGATGACAAATTAATGAAGGCCAAGTATGACCTAGTGGGACAATGTGAAATCTCTGACGGCATCAGACATTGTGGGAGTTCATACACTCTTGCATGTCCTTTTCTGCAAACTTCACTAGAGGCTCACAGAAAAAAAACAGAAAAAAAAAAAAAAACCCTAAGAAATATTCATTGTTGCACAGGCCTATAGGAGGAAAGCAACAGCTATAGGAGATGGGCAAGAAACTTGTTAAAGTTCTTCTCCTCTAGCCCCAATACAGGACAAAAGCCTACATCTTTGTGGGGAGAAGGGCAATGAATACTGTTGGTGTTATGGAACTGATGAACAATAATTCCCTTTAAGATAGTGGAATGCAGAAGGGGCATGATTACTCATTGAGCCTGTGTAAAACCTGGAAAGAGGCAAGATAACTAAGAAGGCATCTAACTGACGCTCTTCATTACAACGCTACCACATCTACTGCCAGGGTAAATTGGCTAACCAAGAAAAGAAGCAATAAGCATGAAGATATGTGAGTAGAAATTATCCAAACTAAGACCCCCCAAAAAATAAAAGATTTAAAAATTTAAACCAGAACGTCCAAGATCTTTTGGACAATATCAAATGTTCTAATTTAAACATAATTTGAAATACTGAAAGACAGGATAAAGAGGATGGAGCGGGAGAAATATTTAAGGAAATGATGGCTGGAAATTTTTTACCAAAATTAATGAAGGACACATATTTGAAAAGAAAAAAAATACAAAAACCAAGGAAACAAAAATTATCAATATCATATTCACACTGCTTATAGGAAAAGTCAAAGAAAAAAATCTTTCAGGTAGCTAAAGAAAAAAGAAACATCATACACACAGAAAGAAGATAAAATCATTGCACACTTTTGTCAGTAACCGTACAAGCAAAAAGACAATGGAATACTATGTGCTGATGAAAACACACACACACACACACACACACAAACATACACACACACACACTGACTCAGAATTCTATATCCACCAAATTTATCTCTTCAGAATGGAAAAGAGATAAAGCCTTTCTCAGCAAACAAGCATGGAAAGAAGTAATTGCCAGCAGATCTATAAAAGTGTAGCTTAGAAGGACTTTTAGGGTCACGGAACTGTTGTCTACGGAAATGTAGTGATGGACATAAAGCTATATAAATTTGCCAAAATGCAAAGGAATGTAGATCAGAAAATGTAAATTTTACTAAAAGTACATTTTAAAATAATCAACTAGCATGTGCAGTGAAACATGGAATGTAGACTGGACAAATTAAATGCCTTACAAATTCATCACATAATTACACTGAAGGGCACAGGAAGAAAAGTACTTCTGAAAAACTGTATTGTCTGGGTACTGCAAGAATAAAGACGAATAACTATACAGACAATACCTTCTAGTTGTTAAATTTATTTTCTGCCTGTGTATGGTTTAGCACTTACTAAACTATTTGTATACAAAGGTTGATCATTGTAGATAATGAGATCTAGGTTTTTCCCTGTCAGAGAAAGAAGTTAAAAGTTAGGATGGGTAAATCTGTAATTAACCATGTGTTGCTGGATTGGAACTGGATATAACAATATAAGTTTACTTTAAAATTTTATGTGGAGAAAAAATGGATGCAGAAATAAATTCAGATCTGTGTGCATTTCTTAGATTTATTTCTTAAATCCTAGATTTATTTCTTAGATACATATCTTAGATCTATTCGTTCAGAAGAGTGAGATGCCGTGATACCCCAGTAGCAATGAGCTACTCCTAGCACTCAGATCTGAATTTCAAATTCTCTAATCATGCTCTAATAAGAAGAACCAGTGCACCTTGAAGAGCTGACTGATTCCAGAGTTGGGGCAACAACAACAACAAAATGAAAGATGAGTCTGGAGTATCTGGTGATGTACGAAGTTAAAAAAATTCATAAAAAGAGAGTTGGGAATTGAGGCACATTAAATACTGAAAGGGCACAGAAGCCAGCCTGAAAGTTCCCAATAGCCATAGACTAAAGCAACAAAATAAATAACTATTGTATCGGATTATAACTCAAAGGTCAAAGTAGTTATCCATGATATCGATACACAGATGGATAGATAGTTTAGTCAGACAGATATAGACAGATAAATAGATAGGTAGGTAGGCAGATACATAGATAGATAGATAGATATAATTAGTGAAAAGGCAACTAGTCTTTCTCTCAGAAGAATTTCAATTTTAAAATGACAGAAATAGAAAATTACAGTTGGAATAACATAGTAATAATTGTTGCAGGTATTATCCAGTGATAGACTCTAAAGTAGGTGGGTCAGAGTTTAGCACAGATAGGATATTTGCATAGTCTCAAATTTCAGTCAATTCTCATTATTCATAGTAATAATATCATAGTCCTGTAATATCACCAGCAACACTGAATTAGCAAATACTAAACCATTGTTCTCAAAGAGAAAAACAGGGTCAAATTCCTGTAAGATCCTGGTCACATTTTGTCAATGAATCAATACAGAACCTTGTTTGATGTATTCCTGTTTAAAGATGTTTTACCTAATACATATTGTTGATTTGTTAACATTGAGCTCAAAAACAACATATAACTCACAGCTAAATGAAGTTTATCTAACATATGATTTTCTCCATAAAGCACATCACAATCTTCTTGAACTTAGGATCACTAGATAGCACATCACCAACTTGTGGGTGATTTTAAACAGTACAATCACCAACGAAAACACAATATTCAAAACATAGCATTAGACAGACTGAAAATAACGACACTTGTTTATAGTATGAGACATAAAACAAGAAGACAGATAATCAGCTTGTTTGATCTCAGTTGGGAATGTGAATGATAGGTTACAAATATTTTGCTGTTCTGTATATGTCCATAAATGACTGCAAAATTGACTTAATTATTGATATTAAGCTTACAAATAAATTTTAGTGAGTAGGCAAATTCTCAAATGTGAAATTTGTAAATGACGAGCATCAGCTACATATTTTCCCCAAAACTATTTAGAAAATACAAAGGAAAAGCCGGGCGCGGTGGCTCACGCCTGTAATCCCAGCACTTTGGGAGGCCGAGGTGGGCGGATCACGAGGTCAGGAAATCAAGACCATCCTGGCTAACACAGTGAAACCCCGTCTCTACTAAAAATACAAAAAAAAAAAAAATTAACCAGGCATGGTGGCGGGCTCCTGTAGTCCCAGCTACTCGGGAGGCTGAGGCAGGAGAATGGCGTGAACCCAGGAGGCAGAGCTTGCAGTGAGCCGAGATCGCACCACTGCACTCCAGCCTGGGCTACAGAGCAAGACTCTGTCTCTCTGTCTCAAAAAAAAAAAAAAAGAAAAGAAAAAAAAGAAAATTCAAAGGAAAAATAGTAAGTTTCTAGTGCAGTGTCCTGGCAGACACTGCATTAGGCAAGTGATCAAGGTTAACATCACCAGTTATGAATCTGGACATTGTGCACCTCTGATATGAAGCACTTAGAAGGGCCCATCATCTCTGTAGTATCCTACCTCAATAACTGCATAATCGCAATATAATTATTAGAACATATTAGACAAACCAAAATTGAAGGACATTCTAGAAAATAACTGACTAGTACTCTCCAAAAGTATCATGATCATGAAAAACAAGGAAAAAAATGGAGAACCATCACATATTGGAGTAGGCTACAGAACCATAACAAATAAATGCATTATGGGATCCTGCATTGGATCATGGATCAGAATTGTTAAAAAAAAATTAATGTAAGACTGGTGAAATTCAAATAAGTTCTGTAAATTAGTTGATAATATTATACCAAGATAAATTTATTGGTTTTGAACATTATACCATCATTGCATAAGATGTTAACAGAGAAAGCTAGGTGAACTCCATTATTTTCAAAACTCTTCTATTATTATAAAATTATCAAAAAAATCTGTCCTTAAAAAGGCCCATAAATAAGACTTTATGGGACAAACTTTGCTCTAGATCAACCATGCCTCTCTCATCTCCTAGAAATTACTGATCTTTTTACTGTTTCCATAGTTTTCCCTTTATCAGAATGTCGTATAGCTGGAATTACACAGTATGGAATCTTTTCACATTGACTCTTCTCACTTATTAATATGCATTTAAGCTCCCTCTACATCTTTTCTTTATGTCTTTTCATGACTTAATAGCTCATTTCTTTTTAGCAGGGAATAATGTTTCATTGTCTAGATAGAACATACTTTATCCATTCACCTACTGAAGGACATCTTGATTGCTTCCAAGTTCTGGCCATTATGAATAAAGCTGCTATAAACATTTGTGTCCAAGTTTTCTGTGGATATAAGTTTTAGTTTTAAACTTTCTTGCATAACTGCCAAGGAACTTAACTGCTGGATAGTATGGTAAGAAAGTATGGTAAGATTATATTTAGTTTTATAAGGAACACCCAAACTGTCTTTCAAAATAGCTGTACAATTTTGCATTCTTACTAGCACTGATTGGGGGCTCCTGTTGCTCCACATTATCACCAGCATTTGGTGTTGTCAGTGTTTCAGATTTTGCCCATTCTAATACGTGTGTAGTTGTATCCCATTGTTGTTTAAACATTTAACTGATAACATATGATGTACACCATCTTTTCTTGTGCTTATTTGTCTTTTTTTTTTTTGGAGACAGAGTCTCGCTGTGTCACCCAGGCTGGAATGCGGTGGTATAATCTCGACTCACTGCAGCCTCTGACTCCCAGGTTCAAGCAATTCTCCTGCCTCAGCCTTCCGAGTAGCTGGGATTACAGGCACTCACCACTACACTCGGCTGATTTTTGTATATTTATTAGAGATGGGGTTTCACCGTATTGGCCAGGCTGGTCTCGAACTCCTGACCTCAGGTGATCTGCCTTCTTGTTTTAGGTCTCATACTATAAACAAGTGTCATTATTTTCAGTCTGTCTAATGCTATGTGGGATAGAAACAGCCTATAGTTAATTTTATTTCAACGTTGCTGATTTCTAGCTTTCACCAACAAGAAGGCAACAGGAAATGGAGTGGTTTTGTGCAAAAATCTTTGGACTGGTTGAGAGACCAGGTTTCAGCCCTGGCACTCCCACCAACAGGGTTGCTTACTTCACTACTTAAGTTCTTTGGACCTCGATTTTATTATTTGTGCAAAGAAGATATTTGACTAGAGGGCCTCTAAGGTCCTTTAAAATTCTGATGTTCTCTGACTCTAAAATAAACCTACCTTGACGACTTCTAGGAGGTGGCATTTCCAGGAATTCAAGAATAGGATATATCTAGTATATTGTTGATTTTTTCCACTTTGTATTCTCATAGTTTTCATTAGAAACTAAACATTTTGAAGTTCACAAAAACTAGAAACAGTTTCAATGTTAGTATAAAAGAGGTTAGTCTTTATTCACCTAACGGTATTTTGATAATTCGTGTATTTTAACTGTGTCACAGAGAAACTGAGTATGTAATAGTAATCACTTCCTGCAAATATTGATTTTATAAATATTTTAAAGCAAATCCTGGGAATTTATCAAAATGAGAAAATGTAATACAACTATAATGGGCTTAAATTAAGATTAAAACACCTTATTCATACATGTAAAAGTTTATATTATTATTTGTGCACATATCAAAACTGTCATCAATTAGAGATATTACAGAACCCATGGGTTATATTCTAAATTGGATTGGTAAAGGATGAAACACAAAAAGGACCATTCAGTACAGGACTTCAGAAACTGATGAGGAACTTACTTCTGAGAGATATCAGTTAAAAGAAAGTATTTCTCCAAATGTTCTGAACTCACCATATACCATCAAGAGAACATCACTCTTATAAAATGCTTTTTGTCATTGCTGAAGATTAGAATTTTGCAGTGAAATATGATACTTCAGGAATGGTAGAAAGCATTAAAGAATAGATACCAAAGGATCAAAAAATGTGTGGAAGAAATACATACATGTAATACAGATTTATAATTTACATTTAACTAAGCATAAGAGCAAATATTTATTTTTGTACCATCATTGGAGTTTGATTAAATTTCAGTAAGCAAAGAGGGTAACAGTAATCTACATTCTGGCAATAAGATAATATCTCCTAGTCGTGGCAGTGTTTTATCAGAGTGTCCATCACTTCATAAATTCTAGCAACTGTCATCAGTTGGCTAATACTAGCTTAAAAAATCCTACACTTTGCCCAGACAGACTTGTTTAAGGTTGTACTCTGGATGTTAATTTTATATTATCCTAGTAGTCACCAATTTTCCAGTCAAAAAATAAATCTCTTTGCATCTCTCCAACTATGATTTATTGTTAATGATGCTTATAATTGCATTTGTTAATCACTTTAAGGTTCAAATCAACAGTGGTACATACTGAACCCATATAACACATATATTTTCCTCCTGAGTATATAAATTGGTTTTAGTCAAAACAAAATAATATCCTTTCAATATTCTTATTTAAAGTTTGCCTTTTCATCTCTGTATTTAATTCATCAATATTGTCAATTCATCATTTGCTCTCATCATCTGAATAATAATTTTAGCTTCCTCCTGGAAGGAATACAATATACGTGAAACATAAAAATTAATTTAATGTTGTAAATATTTGTGAAATACAAATTTAGCAGCATTACTAAAAAGCAGAATCCTTTAGTAATTATCGATTTATCAAAATCACTTTAAAAAATTACAACATGACAAATTGCAATTGTACTATCACCATTTTACCTCAAGAAATATCAATCAACTCTATTTAAAAAATTGTCTACCCTTATTTCTCTGTGAAATGTCAAAAGGGACAGCCGAGGTTTTGTATATAGATGAGAAACCACAAATTTCATAGGTGTATCAAATTTTACAGAAAGGTAAATTACATAAAATCCCATTAGTTGAGTTTTTTTAAAAAAAACCTTTGATGTCTGGTATATTATTTCCACCCTGTAAAAGGTTCGAGTCTCCATTTGAAGCCTCAAAATTGCTATCAGTGATCGCTTTTCATTTCCTTGACTGATTCAAGATGGGTATCAAAGATTATTTGTAAAAGAAAGGGGAAATGTTTCACTCTTGTGCAAGCCAGAATTCATAATTATTGATTGCATTTTCTTATGTAATAATGTATTAGAATTTCTCAAACTTTACTGTGTGTAAAAATCACCTACCGAGCTTCTTAGAAAGAGAGGTAATAGAGCCTGCCTCCTAAAATTCTGATTCATTCACTCTGGCTGAGAACCAGAAAACTTCCTTTTTAAACCAGGAGCTTTAATTAAAAGCTAAGGGATTCAGAATCAGATTATTATGGGGTCATACTTTGAAAAACAACGTATTTGTGGCAGGTATTTAAAAGGTGCAGAAGATATGAGTTTTGACTTTCTGTTATGACTGGAATTTCAAAAAACAATGACACTTTTCTATATACTATATAGTACTCAAAGACATCTTGCCAAAAGTGAGACATGTTCCTAAACCATCAATGAGCTCAAAAAAGGAGAGATAAATTTTCACCATCTGCAGTACATCTTACTTAAGATTCTTATTATTTTCCAAAATATTCACTATAAAAAAGGCTTGTAGGAGTAGGTTTGCTTTCTTTTGTTCTTCTGCCTTCTGCCATGTGAGGAAGCAGCAAGAATGCCTTTACCAGTATTGATAGCTTGATCTTAGACTTCCAAGCCTCCAGAAATGTGAGGAATAAATGTCTGTTTTTTTAATAAATCATCCAGTCTATGATATCCTGTTATAGCAGCACAAAAGAGACTAAGACAGAATCCTTAGCAACAGAAATTAAGCTAGCAACAAAATTACATTTTGAGTGTTAAACACGTAATCTATCTACAGTAATATTGTATGCAAGGCTTTCTAATTACAAGTATGGAAATCAGATTTCAGGGAATTGAAGAAACAGTATTTGGTAGGAAAGTTGTCTGTATGCCTCATTCAAACTGTGGAAATAGAAATGAAGAAATTAAAAGAAAGATGAAATGAACCGATTAAAGTGAAAATCATCAGATGGAATTTAAAATGTTACATACTGTTTACAATAGACACATCTAAAGCATATGGCTACAAAAGAGTTCAAGGTAAATAAATGTATAGGTAAAAAAGCATTATTTGCAAACATAAAGCGAAAGAGAGTTTGTATAGTTAAATTCATACAAAACAAATTGGACTTTAAGGAAATATGATTACTGAAAATAAAAGAAAACATTCTGTAATTATGAAAGTTTGAATTCACTGGAAGAATTTGTGTGTGGATTTTTTGTTAAAAAAGCTATTAAAAATTTGATAGAAATTTTATTGAATCTACATATTGCACTGGGTAGCATAGGCATTTTAACAATACTAATTTTTACAATCCATGAGCATGGAATATATTTTCACTTATTTGTATTTTCTTCAATTTCTTTCATCAGTGTCTTATAGTTTTTAGTGTACAGATATTTCACTACTTTGATTAAATGTGTTCCTAAATATTGCATTCTTTTTGGTGCTATTCTAAATGAAATTGTTTTCTTCAGTCCATTTTTTGAATAGTTCATTGTTAGTGTACAGAAACACAATTGATTTTTACATATTGATGCTGTATCCTGCAACCTTACTCAAATAATTTACTAGTTCTAACAGCTTTATGGTGAACTATTTAGAGTTTTCTCTTTTTTTTTTTTGAGACAGAGTTTCACTCTTGTTGCCCAGGCTGGAGTACAATGGTGTGATCTCAGTTCGCTGCAACCTCTGCCTTCCGGGTTCAAGAAATTTTCCTGCCTCAGCCTCCCGAGTAGCTGGGATTACAGGCGTGTGCCACCACTCCCAGTTAATTTTTGTATTTTCAGTAGAGACAGGGTTTCTCCTTGTTGATAAGGCTGGTCTGGAACTCCCAGCCTCAGGTGATCTGCCGCCTCGGCCTCCCAAAGTACTAGGATTAGAGTCGTGAGCCACCGCGCCTGGCCAGGGTTTTCTTTCTATAAAAACGTGTCACCTGTGACTAGAAGGAGGTTTCATTCTTTGTTTCCAATGTGTATGCCTTTTATTTCTTTTTCTTATCTAATCACTTTGGCTAGAACTTCCAGTATAATGTTTAATAAATGTGTCAAAGTAGGCATATTCTTTTTCTTGATCTTGGCAAAAAGGATTCTGACTTTCACTATTAAATCTTACATTAGCTGTAGATTTATTGTTTATCATGTTGAGAAAGTTTCTTTCTATTCCAAGATCATGGATTGTGTGATGATGAGCATTATTGTTGTTGGGTTTTTGGTTATTTGCTTGTTGACCTTCATTCCACTAATGTAGCATATTACATTGATTGATTTTTAATAATTAAACCAATTTACATTGTTGAGATAAATTTCTGTTTGTCATGGTGTTTGATCCTTTTAATGGGTTGATGAACTCAGTTGGCTAGTATTTTTCCCAGAACTTTTGCATCTATATTCATTGGAAGTGTTGGTCTGTGGTTTTATTTCTTTGGTCTGTAAATGTTAGGGAAAATTCTCTGTGAACATATCCTATCCTGGGTTTTTATTCGTTAGAAGATTTTTATGTACTGATTTCATCTCCATGCTTGTTATAGGACTAAGAATTTACTTTTCCTCTGGAGTCAGTTTTGGCGATTTGTGTATTTCTAGAAGTTTGCCTATTTCTTCTAGATTATCTAATTTGTTGACATACAAGTATTCATAGTGTTCTCATAGATTTTTTTTCTATAAGGTCAGTAGTAGTATCTCCGCTTTCATTTCTGATTTTAGTAAATCGAATCTTATCCTTTTTGTTCTCAATTTAACTTATGGTTTGTTGATTTTATCTTCAAAGAATCAACATCTACTTTTGTTTATTCTACTGATTACTCATTCTATATTTTGTTTAACCCTATTATAACCATTATTATTTCTTTCTTTCCATGAGATTTCTATTTAGCCTATTCTTCTTTTTCTACTTCCTTAAGGCTTAAAGTTAAGTTATTACAGGACTTTATATATAGCCATAATTTTTTCTCTGAGCAGTCTCGCTAAATTCCATAGATTTTGGTGTGGTATGTTTCTATTTTCATTCACTAAAAGTATTTTCTATTCTCTTTTGTGATTTCTTTGCCAACCCATATGTTGGTTAAGAATGCACTGTTTTGTGGTACAGCAGCCCACCTGAGAGCCACATGGAGCAGGGGAGCCCCCACCCCCCAGTCAAGGGAAGGAGTGAGTGAGCCTGCTACTCAACCAGGGAAACCATATTTTGTCCACAGAATTGTGCAACCCACGGATCAGAAGATCCCACTCCTAAACCCATGCCACCAGGGCCTAGGGTCCCAACCCAGGAGCCATGCAGATTCTCAACAGCCTCTCAGCTAGAATCTGCTTAAACCTGCCAAGTGTCCAGGGGAAGGGGTGACCAGCACCACAGCTGCAGCTACCTGCTGTCTAAGCCACATGAGCTCCTTCAGGGAGGGGCAGCAGCCAGCACTGGGTCTCATAATTGTCTAACATGCTAAGTTCTCTGGGGTGGGGAAGGGCGGCATCCATCTCTATAGCTCCAGGTCATGCTTTTCCCCTGCTAGAGCCAGGGAGGCTGGATGGCTTCATTCCAAGATGTGTCCCCCACATCCCAAAACACCAGCTATGGCAGACTGCAGCCCGAGCACCTCTTCAGACCTGACACTGACTCATCCTTCCTTACTGGGTAGGGCCTCCCTGCAGGAACTCCAACAACTGCAGTCAGAGGCTCAGGGACAGAAACCTGATCTCCCTGGGCCAGAGCCCCTAGGGGGAGGGGTGGCCACAGTATCTGTGGACCAGCACACTTAGCCTTTCCTCCTGGTAGTTCTGAGGAATCCAGACAGCCTAAATGAGTGGCTTTCCCCCTAGCGAAGCACACTCCCTCCACCAAGAGACAAAGTTCTTCATGAAACAGGTCCTGTTCCCTGTCACCCAACTGGATGAGACCCTCCAAAGGGGTTGTCAGACACCCTATAAAGGAGTGATCCTATTGTCATCAGGTTGGTGCCCCTAGAGGTCAGAGATCCCAGAAAATGGAACAGGTACCCATCTTTGCTGTTCTCCAGCCTCCTTGAGTAACATCTCCAGATGCAGGAACAAACCAGATGAATAGGGCCTGAAGTGAACCCCCAGCAAACCACAGCAGCCCTACAGAAGAGGGACCTGACCATTGAAAGAAAAACAAACAAACAGAAAGCAACGACAACAGCATCAACAACAACAAAAAGTCCCCACAAAAACCGCATCCAAGGGTCAACAACCTCAAAGATCGAAACTAGACAAACTCATGAAGATGAGAAAGAATCAATGAAAAAACACTGAAAACACAAAAGGCCAGAGAGTCTCTTCTCCATTTGATTGCAATGCCTCTCCAGCAATGGTGCAGGCTGGACAGAGGATGAGATGGAAGAACTGACAGAAGTAGGCTTCAGAAAATGGGTAATAAAAAACTCCACTGAGCTATAGGAGCATGTTCTAACCCAATGCAAGGAAGCTAAGAACCTTGATAAAAGGTTAGAGGAGCTGCTAACTAGAACAACCAGTTTAGAGAGGAACATGAATGACCTGATGGAGCTGAAAAACACATCACGAAAACTTCATGAAGTATACACAAGTATCAATAGCTGAATTGACCAAGTGGAAGAAAGGATATCAGAACTTGAAGATGCACCTTGCTGAAATAAGGCATGCAGACAAGATTAGAGAAAAAAGAATGAAAAGGAACAAACGCAGCCTCCAAAAAATATGGGACTATGTAAAAAGACTGAACCTACAATTGATTGGAGTACCTGAAGGAGATGAGGAGAATGGAAACAAGCTGGAAAACACACCTCAGAATATTATCCAGGAGAACTTCCCCAACCTAGCTAGACAGACCGACATTCAAATTCAGGAAATTCCAGAGAACACCACTAAGATACTCCACGAGAAGATCAACCCCAAGACACAAAATCATCAGATTCTCCAAGGTCGAAATTAAGGAAAAAATGCTAAGGGCAGCCAGAGAGAAAGGCCAGGTCACCTACAAAGGGAAACCCATCAGACTAACAGCTGACCTTTCAGCAGAAACCCTACAAGCCAGAAGAGATTGGGGGCCAATATTGAACATTCTTAAAGAAAAGAATTTTCAACCCAGAATTCATATCCAGCCAAAGTAAGCTTCATAAGTGAAGGAGAAATAAAAATCTTTTCCAGATAAGCAAATGCTGAGGCATTTTGTCACCACCAATGCTGCCTTGGCAAAAACTCCTGAAGGAAGCACTACATGTGGAAAGGAAAAACTGGTACCAGCTACTGCAAAAACACACCAAAATATAAAGACCAATGACACTGTGAAGAAGAAACTGCATCAACTAGTGTGCAAAATAACCAGCTAGCATCATGATGACAGGATCGAATTCACAATAACATAACAATAGTAACCTTAAATGTGAATGTGCTAAATGCCCCAACTAAAAGACACAGACTGGTAAATTGGAGAAAGAGTCAAGACTCATTGGTGTGCTGACTTCAGGAGACCCATCTCATATGCAAAGATGCACATGGGCTCAAAATAAAGGGATGGAGGAAAATTTACCAAGCAAATGTAAAGCAAAAAAAAAAAAAAATCCTAGTCTCTGACAAAACAGACTTTAAACCAACAGATACCAAAAAAGACAAAGAAAGACATTACATAATGGTGAAGGGATCAATTCAACAAGAAGAGCTAACTATCCTTAACATATATGCACCCAATACAGGAGTACCCAGATTCATAAAACAAGTTCTTAGAGACCTGCAAAGAGACTTAGACTCCCAGACAATAATAGTTCTGGCAAAGTCAATGTTGAATGTGTATGTTGACAGAAATAATCCAGTAAAAATTTTAAATTAGTATAGAGAAGATGCGAACCAAATTAGGCTGCTCAATGTAAGGGAATAAACAGACAATTTGACTCTGATTTTTCTCTATATTCTTAGTTAAGCACAAAAGAAGAGTATCAGCCAAGAGTAAGAAAGGAAGGGAGTGCTGGATGTCACTAGTAGTGATCAGGTTTCAAATTACTGTAGGAAACTTTACTACAGCAAATATTACTAAAGGAAAATCATCTGTCATCAAAAGGTCATCACTCAGAATTTGCCTATGCAGAAACACACCAAAATATAAAGACCAATGACACTATGAAGAAATTGTATCAACTAGTGTGCAAAATAACCAATAATAGTAAATAAAATCTATTTACTTTTCTCTCAATCTACCCATCTACACATACATCTACCAATCTACCTCTTATAATGTCCTCGTATCATATAACTTCCTAGGTAGATATTAGTCCTCTCTGTTATGATAAATATCCATATTACTGAAGATAAGCAAATTGCATTAAATAACAAAAAATAGAAACTATATTACTCCTTAAGCTTTGTTTCACAACCTAGACCTTTATAAGCTATTTTAGCAGGTTCTATTTTTTGTTGTTGTTTCCTTCACATAGAAAAAAATACTCTACTGGTATAACAAAGTCTAAATTATAGACTGTAGAGATTCTTCCAAAGGGCAGGCATTCAGGCATCATTGAATAACAAGAGCTATAGCTTTACGTTTTAAAATAAAATCAACTGTTTTGCTGATTAGGTAGAAAATCCAACTGCTTCATGTTGTAAATAATAATTACAAATCTATATTACTGGAACCTGAGCTCAGTTGGGGAGAAAATTGGCCATTTCATGTAATAAGAAGTAAAATTTTATAAGATATATAAAACCCAGCTGGGCACTGTGGCTCATGCCTGTAATCTCAGCACTTTGGGAGGCCGAAGCAGGTGGATCACCTGAGGCTGGGAGTTTGAGACCAGCCTGACCAACATGGTGAAACACCGTTTCTACTAAAATACAAAAAAGTAGCCAGGCGTGGTGGCTTGCGCCTGTAATCCCAGCTACTCAGGAGGCTGAGGTAGGATAATTGCTTGAACCTGAAAGGCAGAGGTTGCAGTGAGCTGAGATCATGCTGTTGCACTCCAGCCTGGGTGACAAGAGTGAAACTCCATCTCAAAAAAAAAAAAAAAAAAAGTAAAACACATGCTTAGATGTTATCAGTATTTAATAAACATTCATGGCAATTATCTGTGGACCTTAATGTGCTTTATGTCAGGCCACAGCACGCATCATTAAATGTCATTAAATACTGTGCTCTTAAAGATAATTTCCAATTCAAAAATAGCAATATTTTATTTCAAGAAGTTCTTATTTTTCCAGATAACATTTTTCTTATCAATTGTCAAACTACATAATATATGGTAACCAAAATCAACCTTAAGAGACATGATGACAATTGCCCTTCATAGGAAAAGAAATTAAATTTCCTCTTTGCTAAATACTAACACCCTGCACTTCAGTCTCTGATTATCAGTAATTAAGTAAGCACAAATGATGAATATTTTATCTTTTAGAAATAGTGTAGAGTTTCCAAAAACACTGCACATTTTTATCCATTTGATTACTTGCTCAGCTTATTACATCCCTTCTCAGAGCCAATATATTTGAGATAGTTCCAATTATTTCAGAATGTGTTTTTCTTGTATAACATTTGATTTCTGAAAAAATTTTTTTCCTAACAGAAATTAGTTCATTGCAATAATAAAATGCATATAAAATTTACACATGTATTTAAATTAAAGGAATGTAATTAAATTAATCATATTTAGGGAAATTATTAAGTATTATATGATATATGTCAAGATCCAATATATTAATAAGTGAAATTACTGAAATAAATTCCAACTAATAAACTAAGTAGTTAGAATCACTGCTTTATGCTTTGAATATGTTATCTACTACTTGTAGTAAAGTTACAAAACAAACAAAAAACCCAAATGTATTTAAAAATGTAAAACTTCCAGTTGGACATTTATAGTCACAAAATGGATAAGACATTTTTAATACAAATTTTAATTTTACTTTTTTTACAATTGCAAAAATTGTGCATTTATTTGTATGTGTTGGAATAATTATTGTCTCACTCTATGCCCCAATGTCATAAAGTGTGTTTTTTTCTTCTCCATTGTCTTTCAAACTTGGAATAAAGCCTAAAAGAAATGTTGGCTAAATGAATGAATATGAATGAACATGCATCTTGGAATAATCTTTTACTTTGTAAATATAAATATTTGTCTTTGTGTAGGCAAAAAGTTTACAAAATAAGTAATACTTTATGGTGAAAATTAATATTAATCTCTAGTTTCTAATGACTAAATGGGTAAATGAGTGAGTGTTTATTCATTCATTCAACAAATATTTTTTATTCAATGTTTACTATATGCATTCCAGTGTTAGCATCAAAGATACAGCATTAGCAGCTATTTATCCCAACGTCACCCTCTTTGAATATAAATTTTTGTAGTGGAAAAAAGGTAATAAGCAAATAATTAGAATACATTTTATGTCAGACTGTGATCATTGATATGGACAAAAATAAAGTAATGGATAAAAATTATATGAACTTTGGGATTGGATTTTTTTTTTTTTTTTTTTTTTTTTTTTTTTTGAGACAGAGTTTCACTCTTGTTGCCCAGGCTGGAGTGCAATGGCATGATCTCAGCTCACCATAACCTCCACCTCCTGGGTTCAAGTGATTCTACTGCCTCAGCCTCCTGAGCAGCTGGGATTACAGGCATGAACCACCACACCCAGCTAATTTTATATTTTAGTAGAGATGGAGTTTCTCCATGTTCGTCAGGCTGGTCTCAAACTCCCGACCACAGGTGATCCACCTGCTTCGGCCTCCCAATGTGCTGGGATTACAGGCGTGAGCCACTGTGCCCGGCCAGGGATTGAGATTTTTTTTTTTTTTTTTTTTTATACTTTAAGTTCTAGGGTACATGTGCATAATGTGCAGGTTTGTTACATATGTATACTTGTGCCATGTTGGTGTGCTGCACCCATCAACTCGTCAGCACCCATCAATTCATCATTTATATCAGGTATAACTCCCCAATGCAATCCCTCCCCGCTCCCCCCTCCCCATGATAGGCCCCAGTGTGTGATGTTCCCCTTCCCGAGTCCAAGTGAACTCGTTGTTCAGTTCCCACCTATGAGTGAGAACATGCGGTGTTTGGTTTTCTCTTCTTGTGATAGTTTGCTAAGAATGATGGTTTCCAGCTGCATCCATGTCCCTACAAAGGACGCAAACTCATCCTTTTTCATGGCTGCATAGTGATCTAAGATCGCGCCACTGCACCCCAGCCTGGCGACAGAGCAAGACTCTGTCTTAAAAAAAAAAAAAAAGAAAAATTTTTTTTCAGAAAATAGCTGACTAGACACAACCAGGAAATGTCTCTTGCACTGAGAGGAACCAAAGTTTCAAGTAAACCATTACACTTCAGACAGATCTTTAGAGAGAAAACACTTAATGTAGACAGGTCATACAGACACCGTAGATGAAAAAAGAAAAGTCTGCTCAGAGATGCTGGGTGCCAGGATTGGCTCCTGGCCCAAAACCATATCTAAGGGAAGGGATGAATGAAAGAACTCCAGGGCACCATATTCCTGCCACAGATCTCTGGGGTCCTAGTCGCAGGAGCTCCCACAACCTCCATAGACCTTTGAACTGGCAGTGGTAGCCACGTAGAGATCAGGCAGAGGAACAGCTCGAACGTGCATGGAGCCTAGAAGGGTTTTCTTGCCGTGCAGCCACAGCAAAATTCAAACATAAGCCCCCATCTCCCAAGCATCTCCATCCTGCACTCAGCAGCTTCAGTCCCTGCTGGTTGCTAGACCAGAAGAGAGCAGGACTGCTATTGCCATAAGAGTGGGGGCATCTGACTCACATGTCCCCTGACCTGCTGCCCCCTCTCAAGACTGCCCGCCTGGCAGCTCTTGCAGGAGAGTACCCACAGCACACCCCTACTGCCCTGCCAGGATGATTTGCTGGTGGCCTAGGAACAGTTTGGCCTTCCCAGCATGGCCAATGCTCAACTGCAAGGTGCTAGAGGACAAATCCATGGTCCCAGTCCCAACTCCCTGGGAATCAAGCATACCACCCAAGGGTATCGAGCTGAGATTGGGTCCTGAACTCGAGCATGGGTGGAGTCCCCACATTGATAACACATAGGAGTGTATGCTGTGGATTTCTATGGTAGCACAGGAGTTGAGCATTTCTCCCTTCCCAAGACTGTTTTGGGAAGGATGTGGCCTGATAGGCAACTGCGACTTCTTCCCCAGAGAGCTCCACAGCCACAATATTAGGACATGTTCAGAGATCTGGATGCAGAAGGCTTGGGATAATCCTAACCAGTATAGCCTTCTCCTGGGGCATATGCCAGAGGGTGACCTGCTGGGTCAGGGGAGCGTGACCTGGGTGGACCCCACAGTTGTCTGCCAGACTGAAAATATGGGCCCTGAGTGCCTTCCTGATTACATCCCCAATGCTCTACCCAAATGCTCTACTGCACTACTCTGCCCCTCACCCAGGGCACTACCTGACACCAGCAGATATACCCAACAACCGTCTCTCTGACTCTTGCAAGCATAGGGGATAAGTGAGCCCTCAGGAACTTGCAGGTCTCCTGGTGGCCTGACCCTCAGCTGGGATGGCCCCTAAGGGAGGTGGGAGTGCAGCCCACCAAACCCTTCCCTGGGGCAAAGGAAACATGGGCACAGCACCAGTACGTAGAAAAGACGTTACAAAGGCCTGGCAACAGACTTGGAGAGGGAATTATCTCTTGCCCATCACATCCTCTCCTCAGAGTGCTGCTTGCATAAGCACTGAAAACCTAAAAGGTTGAGTGACTAGGAGGATATCTGCTGGCTCTTACTCTTAAGCACCAGCTACTGGGGGCGGAGCAAGATGGCCGAATAGGAACAGCTGCAGTCTCCAACTCCCAGCGCGAAGGACACAGAAGACCGGTGATTTCTGCATTTTGA
>NW_012118688.1:1299287-1342741 GCF_000951035.1 Colobus angolensis palliatus
TTGCAGTGAGCTGAGATCATGCCACTACACTCCAGCCTGGGCAACAGAGTGAGACTCTGTCTCAGAAAAGAAAAAAGAAAAGGGAAAAGAAAAAGAAAAAGAGAAAGAAAAGGGAAGGGAAGGGAAGGGAAGGGAAGGGAAGGGAAAGAAAAGAAAAGAGTAAGTGACTAATTTCCAGGCAATGTTAAAAATTTAAAGTCATATATTCATTAAATGTATAGACTAGTTTGGTGGCTTGGCTTGTGTAACTAATATAACTGGATTCCAAACCTGCTTATTTGTGCCTTGTTAATGTCAGAAATGACTTCACCCCAGAGCTTTACTCCTACCAACGTGAATATTTCCATTTTCATGTATATGTTGATAGATAATATTTAAATATTCAGCCATCAAATATTTTTTGAGAATTAATTTTTTGCAGATTACTGTCACACTGTCATATGTACATTTAAAAAATTAGTTCATATTTGAAATATATTTATACACACACCATTCACATATATATAAAATCATTGTATTTGATTTTGAGTGCTATCTTAAATGTGAAATATCACTGTTACATATTTTTAAAAGTTTCATAAAAGAATGAATGAAGCAGTAATTGATGCCTATAAAGTAGCAATTTTGATTACTTTTCTACTAATACAGCTACAGTTTGGAGATTATTCTTTTCTCCTAACCCAATGTTAAATGCAATATTAGTGATTTGATTCAGATGTTTAAATAGAGGTAGATTCTGATTCAGATTTAATTATATTTCCTAAAGTGTAAAAAGTAAATAACACCAGGGATATAGGAGTGCACACTAATGACTGGACGGGGGTGGGGGGGTGGTGGGAGAGGACAAAGACGACTAAGACGGTGCACTTCCGGGTTCTTCCTCACCAACTTTTCCCGCGCGCGCGAGAAAATACAGCCCGCGCCCAGGAAGATGCAGCCCGCGCCCGGGAAGACGCAGATCAACTGAGCATGCACTAGGTGAGATCAATCCGGAGAGACGGAGACTTACCTGGCCGCACCTACAGAACGCCCCCGGACACGCCCGTGTCCCGCCTATTGACAGAAAAGCAGCTCCTGGCAGGCGCCTGGCGCGAACTTCCTCGGCCCCCTCCTTATATGCGGACCTAGGAATCTCGCCCGAGAACGCTGGAGCGACTTCCTCAGCCTTCACCGCCGGAGACCGGTGAACTTCGCCCTTTCTTCCTTCACGTTGGCTAGCTAATAAAGTTTCTTTTTACCTTGCCTACTTGCCTTTTCTCTGGTGCCTGCTCTGGTGGTCGCATAAAACAAATCAACTAATACGTATAATATATTAGTTTTAGAGATACCAACTTCCAGAGTTGATAATTGTAAACTGAATAACTATGATGATTTCATGTTGACTTTGGTTTAACATGTATTCTGCTTGTCATAAATTACATATTAATAACTAGTCACTATCACATATCACCTGAAATCCAACAGTTCAGTCTGAAGTGAACCATATGTCATAACCAACTGTGAGGGTGAATGTTGAGCTCACATCCTAATGTGGAAACTGAAGAGCATAGCAAAGATTTGTTATTAAGCAAAAAGCAATCAACCTCACTCTGCTGAACCTAGTCAATGCAGCTAAAATTCTCTTACCATCCTGGCTAACACGGTGAAACCCCGTCTCTACTAAAAAAATACAAAAAACTAGCCGGGCGAGGTGGTGGGCACCTGTAGTCCCAGCTACTCGGGAGGCTTAGGCAGGAGAATGGCGTGAACCTGGGGAGGCGGAGCTTGCAGTGAGCTGAGATCCAGCCACTGTGCTCCAGCCTGGGCGACAGGGCCAGACTCCGTCTCAAAAATAAATAAATAAATAAATAATTGAGTCTGTTGTAATGCACTGTAATGCACAGACATGTGTGTGACCAAGGTATCCAAATTCTGTTCCAAATGGCACAGACAGACATAATGATTTTTAGTTTGGACCTTCTTTATTCAGTTGCAGTGAAATCCACTCATTTTAAATTGCAGAATTCAGTGGTAATTAGTACATTTACAATGTTGTGCAATCACCATCTCTGTGTACTTCCAAAACATTGTCATTTTCATAAAAATGAAATCTTGTGTCTTATAAGCAGTCACTCCCTAATCCCTTCTCCAGTCTCTGACAACCAGCAATCTGCCTTCTGTCTTTATGGATTTACCTATTCTGGGTATTTCATATAAAGGATTTATACAATATGTGACCTTTTATGTCTGTCTTCTTTCACTTAAAATACAGTTTTTAAGGTTTATCCACATTGTGTAATAGTATGTATTAATACTTCTTTCCCTTTTATGCCACAATTTTCTTACCTATTTATCCATTTATGAAAATGTGGGTTGTTTCTACTTTTTGACTTCTGTGAATAGTGAATAGTGTCACTATGAATATTTATGTGAAATATTCGAGTATAATAGTTTTTCAATTATTTTTGTGCATAAATCTAGGTGTAGAATTGTTGGGTTATGTGATAATTCGATGTTTAACTTTATAAGGTATGGTCAAACCATATTCCACAGTGGCCAAACCATTTAAAATTCCCACCAACAATGTACAAGTGTTCCACTTTCTCTGCATCCTTGCCAGTACTTCTTATTTTTCATTAAAAAATATATGTGAAATGATATGATTGTGATTTTGATCTGCATTTCTCTAACAAGTAGTATATATTATCAGCTATATAATTTGGCAAGCATTTCTCCCCAATCTACAAGTTACCTAGTAAGTTTCCTGAAAATATCCTGTGATACACAAAGGGTTTTTTTAAAAAAAATTTTTTGTTGAAGTTCAGTTTTATCTATTTTTTCTTTTACTGCTTCTATCTAAGAATCCACTACCAAATCTAGAGTCAAGGGGGTTTCTTCTAAGAGTTTTTTAGTTTTAGCTTTTATATTTAGGTTATTGATCCATTTTGTGTTAACTTTTGTATATGCTATGAGGTAGGGTTCTAAATTTACTCTTTTGCTTGTGGATATCCTTTAGTCTCAGTACCATTTGTTAAAGAGACTGTCCTTTCCCCTTGAGTGTTTGGTCTCTTTTCTCTCTCTCTCGCTTTCCCCCTTCTCCCTCTCCCTTGAATGACCTGTGAATAATTCTCATATACCTACTCATGCTCCTTTTTTGCCTTCAATGTTCTCCCTCACTTTTCTCTTCTCCCACACTTTTAGTCACCCTTCTCTGTTCAGGTCCTGGCTCAAATGCTATCTCTTTCCAGGTCTTCTCTGTACTTGCTAAGCCTGGAATGATTATTTACCTTACTGGCACTGCATGACAGCTTGTGCATACCTTTATTGAAATATTTTTCATGCTTATTGTGGATGTTTGTCATTATTGTGAGATATTTGGGAGTGGGGTTTGTTTATTAAGAACTCATGTAGTAAGTGGGATGAAATATTCAAAATGACATGAGGAGAAAAGATGTTAGAGAAATAAGCAATCTAAAAGTTTGATAATGAGTTTCAATTTTAAAAATTCTATCTTCTTGTAATAGTGAAATTGTAAATATGTATATATACACACACACACACACACACATATAAATACACAAATATACATGTGAGAGTGTGTATGTGTATGTGTGGACAGAGAGAGAGAGGATACAGTATTTGAAAAGATGAGAGGTCACTCATGCCCAGGAGTCTCCTTCTTGGTGCTGAGAGTCTTGCTATCAACTTTCCACTTACAAGGATTCTGTGAATTCTGCAGATGATTCTGCAACATCTGCAGAAAAATTCACATCATCTGTGGAATGATAGCATAGTTTTATCATAAAATAATTTTAAGACATTTACAAATATTTAAATGAGAAGGTATTATTTAGTACCATATGTTAATGAGTAGCCTTGGAATATATGTCAAACATTTTTACTCTTCTTGTCAGTCATGTTTCCCTGCTGCTCTTCAACAATTTAGGCTACATTATAAGGCTTGTTCATTAAGGAATATGTGTGTGAGAAGATATGTAGATGATGCCTACATAAAACACAAAGGGGACAAGGAGGCGGCTACAACAGAGACAAAGATCTGATCACAGAGTAAAGAGAAGAAGTATCTTTTTCATATATGAGAGGGAGACAGAGAAAGGCAAGGTATTAGAGTCGGTGTCTTTCCTTGCCCTGATCCCTATTTTGAATTGAAGAGAGGGAAGGAGAATGAGTAGACTGGCAAACCAAAATCATTACTAGGAAAATCAGACCTCAGAAGCAATTTTGTGCCACATTAAGTTTGGGAATCTCGATGGGGAGCATCTCAAAGTGAGCATCTTGTGAACACATGGCACCCACATTGCAATGAAACTAGAAGTGTGAAAAGTAAAATTCAGGCAGAAAGAATTAGAACTAGTACCAGCAGATCCTCTGTGACAGCTGTGTGGAACTTACCCCTGAGTTTCTTATTGCCATATTGTGGTTACATAAAATAATTTACGGTGTAGGCTGGAGGTTTCCCTAGAACAAGGTTGGTCAAAGAGCCCATCTAATTGAGGGCTACAGTGCCTGGAAATGCCTGCTCTGTGGTTCCATTGGGGTTATAATCAACATCATGGAAATCTTCAAGTTGAGATAAGGCTGGCCAGCAAGAGGATGTAGTCCAGCCCTCAGCAATTATCTATGACAAGAGAACCACCCAAGCCTTTTACCAGCCTTAGATTTAAATAGAGAAAGCTACCGTGAACCAAGAACAAAGTACTAGGACTCAACTGTTGATCTAGAGATACTTCTGGTTTTCACGGGGAAAGCATTCCAGTTGTCTACTGTTCTGTCCTACTGATATTATTATATGAAAGAAAACTGGGAGACACTCTGAGAGTCTAAAGATTTACCTAAGAGAGAGTTAGTTTACTTAAAAGAGATTGCTTTGAACTGAAAAATACTGAAATAATTTTTATTTCCAAGCTTACTATTTTTTTCCTGCTATGGCAGAAAGCAGCTTAAGCCAGTTGTGGGAAATTAAGAAGCCACAGATTAGTTCACAATTTATTTCTGTTGTTAAAATATTGATCAACTGTATTTTTATAATACTTTATTATCCATGTTTTATTTATTATTTAATCACTTGGTTAAAAATTTTCTCCAAGAACATATAAAATATTTAATATAGTAAATCATTTTTATTTATGAACAGAGAGAATAAATTATTTATATGTATGTGGCTAAGAATGCATTTATAGAACAACATATATAAATGAAATATTTATTATCAAGAGGATGAGGAGGAGTTGGTACACAGACCCACTGGTCAAATTTGGTCAATTGCCTATTTTTGTAATTAAAGTCTTATTGGAATGTAGACATCATCATCTGTTTATGCATTGTCTATGGCTGCTTTGCACTACAACAGCAGAGTTGAATAACTGCAACAGGGACTATATGGGCCTCAAAGACAAATATACTTACTACTTGGCCCTTTATAGATAAAGTTTGTTGAGTCCTGGCATGAAGAATCATTCCTTGCAGATATTTAACACATTTTTACTTTATTGTGACACTAACAAAGTGTCTCTAAAACCTCTATTTGTGAAGGGACTTAAATTACAAACAAGTTAAAATACTTTTATAACCATGCTAAGTATCTGCATTATAATGTAAAGGCAAAAGTAGTTAACAAATGGTTGTGTACTTTTTGGCTACTTCGTAAAATAAATCTTGGATGGAAGAAATCAGGTAACTTGAAACCACTGAAAATGAGCCAATTTAAAAAACAAGGCCACGTTTTCTTATTTCCCCAAGTGTCCTGGAATTCTGTAGCTTTTCTCTGCTTCTATGCTAAAACTCATGCTGCTATTATTGAACACTGTAAGCAGTAGAACACTAATACCCAACAGATGCCCCAGCCATCGCTTAAATTATCCACTTGGGCACAGAGAGGGAAATTAAAAAGTAACCCAGTGAACATGTGCATTTTGAAAAACAAGTAACATTTTTAGCCCATCCTAATTGCAGAATTTCTTTTAAAGGAGAGGCAGTAAACTCTTTAAAGATCCAATTTCAATGTTCCTGAAAGCTAAAACAAGTTGGAGGTAAAGAGAATAAATCTGGCTTGCACATTGAGCTAAGCTTCAGGGTGTCAGCCTGCTGGAAATCAATAGAGCATTCCATAGACAGTCTGCAAGATCACAGACTCATGCTGAGTTATAAAAACACTCTGATTTTACATTTTCTTTCTTCATTTCTGCTAGTCTGACCTTTGGTTGCAGAGTCAAACAATGAAGTGAGAATAAAACACACAATGGAAATTCTTTGAAAATTAAAAATGGAACAACTTTTTGTTGAAAGAGAAAAAGTCTCAGAATATAATCTTTGAGACTAGAGTCCTCAATTCCAAAATGCACTAATTACTATTGTTCATTTTACTCTGTTTTGCAGTAATGCAGTCTTATTTAGGGCTTCTAACAGAATAATATGAGTTCATGATATTTGAAATTGTGATGTCTTAACCAAATTAATTTCAAGATTCAAAATCTGCACAAAACAACTCTGGCCTAAAGATTTTATGCCATGCAGAGCTCTTTACATGGATCCAAAATAGAAGGAAATGAAGTGGATAATAATCCATAACCATTTCCCTCAGTTCAGAAAAGAGGCACAATCAGAAATAGTTAAAGCATATCCTATAAGCACTGCCATTAGCTGATTTTAGATTAGTCAGCTACTCAGTTGTGTGTGTCAGTTCAGACACATTTAATCAGTGAAATCAAGGAAAGACATAAAATCTATATAAGTTATTTTCTTAATAGTTATAAGTTATGCAAACCCACAGCAAATATCACACTGAATGGGCAAAAGCTAGAAGTATTCCCCTTGAAAACAGGCACAAGACAAGGATGCCCTCTCTCACCACTCCTATTCAACATAGTGTTGGGAGGTCTGGTCAGGGCATTCAGGCAAGAGAGAGAAATAAGGGGCACTCATATAGGAAGAGAGAAGTCAAATTACCTTTGTTTGCAGATGACATGATGCTATATTTAAAAAAACCCATCATCTCACCCCAAATGTTTCTTAAGCTGAAAAGTAACTTCAACAAAGTCTCAGGATACAAAATCAGTGTGCAAAAATCACTAGCATTCCTATACATTGACAACAGGCAAGCTGAGAGCCAAATCATGAATGAACTCCCATTTACAATTACTAAAAAAACAATAAAATACCTAGGAATACAGCTAACAAGGGAAGTGAAGAACCTCTTCAAGGAGAACTACAAACCACTGCTCAAAGAAATCAGAGATGACACAATCAAATGGAAAAATATTCCATGCTCATGGATAGAAAGAATCAATATCATGAAAATGGTCATACTGTCCAAAGTAATTTACAGATTCAATGCAATTGCCATTGAACTATCATTGACAGTCTTCACAGAATTAGAAAAAAATATTTAAAAATGCATACAGAACCAAAAAAGAGCCCAAATAGCCAAGACTATCCTAAGCAAAAAGAGCAAAGCTGGAGGCATCATGCTACCTGACTTCAAACTATACTAAAAGGCCACAGTAACCAAAACAGCATGGTACTGGTACAGGAATAGACATATAGACCAATGAAACACAATAGAGAACTCAGAAATAAGACCACACACCTATAATCATCTGATTTTTGGCAAATCTGACAAAAGCAAGCAATGGGGAAAAGATTTTCTATGTAATAAATAGTATTGAGAGAAGTGGCTGACCATATGCAGAAAATTGAAACTGGACCCCTTCTTTACACCTTATATGAAAATTAACTCAAGATGGATTAAAGACTTAAATGAAAAACCAAAAACTATAAAAACCCTAGAAGAAAATCTAGGCAATACCATTCAAGATATAGGCATGGGCAAAGATTTCATGATGAAAATGCTAAAAGCAATTGATGCAAAAGCAAAAATTGACAAATGGGATCTAATTAAATTTAGGAGCTTCTGCACAGCAAAAGAAACTATCATCAGAATGAGTAGAAAACCTATAGAATGGGACAGAATTTTTGCCATCTACCCATCTGACAAAAGTCCAATATCCAGCATCTAAAAGGAACCTAAACATATTTACAAAAACAAAAACAAAAACAAAACAAAACAAACAACACTATTAAAAAAGTGGCAAAGGACGTAAACAGATACTCCTCAAAAGAAGACATACATGTGGCCAACAAACCTATAAAAAAAAAGTTCAGCATCACTGATCATTACAGAAATGCAAATCAAAACTACAATGAGATACCATCTCATGCCAGTAAGAATGGTTATTATTAAAAAGTCATAAAACAACAGATGCTGGCAAGGATGCAGAGAAAAAGGAACACTTTTACACTGTTGGTAGGAGTGTAAATTAGTTCGACCATTGTGGAAGGCAGTGTGGTGATTCTTCAAAGACCTAGAGGCAGAAATACCACTCGATTCCAGCAATCCCGTTACTAGGTATATACTCAAAAGAATATAAATCATTCTATCATAAAGATATATACATGTGTATGTTCATTGCAGCACTATTCACAATAGCAAAGGCATGGAATCAACCTTTATCATGCCCATCAATGAAAATTGTGGTACATATACACCACGGAATATGCATCCATAAAAAGGAATGAGAGACATGGATGGAGTTGGAAGCCATTATTCTCAACAAACTAACACAGTAACAGAAAACCAAATATCTCATGTTCTCACTTATAAGTGGGAGCTGAATAATGGGAACATGGGGAAACAAAACACACTGGGACCTGTTGGGGGTGCGGTGGGGGGAAGGAGAGCATCAGGAAGAATAGATAGTGGATGGTGGACTTAATACCTAGGTGATGGGATGATCTGTGCAGCAAACCACCATTTACCTATGTAACAAACCTGCACATCCTGCACAGGTACCCCTGAACTTAAAATAAAAGTGGAAGGAAGAAAATAAGTTAGGCCAAACCCTTAGATCTTAAAAAAAACCTGAAGTTTCATTTTTTTAAAAAATGTAGATGCCTGCATATACATGATATATACTGTATTTTTAAGACTTCATTTAATTAATGCTTTGTAATGAGCTGGGTTTTTGTTGTTGCTGTTTGCAAAGGATGACACCTGGATAAACTGAATAAAAGAGGAAGATCCAAATGATTCGGGGATGAAAAGGGCAGAAAAAAGTTACAAAGGTTAGAGTAATACAGTTAAAAGGTTGAAGGAGTCTGGAACCAGTGGCTGAAATAATGAATTATTGATTCAAGTCCAGCCACAGATAAATTTTTGAAGATTTGTTACGACTTGTAAGAAGATGCTCAGAATAAAATCAAGCATCAGTGCTTAACCAGTCCACAAAAGACATGAGTTGCTTATTTATTTTGATTTCTTTTGTGTTTGGCAAAGAATTTCACTTTCAATTTGTAGGCTAGGATTTTCCATAGCTTTAGGATTCAGAACTAATCATCACATTGTAACTTGCCAGACTGTGTTTGAATAGATGTTTACAGCACAAATGCAAGCAGCTACATTTTCTCCAAGAATTAAGATAAAGGAACTCTAATCCTGCTATGAAGCAATCACTTGACAAAATAACTTTTTTTTCAAAAAAACCCCTCTCTTTATTTTCCTTTCTGTATGAATATTACTTTCCTTCTTTAATTTTTTGGACAATCAATACTTTTTTGAAAATGTATAGTTTAGGTCATGTATAAGTCAGTTATGTGTTAGTCTCAAAACAATTTTTCTAACAGTAGGTTACACATTTTTTTTGAAAAAGACAATACTTCATTCACCCACAGGCCCCGCACTGAATCCAGGATATCTGTATTTTATTTTATTTCATTTCACTAACAGTAACAGTAAAATGTTATCTAAAATTGTTATTGGCAGTAAAAGTTACAATCACTTGGCAAACTGTAGGTAGTTGTGAAAGTAGACATGAAGATAAGCTGAAGCCAGACAACCTGGGTTCAATTCTCGGCTGACCCTCTTACTAGCTGCTTTGTCTTGATTTCTGTTTCTCAGTTTCCTGATCTGCAAAATGGAATTGATAATAATACTTTCACTTATAGGATTGTTGTGAGAATGCATTGAGAATTCTTGGGCTGCTTTGTAGCATATTTGGAGATGCTGTAAAGGAATTATCTTTTGTAAAAAATATATTATTTAGGCATACTGTACAGATAAAATTAAGTTTAAAGATAACACAATATTTGCAAAGTTAAGCTTTCCACATTATTGTATTTAAGTTCATGAAAAGTTGAATAATATAACCCAAGTCAGAAAAATAAATGCCAGCAATTTGGCATTTGCATTAAAATATCTATCTTTTACATTGTGATGCTAGTTCTGTTTGATTCAAGTGATCTAAGGATTCAAATATTTACTGATTTTGAAATTTAATTAATTCAAGTTGCTCCAAAAAATGTACCCTCATACATTAATAGAGTGGAAGTTGTTTGAAGCTTGATAAGCAGCCTTCCTGAGAGCAAAATTGTAAGACTGAGCAGACACCTTTATGATGAAGTGAGGTGGTATGATCAGTTGTGCAAATAGGCAAAACAAAAGAGAAACAAAAATCAATATTTTTGTTTGAGTTGGAGTCTTTGTGCACTGAGAATAGGCAGGGTTGATGTTTGTGTGATTAATAACTTGCCTTGCACAGATTCTCCATTCTCAGCATGCATGCTCTGTGAATATTGGTAAGGGAGACCATGGTTAACAGTGTTTATGATGTTTACAGCATAGTTTTCCCTCAGACACCGAGTGCATGGAGTTACTGGATATATAAAAGGAAGCTAGAATTAATTTTTCAAGCTGTGTTAGGACCTCCAATGTCAGAAACATGCTTTTATTTTAAAGCCTGTGGCATACTGTCTATCTCATGGTACATATAAAATCATCAGGAACTTAAATTGTACGCTTGGTGAAATCAAAGAAAATAAATTGAACATAAACATAGAAAAAGCATACTTTTTTACTGTGCAATGAAACTTCCCTTATCCTCCTCTCAAATACACACTCAGGGTGCAACTGTGATTTGCTAGAATAACTTGAGTTCATCCAGTATTAGATTGAGTTTCCACATTAGAAAATGTGATAAAATCCAGCAACTCCAATGCAACATGAGAACTACAATATCTTCTGTAATCCAAATGCCACAATGATCACAATATAATATTTAATATCAACATTTACAGAATGAGTGATACATATCTAAAAAGTAAATCAATTTTTTAGTCATGGATTTTGCCAGATAATATTTGAAAAATTACAACTGCTATTCAGCAACACCAGTCAGTCTTTGTAAAATATAGCACCTGGTTCTCAATAAATTCTCACAATTATCATAAAATACAAATAAAAATTAACTTTATATTTTTAGTAGGGTCAACTCCTTAAAATATATGCATGTTTTATCTATAGCCTATATTTTTATTTCAGGCTGGCTCTCCCTCTGTTATCGCCCTATTTCAGGATTTTCAGTTAATATAAACTTACTGTGACAATTGAGTACAGTTGAATCCACACTTGACACTAGATGATGTTGTATATTAATATGCTCTTAAGAAATATAATATGAATTATTTAGTTTCAAAAAGGCGTGATGCCTAAACTTACTTTCATATTTAATAGTAAAAACTTTATAGAGGCAGGGCTCAGTGGCTCACACCTATAATCCCAGCACTTTGGGAGGCTGAGGTGGGCAGATCACTTGAGCCCAGGAGTTAAAGATCACCTTGGCCAACATGGTGAAACCCCATCTCTACTAAAAATACAAAAAATAGCCAGGTGTGGTGGTGCATGCCTGTAGTCCCAGCTACTCGGGAGGCTGAGGCATGAGAATTGTTTGAACTGGGAGGTGGAGGTTGCAGGGAGCTGAGATCATGCCACTGCCCTCCAGCCTGCACCACAGAGCAAGACTCTGTCTCAAAAAAATAAAAGTAAAAATAAAAAATAAAAAAATTAAAGAGAAGAACAAGACAAAGACAAATGCGACAAATCTTTAGTCATTTATGACAGTAGGAGAAAAATACAAGTTTGTTCTTTGTATTATTCCTTCAACTTTTGCATCTCTCTAACCATTTTCATAATAGAAAGTTAAAAGGAATAAATTTTATATTATATTTTCCTTGATAAGAAGTCTATGCTTACTTATTAAACTATTAATGGGAAATCTGTATTTTAAAATGTTTATTTATGCAAACATGAATACTATATAATGAAAACCAATAGTGTCAGGCCTCTGAGCCTAAGCTAAACCATTGCATCCCCTGTGACCTGCACGTATAGGCCTAGATGGCCTGAAGTAACTGAAGAATCACAAAAGAAGTGAAAATGGCCGGTCCTTGCCTTAACTGATGACATTCCACCACAAAAGAAGTGAAAATGGCCGGTCTTTGCCTTATGTGATGACATTATCTTGTGAAATTCCTTTTCCTGGCTCATTCTGGCTCAAAAAAGCTCCCCAACTGAGCACCTTGTGACCCCCACTCCTGCCCGCCAGAGAACAACCCCCCTTTGACTGTAATTTTCCTTTACCTACCCAAATCTTATAAAATGGCCCCACCCCTATCTCCCTTTGGTGAGTCTCTTTTGGGACTCAGCCCGCCTGCACCCAGGTGATTAAAAAGCATTATTGCTCACACAAAGCCTGTTTAGTGGTCTCTTCACACAGACGCGCATGACAAATACTATAGTATATTTGTGTGCAGATAGATAGATAGATATAGACACTGTATTGGTCCATTTGTGTAACTATAAGGAATACCTGAGACAGAGTAACTTTATAAAGAAAAGAGGCTTAATTAGTTCACAGTTCTCCAGGCTGTATGGGAATCATGGTATTTGCATCTCCTCCTGGTGAGGGCCTTAGGAAGCTTACAATTATGAAAGAAGGCAAAGAGGGAGCCAGTGTATTACATGACAAGAGACAATTGCTGTATATTGTATTTGTTTTCCCTTGGATCACAGATTAGACTCTTCTCTAATAGTAATGATAAGAGATATGGCAACACTGCTCTCCAATGAAGAATTTCAGTTGTATTTAAACTATACCTTAAACACCATGCTGCATAAAATTTAGGAAAATATTGTGTTGCGATACCAGCACACATGTACACTTTAATATAATTTTTCTAATATGAAAATAAGCAGATCATTTTAGTAATATAATATTTAGTGATTTTTAATTCACCTTGTTTTGGTAGTTGAGCATCTCCCACTGAGAGACCAGACCATCAAGAAGACTGGCACACTGAGAGCAGATCCTTGGAAGAAAGGCACTGGGAATGGATGGAGGGAGAATGTAGACCTGGTCTGAAGGGGGTGGAAGTTGCAAATACAGCACAGGGCTGCCAAGCATTAGGACTCATTACTGGCCCTCAGCAGCTTTTGGGGAAAGGGTGAGTTAAATAGGTGAAGAGTGGACCACTCTTACCACAGGCCTCAGGAATCCTAGCACAGGAGATTCCATGACCACTAAAGACATTTGAGACAATAGGGAGAGCTTCTTAGAGAGGTGGCAGGGACACAACTCTAGCATGTGCAGAGCCCAGAGGGTTTGGCACAGGAATGGCAGCAGTGGAGCACCATCAGGATGTACATCCCCCAAGGCTCATCACACTCCTCTAGGTGGCTTTGGCCTTTGTTGACTGTCAGACCTGAACAAAGCAGGTCAATCTTGCCTGTGGGATAGGACCAGTATGATCTGAGCACCACCTGTCTGCCAGTATTTTCCAGGGTCCCTGCCTGGCCATGCTCACTTACTCTGCAGACTCAAATGACCAACTGGGGTTCTTCCTGGCAGTCGCGGCCATAGCTCCTTCACTGGAAGACCCTGTCTAACCATTAGAGAGTTTCAGCAGATGGGTCCCCAATGAATTGCACCCACCTGCAGCCTCTTTCTACCACTTTGCCAGCACACATGGAGGCATGGAACTCACTACCTCTACCCTGCCCCTCCTGGTGCACATGTTCCCTGTTGCCCCATCACTGCTGGCATGTGCTCATGAATTCAGACCTACTTGCTGGCACTTTTGCTGGCACCTCCCCCATCAGAATGTTGTCACTAGTGGACAGGGAACACCTTGTTCCCTCCAGCATAGCAGGTGCTTAACTAAAGTGGCCAGAGAGCAAAGCTGTGGGCCTGGTTACAGCCACTCAGGGTTAAAACACACAGCTCAGGAGTGCTGAACTGAATCTTTGTCAACTGAAGTAATCCAGAAATGAAGCCAGTTGACTGAACCCAGCTTACACCACAGTCAGATTCTGAAGGCATGGAAGACTATAAAAGCAAAATCTTATCCAAAGTACAACAACATCAAAGATTAAAAGAATATCAGCCCACACATATAAGACAAAACCAGCTCAAGAACTCTGGCAACTCAGAAAGCCACAGCATCTTCTGACCTCACGACTACTCTAGGTTTTCAGCAATGGCTCTTATCCAGGCTAAAATGGCTGAAATGACAGACATAGAATTCAGAATATGAACAGTAATAAGGATCATTCAGATTCAGGAGAAAGTCAAAACCCATTCCAAGAAATCTAAGAAATTCAATAAAAAGATAAGATAGCCAAAAGACAAAATAGCCATTTTTTAAAAAGAACCAAACTAATCGGCTAAAGTTGAAAAATTCACTACAAGAATTTCATAAAACAATCGGAAGTACCGGCAGCAGAATAGACCAAGTTGAGGAAAGAATCTCAGGGCTTGAAAACTAGTGTGTTGGATCAACTCAGTCAGACAAAAGTAAGAAATAAGAAATGATTTCTTTTTTTTCCCTTAAGGATTTCACTGTAATGCTTATAGTTATAGCCTAAGTTGGTTCATGGTGCTTTCAGGGGTAAAGGCTGCAAGAGTTTCTTGGTTATAGAGAGTGTTTGTATGATGGCTTTTCCAAATGCTGTTGTAGAAGCAATGTGTTTGGTGTGTGAGCAAGTTCACTGTCTCCTATGGAGTTGAAATGGTAGAGGTCTCTTGAAGCTTATCTCATTCCCTCATGGCATGCACTTTTTCATTTATTTATTTTTCCTGAGTATTTTATTTACTTGATCGATGGTTAGGTTTCAGTCCAGTAGGGATGTGTACCTGGGTAAGAACCAGTTGTGGCTAAAGCAAGTGGGTAAACACGATACCCAATGGTGGGCAGAGTTCCCAGCCTTGACAGAGGTGGCTGGAGGAGCTCTTAGTGAGTCACACTGAGGGCTTGTCAAGGGGAAGTGTTGGAGCCACCTAAGCTCCCCTGCCAGGTCAGCAGGAAAGCTATTCACCTCTCACACACATTGCCATCCCAGTGATCTGACTCTTCAGATCAGACGGGCACCCTCTTTTCATCTGTAGGAAAGTTGATGTTCCAAGCAGAGGGAAATTGTGACTCTGTCTCTTGTGCAAGCCTGAACCTGGAGGTTGCTCCTACTGAGGGGATGCAGTTACCCAGAAGTTCTCGAGAAGGGCTGTTAACAGCTGTACCCATGCCGAGCTCCTATGGAAGAACCACTGGGTAGAGTTAAGGCCTTCCTGTGTGGCCTGGACTTTCAAGCTCCATGGTATGGGTGCATAGCCCAGAGGCATTCTCTCCCTGCTCACACTCTGGGGAGTCTCAGCCCTTCCCTTGACTGAGTATAGGCTGCTGCCTGCTGCTTCCTTCAAAGGGCCTGTGGATTCCTTCAGTATTCCTATTCAGTTCCCCCATCAGGCCTTGAAAAAAAGTTCACAGTGTGAATCTCTACACACTCTTTTGTCCTCTCCAGTAGGAGAGGTATGCTAGCAATGCCTCTAATACACTGTCTTGGAAAAAATAAATAAATTTTTCATGCCAGATATATTTCTGTATTATTTCATACCACCAGATAAACACAAAAAGCCTAAAAGTTTCCTGAGAAGAAAGAAACAAAATCTCTTCAAAGGAAATGATACTTCAGAATTCTCATCAGTAAATACTAGATGTTGGGAAAAGATAGACCAATGCTTTCAAAGTCCTGAGGAAAATAAATTTGAATGAGAATTCTATAACCCACCAGTTAGGTATGAGGGCATAATAAAAGTTCTGGAAACATGCAAGAATTTAAAAAGCTGATCACACATGAATATTTTAAAGAATTTTTCTGAGAATATAATTAAGTTAAATGACAGCCAAGTGAAGGAAGACATCAGGGGGACTCTCTAAAAATGAGGAAACTAACAGAAAAGACAATAAAAGGATACGTAATTGTAACCAAGAAAAGCAAAGATGAAAGTGATTCTATAAAATCAAACATTGCTATTGGTTTCAGTAATGTGCCAACCAAAAATTGATTATCAGATGTAGCAATATGAAAGTAAATGCTGGCCTTTATAAAAACAGCTTCTTTGGAATCTTAAGAATGAAAGTCTAAAAGGAGTTTAAGATAAATTGGAAGCAAAGACATCGGAGACGAGGCGTTCACATTCTTTAAAGAAGTTTTACATTAAAGACAATAGAGAAATTGAACTGTAGTTGGAGGAGAAAGTTCTCCTTAGCACTTTTTACTTTCCAAACTATGATTTCTTACTTATAGTGTTTATTCTGTGCACACTGACTAAAACTTGTAAAGTATAGAACTTTTTTGTGTCATTCACTAATGTATCCACAATTCTTAGTGTAGGACCTGATACATAGTCAGTGGTAACTAAATGTTTATATAATGGATGAACAAAAACAATGCAACAAACAAAATTAAGGAGGAAGAAAGGGTGCTTGTGGTGCCTCTGAACTAAATAATCACATTTCATAGTTAAAGTCAGAAAATAATATCTATAGTAGGTAAATCAATAAATACCAATAAATAAGTTATTACATATTGAAAATTTGGAAGTTTTCAAAGTAATGGTCTGTGGGGGATGGGAAATGGAGGTGTAAGGCAGGGATTATTGTTTTCCTTTACAGTATAATTTGTAATGTTGACAACTTTACGACATTTATTTTAATTAGAGGCTCACGTATAATATCCCATATATTGGGTCCTGAGATGGGTACTAGGGAAACATAGATAAAGAGTCAATGTTTGACTTCCTTCGATTTCATTCATTGTAGCAAAAGAGAAAATAAAATAATGTGGTACATTTGTTAAGAGTTACACTTCCTTCTGAAAGAGCAGTTCTCAAAAAGCAGCTCCAAGAGTAATTAGAGAACTGCAGATATCACTGGAAAAAGTATGGAGGTTTCAAAGGTGATTCCAGAAAGAAAACCATTTGGTTTTGAAGTGAGATCAGATCACCCTGTTATAGATGTAGAGCAGGCAGTAAATATGACTCCTTAAAATGGCCACCATAAAGCACCTATGAACCTACCACATTCCTTTCTTTATTATCCCAGCTCAGGGAGGCCTGAAATCAAAAAGAACACTTCTAATTTAATTTTTTTTCTTTTTTACTCATTGAAATGTAAGTGCCTAGAGAGAGAAGTAAATGAATAGGGTGAGGGGTAAGCAACTGAGTTTTTATTGGAGGAAGAAGGAAAGACTGATGTAGTTCTAAAATTGGCCTGTGCAGGCCCATGACAAATTTTTCACTGGTCTGCTGTAAAATCAGAGAGAAAACAAGAGACTGTGTATTATATTTTTAATTTAACCAAATGTAATTCAAAGCATGAGTCCTCATTCTAAAATTATGCCATTATGTTCTGTGGTTAAAATTATATTTTATTTATAAAATGAGGTTGATATTAGGTGGCAGGTGGGCTCACTTTGTTTTGTGTATTTTCACATTCATGTGTGTACAAGTGTCCATTCTTAATAAAAAAGAAAATAGGTTGGCAATTCTAAATCAAGCACCCAATTTGGCTGGCATGAATTCAGATGGTGGCAGCTGAGATGAAAACAAGTAGATGAATTTCAGATACGGAAATTTGAGTGGATGTGTATGGTCAGGGCAAGGGTCGTATTTACAATATTTAATGATTGGTCCACGAGCACTGCCAATCACAATAGACACTACCAATAAACAACAGTGGTGGTATGAATGTAGGCTATCAGAATACAAGACCTGGCTAGTGACTGGTGTGGATAATTGCACCTCTCAGGGAGATTGGGAATAGTGGGAGAGAAGCAATTTGCAGGAAATAGGTAAACATTTATAGGAAAATCACTATTTTAAAAGCAGGTTAAAGAGACAATTTATAGACTAACCAATTTTCCTTTATTCATTCTGCTATGAAAGTTCTAATCAAGAAACGTATTGTAAGGCTAAATAAACTATATTCCATAATATTCTTATTTTTAAAATGAGAATCTTTTTTTGAAAATTTCTTCTTGCTTAATATTCACTTCAATTAATTAAACTGAGAGACAGATCTTTTTCTAAAAGGGAACCTATTTTTATACTAAAAGTGTATCTGTTATTGTTATGAAATTGAAGAAAGCTATATGAAACTCTAATAACCACTGAGAGTTTAACAATGACTTTAGAGGTCATTGGAAAAGTCACTTCTAATTGAAAATCACAGGATTAAAAAAATACACAATAGAATTCAAAGGAAAGTTAAAGTAACTTTCCAAAATATTTTCATTTAAAAAATAAATGTTCCAATATTATATCAGTCACAGTTCTGTGAGTTTATTTTCCTTTTTAAATATTTGATATTCTGGAAAATTCTTGTCTATATTCAGATAAGTTTACTATCCCTAAAGTAATCACTTAGGTACCCTATAAATATTAGATAAACAAAAATACGAATCAAATGTACTTTAACATTACGTTATTTCCTTCTTCTAATGAAAAACCTGTCATGTGTGTCCGTGTAAAGAGACCACCAAACAGGCTTTGTGTGAGCAACAAGGCTGTTTGTTTCACCTGGGTGCGGGCGGGCTGAGTCCGAAAAGACAGTCAGTGAAGGGAGATGGGGTGGGGCCGTTTTATAGGATTTGGGTAGGTAAAGGAAAATTATAGTCAAAGGGGGGTTGTTCTCCGGCGGGCAGTGGTAGGGGACACAAGGTGCTCAGTGGGGGAGCTTTTGAGCCAGGAGAAGGAATTGCACAAGGTAATGTCATCAGTTAAGGCAGGAATAGGTCCTTTTCACTTCTTTTGTGATTCTTCAGTTACTTCAGGCCATCCGGATGTATACATGCAGGTCACAGGGGATATGATGGCTTAGCTTGGGCTCAGAGGCTTGACAAAACCAAAACCAGAAAACATAAAACTCACAGTCAGAAAGCATGGAGAACAGGGATTGCACAGTCTATGTGGACTGCTATTGCCTTATTTGGATCCAACATCTACCTTTCAGGGATATGATATTAAACTGTACAGATCTTTACAAAATCTTAATTTTTATTATTATCTCTCAAAATAATTGAAAGACTTTTTACTCGCTTTACTGACATTAATGGTAAAGTCTCAAAGAACCGTTGCTCCCCACTCTAATTGTTATTCAGAGACTTGTACAGCTCTCAAGAAAAGTAGTTACAGATTCAAACTGGAGCAACTTAGAAAAATTGCTTTGATGTGGCTGGGCGCAGTGACTCACGCCCGTAATCCCAGCACTTTGGGAAGCCAAGGCGAGCAGATCACGACGTCAGGGGTTCAAGACCAGCCTGGCCCATATGGTGAAACCCTGTCTCTACTAAAAATATAAAAATTCGCTGGGTGTGGTGGCACTCGCCTGTAGTCGCAGCTACTCTGGAGGCTGAGGCAGGAGAATCGCTTGAACCTGGGATGGGAGACGGAGGTAGCAGTGAGTTAAGATTGTGCCACTGCACTCCAGCCATCCAGCCAGGGCAACAGAGCGAGACTCCATCTGAAAAAAAAAAAGGAAAATAGCTTTGATGTTTTGCATGAGAGTATTGGTAGAGAGAGTAGACTGGTAAGCTGTGACTCCTCAGAAAACAAACAGAAACACACATTAAGGGACTGTCTTGTCTTTTCTAATTGCTCATAAAGATTGTTTGTTCTAAGAGTGTGCCATTCAATACTGTAGCCATGTGCCTCTTAGCACTTTACATATGACTACATTGAGATGGGCTGTAAGTCTAAATACACAATGAATTTTAAAACCTTAATATAAAATAGAAATGCAAAACATCTCATTAATATTTAGTTATATAGATCATACATTGAAACAATATTTTGGTTATATTGGGTTAAATAAAATATGTCTTTGAAATTAATTTTGCTTGTTAATTTTTATAGGTAACTATCAGAAAATTAAAAATTGCATTTGTGGCTCATATTATATTTATTTTGGGCAATGCTGTGTTAGAGGACAAAAAGGAAAATAAAGAATGGGGTCCTGTACTTTTCTACTTTTCTTCAACCTGTGTGCTATACAACAAACTTCAGGCCCAGCTGAGTGTTTATACTAACACTCTTAAAGTGTTCACATACATATATGAAGCATAAATAAATACATATGTATGAATTATGTTAATGCCTGGAGACATTTTTAATAAAAGTGGCTTCTTCAGACTTATATGTATTTTAATTCTGATGATAATCACAAGAATTCACCATCTATCTTCTAATATCCCTTTGTTTAGGGTTGGAAAAAAAAATAAGAGAGTTTCTTTCAATTTATGTGTCAAAGAAAGTTTTGGCTACTAATAATTCAAGGTAGTCATAAAAAACATAGGACAAAGAATGCTGGAATATGGAAATCCAAAAGAAAATGCGTGTTTCATGTATGAAGTTAATGTTGGTTATTCTCCTTCAGTCATCCATGGTCATTTTATCCATTAAGATCTTGAGACTGTATTCTCTCCATTGCCACCCTAATACCCTAGTCCAAACCACTATCAATGCTCACTGTGATGACTTTAAAAGTCTCTAACAGGTCTCCATCTTTGCATTCATGGCCCCTACAATTTCTTCTCTATACAACAGTTATAAGCATGTTTTGAAAACACAAATCAGGCCGGCGCAGTGGCTCACGCCTGTAATCCCAACACTTTAGGAGGCCGAGGTGAGCAGATCACGAGGTCACAAGAACGAGACCATCCTGGCCAACATGGTGAAATCCCTTCTCTACAAAAAATACAAAAATTAGCTGGGCATGGTGGCACGTGCCTGTAATCCCAGGTACTCGGGAGGCTGAATCAGGAGAATTGCTTGAACCCGGGAGGCAGAGGTCGCAGTGAGCGGAGCTCGTGTCACTGCACTTCAGCCTGGCGACAGAGCTAGACTCCGTCTCAAAAAACAAAAAAAACCCACAAATCAGATCATTCATTTTTTTCTTTACACTCTCTATTGGCTACATGCTCATGGACTAAAATCTCTTCACTTGCACTTTGGTGCCCTATGAGATCTGGCCCTGTCAACACCTCTGATCACAAGTCACCCCCTCCTCTCCCACCAACAACCTTTCCTGTTCCAGTTCCAGCCTCCTAAGCCTCTTCTCTGCTCCAGGACTGCCTGAGCTCCTTCCTTCCAGATTCCTTTCCACTCGGCTCATTTGGGCCCATGCTAGTCTGTCTAGCTGGGTGCACTGCCACAGTCTTAAAGTTACCCTCAGTGTCACCCTGGAATATTTTTGTTCGTAGAACTATCACTCTCTAAATTTATCTTGGTTACCTACAGACAGAATAAAATTGGTAGAGTGCAATCTGAAAAGTCTCTCTCTCCCACTACTACTGTCCAAACCCTTGAAGAAGCTGCCTTTCTCCAACACCTTTTGTTATCTCAGGATGGTTCTCAGTGCCAAAAGAGTCTCCTTTAGAGGTATTACAGAAATTCAAAATCAACACTTTCTTCTAACACGCAATTGAAGTTTCTCCTGATCCTCCCTTTCTGGCACCCCATTCTCACTCTCAAGGCCATTAAAAACTAGTGGAAATTCTCTTCTCTCTGTTTTCTCTTTCTCCAGCTGGGAATTTTGCAGACTGCTCCTGGGGAAGGAGGTAAATATGGCCTGTTCTTTTCAATCCCCTGCTTCAACTTCCTCTCCTGTGACCGTGGTGCTGATGTGGTTCCTTCAGGTCGCAGGACGAGATGGGATGATAGGTAAAAGACAAATACCTATGTACTTAATTGGTGCTACTTAATCTACTCCAGGTGACATAGTGGGTTCCTTTTGTCTTATATCTTGAGTTACCCCATGTAGACTCTCCTGGAGTCATCTCACCCTAGCAGAACGTACCTTAGGCTGGGTCCTTCCAAATAAGCTCAAATCTAGCCTTCTTTCATTAAGTCAAATTCACTTTGGCCCACTACATCTTGTCACATGCTGATGGAAGTGGCATATTGCTCTCAGTCTAACCATCTTGCCTCCCTCCGTGGGCCATTCTGTTGGTAGGAACTCACCGAGAGCCAGGGGCATTAAACTGTCAGCTTCTTCTCGTTAAAGAAGAAGCCTCCACTCTCTTGGTGTTCTGGCCATCACATATATGTGCTGGAAGTGGATGATGGGCTAAAGACTTCTCCCTGCCCTTGATGTGCCAGAAATATCATCTCTCCGTTTTGTAAATTTTAATGGAGAGATGATGTTTCTGGCACATCAAGGAGGGGAGAAATCTTTGATGACGTTTCTGGCACACAGCATGAAGATGTCACTTGGCAGCAGCATGTCCAACTAGATATATCATTTCTCAGACCCTCTTTCACCTGGGCATAGCTGTGTCACTAGTTCTCTCCAATTGTATGTGAGTGAAAGTGATGTGTCACCTCCACGAAAAGGCCATTAAAAACTAGTGGAAATTCTCTTCTCTCTGTTTTCTCTTTCTCCAGCTATACACAGGAATCTCTGAGTCTCTAAAGGATGAAGGAGTCACAAGAGGGAAGGAGCCTGGCTCCCTGAATCACAACATGGAGGATGCCACCCACCAACCAGGAACACATCCACTAGATGGTTACAATTGTTAAAAAAAAAAAAAAAAAAAACTGTTACTGTGTTAAGCCACTGCAAATTTAGGGTTTATTTGCTGTATCACCTAGATATACCCTAAAATATGTATCTAGCAAGTTCTAATAGTACCCAAATGCCTTTCATAACATAGTGATGAGATGATCTATGGTTCTCAGGTTTGTGACTTTATTTGAAAATCCAAGATAAAAGAAAAACTTTCCATGAAATACCTCATTTCAATCATTTGCTTTCTCTGTAACTCTGCTATAATGTTAGCTTTGTGAAAATAGGGCCTTATTTGTATTGTTAATCACTGCTCCCTCAGCATTTGGAAAAGTGCCAGGAATATCAGAGACATGCAATAAATATTTGTTAAAAAATAAAATGTGCATTTTATAAGAGGCGTTAGTGTTTGTATATAAATCTAACTATTGATATAACTGATATTCTGGATAACACCAACTTTTAACTAAATAATAATTTTTAAAATGTGGAAATCTGACACAGGAGGAGTTTCAAAATCTCCAGTTAAAGCAGGCTTCTTTCTTGCTAAAGTTATTCAGCGAAGACAGCAGCTTCAGATGGGAGAAAGACAGTGGGTTAACTTTGTTACTTGGTTTGTAATTTCCATGTGCCCCTAGGGAATAACTTCATCGCTTCCTGCTCTCACTGGGTCAGAGTAAATAAAGATTATGTTTTTACCCATAAAGAGCTTGATTGAGTCAACGAGTCAACAACAATTTGATATAATCTAGTGGGAAATACATTTCACTACATCCTCTCTCAGAAGAAAATCATGAGTTCATTATAAAAGAATCATTTCTGAGGTCCAAAACAAACAATAATATTACTTCAAGTCAGATATATAACTGTGAAAATTGTTGATTTTAATTTTGTTCCATTTGAAAATATTAACGAGTCAATAAACAAACGGTACCAAAGGGAATTTTGAAAAGTACAATCCACTTTAGAGTAAGTGATAACCATAATCTGTCTCAATAATTTTCCTCATTGAAAAGTCAGTGCTAGTAGTTCATAACTGAGGAACCAGGTAAGCAGCTGTAATTAGAAATGCCATTGTCATTCCTCTGCTACTGCCACCTGCACAATACCGTATTTACAGAAGCCATACCTTATATCTAACCCCCATCTGCAATCTTCCACCATTTGATCCGAAATATATAGAATGAGAAAGGTGCAATCTAGGTGAGTTGCTCACACTGGGTTGGAAGAGATGTGGATTGAGGATGCATTAATAGGTACCTGGGAATTGTGAAAAAGCCAGAAATCACTGGAAAAGCCTGTGGACTTATTCAGTATTCAGACATATTCCATAACCTAGAGGCAAAAAAGAAAATTGTGAAAAGTTGTGAGAAATAGAAAGGTATCAAATTACAGGGGCAGATCCCTAGGAAGAACTCTTCTGTTTAACTGCTTAAGATTGTGTGTGTGTGTGTATGTGTGTGTGTGTGTGTTGATCCACATATACTTATCTGTGTGTGCAGTATTGAAATACTCATTTTGACTCTTAATTACCATTTAGGTAAGTTATTTTGAACATTATTTGTCATAAGCACAGAGAACAGTGTTCAGATACAGTGCACATGATTTAAAGAACCAGCATGTGGTAATTCTTGATACAATGAGTGGGCATTTGCCTTTTTTTGCATGACAGGTGTTTGGACTTGCATGAATGAATGTAATTTCACATTCAGTCAATTCCTCCTCAGCTGCATTTACAGAAGAAGGCAGAGGAAAGAACAGTCTGTAATTTAAAAAGTATCTAAAAATTGTTCATCTTTTGCTTTGGCGTGTTTTCTGAGCTTGTATTAGACATAATGGTGTTTCAGATATTTGCAATGTTGATTGCAACTAAATATTATACTCCTGAATTGAAAGTCTACATAAAAAAGAATTGGGAAACTTGAGATTTTCCTACTCTACCCTTTCCTTTCCATTCCCTGAACACTTTTTTTTTTTTCACTCAGGGATATAAAGAGATTTCAAAATGGTTATAACTTACCCTTTCAACCTTCCAAAAGTAGGAGTGTGAGCTTTTTTTTTTCCCCGATACAGAGTCTTGCTCTGTTGCCCAGGTTGGAGTGCAGTGGCATGATCTCAGCTCACTGCAACCTCCGCCTCCTGGGTTTAAGCGATTCTCCTCCCTCAGCCTCCCAAGTGGCTGGGATTACAGGCGTGCGCCACCATGCCCAGCTAATTTTTGTATTTTTAGTAGAGACTGGGTTTCACTACGTTGGCCAGGCTGGTCGTGAACTCCTGACCTCGTGATCCACCCGCCTTGGACTCCCAAAGTGCTGGGATTACAGGTATGAGCCACCATGCCCAGCCCAGGAGTGTGAGTTTTAACAAACATTCCTTCATTGTATAAATTGGAACATGCCCATAAAGCCACACATAAATACACACACACACATACACACACACACAAATACGTACATACACACAGAGTGACATAGTTTGGCTCTCTGTCCCCACCCAAATCTCATGTGGAATTGTAATTCCCAGTGTTGGGGGAGGGACCTGGTGGGAGGTGATTGAATCATGGGAACGGATTTCCCTTTTGCTTTTCTCATGATAGTGAACGAGTTCTCATGAGATCTGGTTGTTTAAAAGCATGTAACACTTCCCCCTTCTCTCTTTCTCCCGCTGCCATGTGAAGATGTGCCTGCCCCCCTCTCTGCCCTTCTGCCATAATTGCAAGTTTCCTGAGGCCTCCCCAGCCATGTCTCCTGTACAGCTTGTGAAATTGTAAATCAATTAAACCTCTTTTCTCCATAAATTACCCAGTTTCAGGTGTGTCTTTACAGCAGTGTGAGAACAGAGTAATACGCAGAGAAACAACAACACAATCACAAATTTCAAATTGCAGCCAAAGTTTTCTAATCCAATGCACACTGGGCAGGGTTGTTGTAGCCTGAATGAAACAAAAAAACTTCATAATCTGTAATTCAATATAATCTTATCAAAAATATATTTTAAGTTTTGTTTTGTATTCTAATGCTATAAGATAAATCACAGTTTGGAAGGATACTTGCTTAGCCATTTATTATAATCAACAAAGAAGAAATTAAAAGTTTCCTTAGCAAGGAGTAGTGAAAATGAGAAGATATACACTTTTTTCAAGACATAAACTTTGTTCTGAAGACAAGGCACATCTCAGCTCCTTCAGTGACTTTTCCATCGGCATTTGGGAAGCTTTGGGGATGCTTTCCTGGGTCTCAGGAAATTCAGTGGAGACCCCAGGAAATTCAATGGAGAGAGCTCCTGATTTTCTCTATTAGAAGAAAAGATTGAATAACTACACCATGAGAAATGCAGTGTGGCATTTGAGCTTCAGGAATATGTAGGATCAGAGAACCAAAGTCCAACAGGACAATGTTTCACACATTTATGCAATTATATGTTTCCTATTTCTGTTTTTTAGTGCCCTTCCCTGTTTAATCATTTTCAACTTCATTATTTCTAAAATCAGCTCAGTTTCCTCCATAGGGTAGAAAGTATGGTGGTCAACAGCTCTAACATCTTACACTCATCGGCAAAGAGAAACAAATTTTCTTTCTTAGTGTTTTAGTGTTCAGAACTGAAAGTGTCAGGAAAACATGCTTATTGGCTTAACTTTGGTCTCATACCCACCACTGAAACAATTAATAAAGGATAGAGAGCTGAGGACTTGTAAATCAAAAAAAAAAAAAAAAAAGTGATAGCAGAATGAGAAAGGCAAGTTGTACTAACAAAACGAAAGTTATCTGCTATACAAAAATAATTAGATATATTTCAGAAATTAAGATCTGAGTATAATGCTGTGAAGTAGAACTGCAGGTAAGCTACTAGCAAAGCCCTGTCAAGAGTTGTCAGCATCGGCCGGGTGCGGTGGCTCACGCCTGTAATCCCAGCACTTTGGGAGGCCAAGGTGGGCGAATCATGAGGGCAGGAGTTCAAGACCAGCCTGGCCAACATGGTGAAACCCTGTCTCTACTAAAAATGCAAAAAAATTAGCTGAGCATAGCGGCAGGTACTTATAATCCCAGCTACTCAGGAGGCTGAGGCAGGAGAATCTCTTGAACCCAGGAGGCAGGAGAATCTCTTGAACCCGGGAGGCAGAGGTTGCAGTGGGCCGAGATCGCACCACTGCACTCTAGTCCAGGCGACAGAGTGAGATCTCATCTCAAAAAAAAAAAAAAAAAAGAAAAAAGAGTGGATAGCATCAAAGATTTGGGTACTTTCCAATTTTCTGTTCTACTATCCTCAGCACGTCAGCTACTCTCTTGTGGACTCAATATGGCTGCAGCAGCTCCAAGGCATCAAGGGCTTATACAGCATCCACAGAACAGAAGAGGCAGTGACGTTTCAGTGTTATTCCACATTCCCATTTCTGAATCAATTAATAGCATGAGGAATAAAATTGCCATTTTAGGTTAGAATAATCTGGATTCATCCCAGCCTCCATGGAGCACACAGACATATAAAACATGATGTAAACTCTAGGTTCTGTTAGCAAAAATGATTGGCTGAGATTGGCTGTGGGGTGGAAAGATGGGGAAATGGAGGGGTAGAGTCACAATGATTTGAAGATTGGTGACCAGAGTACATTTGCCATGTATCCAACATGGCCTCAAACAGTTTTGTCAACTTGAAAACCAAATAATTTTGCAGTAACTTTAGTGAGTAGCTCTATAATGGAAAGCAACAGTAAAACAATGAAAGTTGTGAAGATGTGGATTGTATGGACAATCTGCAGGCAATGGCACCATAGGCTGAGGGGAATTATCATCAGCAAACATACCTTACTTGTTCCTTCTAATAATATTTCTTGCAGAAATATTATACTATTTTTACACTTCTTAACTGAGTGGCATTAGCTGTGAATTATTTAAAGAAATCCTGTTTCCCTGCCAGAATCACCAGTCTTTGGGTTGACTCTGAATTTCTGAGCATTCCTTCAATAAATCCTTCTCAGCCTAATTTAACCACAGTTTGTTTTTATTTCTCTTAACCAATAATCCTGACTGGGGTGTTTGTCCTCTCCCATGAAAAATGAAAATCTGCTTCAGTAATTCAGAGCTGTAATTATACTCAAATATCAGTTCTGATGAAAAGTAGTAATAGGAACTAAATTCTGCTTTAACAAGGCTAAGAACTAGTAGATGTTTCTTCTTCTTTATGTACATACTAAAAAAAATTTCAGAAAAATGTTTTCATGTCTTCAAAAAATAGATTATCATTATAATTCTATGTTGAAAAAAAATCATTTATATTTGTAAGAGGTAAGGGAAAATTCCTGTTCTTAAAATACACATTCTGTTATATCGTTAAGGTACCCCGATCATTGAGAACATGTAGATATTAACAAAATATTACAGAAATAAAAATGAAAGGGGAAATACCAGTTGCATTAATGCAATAAATATTATTCTCATGCTTAATGTCTTAAGAGAGTGCTTTAGTTGAATATTTGACAATTAAAATGATATATTTATTTGATTATCAATTAAAATGTTGAGTATAAACAATAAATAATTAAATGTAATTAAAACAATATTCATGGCCATTAAAATTGTCTTCATTTTTCATTTAAACCAAGACCATCCAATTTGCCTTTGTTAAATAATCCTGGACACAGATGTAGTAACAAAAATAATGTTATTTTTAGTTTCTGTCACTTAAAACCCAAAATCTATACCAACTTCTCCAAATATTTATTTCCAAGTGAAAGTCCTGCTACAGAAACAAGAAAGAATCAATATTGATAGTCTTTAGTGCTCAGTTCAGCTCTTATCATACCAGTGAGGGCAAGGATTTAAAGTTAAGCTCACTCTAGCGGAATAAACATGATTTGAAACGTGCTCATCAATGCAGTCAATATAATATAGTATATAACTGAATGAAGTTTTCAATAAGTATTTGCGATACACATTATTAGAGTTTAAAATACAATTGCTAGGACTGAATAATTTATCTCAATATGATAATTTAATTTTCTTTTTCTGGATAGCAATGTAAGTGTACAACGAAAGTCCTATCTGATTGAACTTGGTCCCTTCTCTTTCACCATATACAAAAATCAACTCAAGATAAATTAAAGACTTAAATGTAATACCTAAATACAAAACTAGGAGAAAATCTGCGTAATACCATTCTGGACATAGACCCTAGCAAAGGTTTCATTACAAAGGCTGTAAAAGCAATTACAAAACAAAACAAAAATTAACAAGTGGTATCTAATTAACCTAAAGAGCTTCCACACGCTAAAATACACTATCTACAGAGCAAACAGGCAACTGACACAATTGGAGAAAATATTTACAAAGTATGCCTCTGACCAAGGTCTAATACTCAGAATATATGAGGAACTTAAACAAATTAACACACACAAAAAAGAACTCTACTGAAAAATGAGCAAAGGACATGAGGAGACATTTCTCAAAAGAAGACATACATGTGAACAACAAGCATATGCAAAAATGCTCAACATCAGTAATCATTACACAAATGCAAATCAAAACCACAACGAGACACCATCACTCACCAGTCAGAATAGCCATTATTAAAATGTCAAAAAATAACAGATGCTGTTGGGCCTGCAGAGCAAAGGAAACACTTGTACACTGCAAATGGGAATGTAAATTAATTCAGCCACTGTAGAAAGCAGTTTGGAGATTTTCTGATATGTGTGTTTTAAAAAATAGGTGTTTCTGCCCACCAGGTATATCCAGAGCCACATACTCCCACCCTGAAATCAAACCTCTGACGTGTTTTACAAAGTTGACTTTGTACTGGCATCAAATCCAGATTCTTTCCAGTTGTCATCTGTTCAACTTCTCACTTGGATAATATTTTGCTTTTTATTATTGAACTACTTCAAGGTTTAAGATGTCCTCCACTTTTAGCAAATAATATGCTTATTTGTATCAGTATTGCCAAATTTAAAAGACTTTTAAAAAATGCTATGCTTGATTAATTTCCTTAAATAACTCACTGACCTCTCTGGGTCTCAGTTTTCTCATAATAAATGAAGGAACCAGACTAGTGAAAAATCTCAGTGCCTTCCTCTTCTGAAAGTATTATTCACCAGTATATTAATTTGTCTGTTATTACAGTACATTGCATCACTGTGGCTGTGTATCATATTGCATAGCATTGTGCCTTACACAGTGCGTTGCACTGCCTTTTACTATATCACGTTACACTGTACCAAATACTGTTTCATTATATAGTGATATGTTAACTATAAAGAAGCACTTTTAGAACTGGTGGATGCAAGAGCAATCAGCAATTGTGAAGGAAAAATAGAGGAGATCCAGGTGAATTGTTAATCCAAATATCTGCAGAGGGTTTTTGAAGGCAAAATTATCTTTTATATTTTACATTGCCCCTTGTGCCATTGTGCCATCTGTTTTATAAATAATTACTAAATTACTTAAAATCATTAACGGGCAAAGAATAACATTATCAAATTAATATCGATAGATTATTGGTACAACCTCTGCTCATGTTTGTATTGGCTGCTCATTCAGTTCTGTGAAAGTGCTTTAAATGTTATTATGTTTAAAGTTTCTCGTCCAAAAATAAACCCAAATTCTTAGAATGAAAACTATTTCCCTTTATAGGTAGCTCATTTAAAATTTTAACTGCATCTTTCCAATGTTTTTACCCACATCCAAACCACAGGAGAAATAATTCTGGAGAAACTAAGAATACTGCTACTTCATAACTCTGGGTTTGTGCCAAAAGCAATAGAATAATTAGGGGTCAGAAGACCGGTGTTCAAATCCCAACCTGATCACTGTTATCTTTTGATCTCTGGCAAAGTAACTAAACAGTCTTCCCATCTGTGGAATAGGGGCAATAACACCTACCATTTGTGATAGCTAAGATTAATATATGAGACGGTGTTTGTGGAACAGCTATTTCCTATAGCATTAAAAATGTATGTTAAAAACGAATGTACTCCTTATGATTAGATTAGCGAATTATTTTTTTAAATTCAGAATGAGCAAGCATTTAAAAATGATTACTATGTAACTTTATTACTTAACTACAAGCCTTAAAATACACTAATGTTGTTCTGTTATAAATAACATCAACTATAGCAATTTTAAAAATTCTTCACAAGTATAAAAAAGATAAAAATTATCTATAATCTCATGACCAAAAGAAACCCAATTAAAGTTTTCTTTTATAAAGAACCAAACAATAAATCAACATAGATATGGATGTATAGCTGTAGACATTATAAGACAGATTTATATAACTGGAATATCATATGCATGAATGGAAGAGTGAAGGAGGTTTGGCATCTTCTACTTAGATTACAGAGGATTTATGGGAAATCCTGAGTGACCAGGCAGAGAAGCCTGAGACAGGAGTGGAGGCCCTGTAGGGCAGTGCCAAGGGGAAATACATGGTTGGAGTCCTCACACAAAGTCCCCACTAGGGCATTGCCTTGTGTTGCTGTGTGAACAAGGCTACCATACTCCAGACTCTAAAATAGTAGAGCCACCAGCAGTGTGCACTCTCAGCCTGCAAAAGGTACCAGAGCCCAATCATCACACTGGGGTTTCCCAGGATGTGGGACACGGAGTCAAGGATTACTTTGGAGCTTTAAGGTTTATTTTCTGCCCTGCTAGGTTTAGGACTCACATGGGGCTTACTGTTCCTTTCTTTTGTCAGATTTCTCCTTTTTGAAATGGGAATATTTACTCAATGCCTGTGCCACCATTGTATCTTGGTAGCAAATAACTATTTTATAAACTTACAATCTCATAGGTGAAAGGAACTTGTCTTGAGTCTCAGAGGCGGCTTTGGACATATAAGCTACCCAAACAGCAATACTTTTCCATGTACTTACATATTTTTATACTTCTTAAAGCTTTGCAATTTTCTTTAAAAACGTTCCTTCAGTTTGTGGGTGAAGTTATTGCTTGGTATTATTCTATATATTTTTGTTATTATGAATGGAGCATTTTCATGTATCTCCTGCTGTTTTCTGCTACTACACTAAAATAAGTAATTAAAACATTTCTCTCTATTTAGCTTCTCTCAATATCTTGTCTTTTAAATTAAGTTGACTCTTGTTATAGTCAGTCCTATCTTAGAAGCTTTATTAACAGCAAATAACTACTTAAATTATTTCTTCATATGCTTTCTGTTCTTAAGAAGCTTTTCATTAAATAAATGTTATTGTAAATGTTATTAAAAGATGTTTTTAAATTATCACACTGTAACAAATTATGTCATATGGCTATTTCAGGCCTATTACATCCAGAGTGCCCCAATAGCTCCCTTTAAAACAACATAGAAGTTTACCGGCTGGGCGCAGTGGCTCAAGCCTGTAATCCCAGCACTTTGGGAGGCCGAGGCAGGCAGATCACGAGGTCAGGAGATTGAGACCATCCTGGCTAACACAGTGAAACCTTGTCTCTACTAAAAATACAAAAAATTAGCTGGGCGTGGTGGTGGCAGCCTGTAGTCCCAGCTACTTGGGTGGCTGAGGCAGGAGAATGGCGTGAACCTGGGAGGCCGAGCTTGCAGTGAGCTGAGATTGTGCCACTGCACTCCAGCCTGGGCAACAGAGTGAGACTCCATCTCAAAAAATAATAATAATAAAAAATGAAACAACATAGAAGTTTACCAACTGGTATATGTTTATTTGTATTAATGGAATATACTGTATGACTTAAATTGAAGTTTTGAAAATTAAGACTATATAGATTTATTTTCTCTGAAAATATTACATGTGATACAGGCACAAACTTTTCTTCCAATGCACCCTTTAAAAACCTCCACATAATGACAAAGTACTCAAAAGTATAACCAGTCAGAAAAGTTTGCAACTATCAGATTGTTAAAGTACTTTGTATAAAATCAGCCAGATTTAAATGAAAAATATGAATTATGTTTTTAAAAAATCAAAAGTTAAACATGCCGTTAACCTTACTAAATTTGTTATTGTTCATTGAGATTTCAGTTCCTGGACCCCTCTGTACTCTCTTTACATGCCTGCCATGGGCTCTGCAACGTTTTATTTTTCTTTTCTTTCATAATTCACCTTAGACCCAGTGGTTAACCACTTTAATGCTGTTTTCTCTTTAGCAACCTTGATTCTTTTGGTTTAATATTCTTTTACTAGATATATTCTGCTAATATCCGTATGTTAATGAATCCACGCATTGTGTTTTTCCTGCTCTGGGTTGTTATACGGTGCTGAGAAACTCCTTAATTATACTGCTCTGACATACATTTGGACATCTCAGTCTCTGCTGGGATGTAAGAACTGTTTGATAGTCTTTTAACTTGTATCTAATCGGTTTTCCTTTGCATTTTCTTGATTGCAAAATCAGATCTTTATCACTATTCTCAGCACCCCCAACTTAATCACAGAAAATGAAGGTTATCAATCACACTTTCACACATCTTCCTTTTCTTCCATATCTAAAAATAATTTAAACTGCTACTCAAACTTCTTATATGTAGTCAGAATTTGAGATGAATGTTCTACTATTCACAGTAGTCCTTATCTATTAATGGTTGGATCTTTCCCTTTATATCTACTTCTTGTTATTATAAATAAGCTCCTTTATTTCCTAGCTTATCAATTGTTAATTCCTTTCAAAATACTTTATAATAACTTTGAAACATGAAGTTACATTTTTTTAAATATGCAGAAAGTCATAACTTTTCCCATTGAAAGATTACATCTATGTTCCAGACCCTTGATCACAGGCTCTGTGGCTACTTGATTAATAGAATTTGAGAGAAAGGAACTTGTATCCATTTTCATGTTCAGTCTTAAGAAGTTTATAGTTTCCACTTCTTGTCACATAGGATGTTCTTTCTTGAACTATGCTACAAGGAAGGCCAGGCACATCGAGACATCCATGAAAAGATGAACTGAGATACCCCAGTCCAGTTTTGGTTCAATTACCAACCAGCACCAACTTGCCGTTCATGTAACTGAGCCATCTTGGAAGTAGGTTCCCCTACCTTTAGTTATACTTCATCAGTGGACAGTACATGGGGCAGAACTAAGCTTTCACATCAAGAACTTTTTTTTTTTTTTTTTTTTGAGACGGAGTCTCGCTCTGTCGCCTGGGCTGGAGTGCAGTGGCCGGATCTCAGCTCACTGCAAGCTCTGCCTCCCGGGTTTACGCCATTCTCCTGCCTCAGCCTCCCGAGTAGCTGGGACTACAGGCACCAGCCACTTTGCCCGGCTAGTTTTTTGTATTTTTTAGTAGAGATGGGGTTTCACCGTGTTAGCCAGGATGGTCTCGAACTCCTGACCTCGTGATCCGCCTGTCTCGGCCTCCCAAAGTGCTGGGATTACAGGCTTGAGCCACCGCGCCCGGCCAAGAACTTTTTAAATTGTTGTTTTCAGTCCCTAAAGATTGAGATAGATTGTAATGTAGCAATAGTTAATCATAATACATGCTTAAATGTCTCCCATATTTGAGAAGATAAGCTTGATCACAAAGAAATATTTTAGTCTTCCTTTTCTTGATATTCAAGTTCTAGAAGAGTTGTTAATAATATATTATACTTTTTTCTCCCTGAACCCATTGTCTTTTCTGACAGTACTACCACACTGAAATTAGAGACTTGGTCATATTCACTGGTCATATAGAGTATATACCAAACTCTTTATAAAGCGTGAGAGAAGCTATATCATTTCACTCCAATTCTCTAGCACTCATTTTTTCACACCATATGTATACTGTTTTCCCTTACACATACATGCCTACTGTATTAGTCTGTTCTCACACTGCTAATAAAGATATAGCCGAGACAGGGTCCTTTATAAAGGAAAGAGGTTTAATTGACTCACAGTTTAACATGGCTGGGGTGGCCTCAGGAAACTTAGAATCATGGCAGAAGGAGAAGCAAATACCTTCTTCTTCACATGGCAGCAGGAGAGAGAATGAGAACTGAGCGAAGGAGGAAGACCCTTCTAAAACCATCAGATCTCATGAGAACTTACTCAACTATCGTAAGAATAGCATGAGGGAAAACGTCCCCCATGATTCAATGACCTCCCACTGGGCCCCTCCCACATGTGGGGATTATGTGAACTACTATTCAAGATGAGATTTGGGTGGGGACAAAGCCAAACCATATCACCCATCATATAGTTTGATTCATAAATTAGGCACAATAAGAGATTAATAACTGGTAATAAAATTGAATAATTATAACAATATACTATAATAAAAGCTATATGAATGTGGTCTCTGTCTTTGTCTCCCAAAATATCTTATTGTACTGTACTCAGCTATTTTTCTACCTCTCTTGCTCACAGGCAACTGAAACTGCAGAAAGTGAAACTTCAGACAAAAGGGGCCTACTGTGGTTATACTTCTTTTCGCTCAGACTGTTAGAAATCTCAAGACAAACTGGAAGATCATAACACTGTGGACTTCTGTATTTGGTGCATGTTTCAGGTACCTATGGCTGCAAAACAAAGCACCTCAAAATTTAATGGCATAATCATTATTTTCTAATATTCTGTGACTTAACTGGACTCATCTGTTGTCTTTTAGGATCTCTCATGCAGATACAGTTAGGAGGAGGCTGGACTAGAATCATCTGAAAATTAAATTGGACTAAATTTTGAAGACAATGTATTAGTCCATTTTCTGTTGTTATAACTGAACGCCGTAGACTTGGTAATTTGTAGAGAAAAAAAAGGTTTATTTAGCACATGGTTCTGGAACCTGGTAAGTCACAGAGTGTGGTTCATTTGGTGAGGCTCTTCCTGTTCTGGCATGACTTGGTGGAGAGCATGAGATGTGACAAGGCAAGAACATGTGTATCAGCTCAGATCTTTCTCTTCTTATGACACCATCATTTTTATCATGCAGGCCTCACTCTAATAACCTTATCTAATTCTTATTACCTCCCAAAGGTTACACCTCCAATAAACATATGAATTTGAGGATTAAATTTTCAACGCTTGTGCTTTGAGAAACATTCAAAGAATGGCATATGGCTTCTTCATTGACATGCCTGGCAACATAGCTGGAATGACTAACCCCACTTTGGGCAGGCCAGACCCAGTCTAGCTCTCTTTCTCCCCTACCCACACCTGCAGTCCCTGTGCATGGCTTCCTCACAGCATAATGGTCACTGGGTAGTGGAACTTTTTAATGACTGCTTGATTCATCTAGGGCCAGTATTCTAAGGGAGCCAGAAGGAAGACACAAGGTGTTTCTGACATAGCCACACAACTTAGGCAGCTTCACTTTCACTGCATTTTATTGATCAAAAGCAAGTCTTTAGTTCAACCCTGATTCAAGGAGAGGAACAACAAGAAAACATGAATACCAAGAAGTGTGATTTTTTTGTGGATCATTTTTATAGACTAGCTATTACAGTATACTTAGATTTTTTTTCTTAGAGTAGCTTTTCTACTTTATTATTTTATAATATGTTTTTTAATTAAAGGTGATTTTTACTGTTTTATGGAGAAGTCAAGTAATATTAAATGATAAACTAATGGTACAGATGTAATTATAACACTATATACACAGGATGTTATGAGAATTGCTTAAGTTAATAATGTGTGAATAGTTTGTAAATAAGATCATACTAGTGTAAAGGTCAGTTTAAAAATAGTGTGTCATGGGATTTCCTGATTTTGTTGAAATTGTAAGAATTTTTGCTTCAGACCAATCGTCTTCATGTCAGTCAAGTTATTCACAGAGTATTCAATGAGATAATACAAAGAGCCCTTAGTAAATTGGGCAGAGGCAAAAAGAATTATGTCTTAGTAAAATTTCTGGAAATTTTCTACATAGTTCTATAAAAATCTGAGGGAACTTCTAACAACATGTGGGACAACAGAATTAAGAGATAAAATTAAAAATATAATCTTTATTTCTCAATGTAAGCTCCATCAAGTTCGAGGCACTTTTGTAAGTAGTATTACCAACCATTTAGTCCATTCCTAAAGAACTGAGAGTCGCTGGACTTTAACCACATCAAAACACTCTTTTTTCACGTTATTAACAGAACAGAAATGAGTGCCCTTTAAAGATTTTTTAAAATTAGGAAACAAAAAGAAGTCAGAGGGAGCCAAAGCAGGACTTGCTTACTGATTTCCCATTAAAATTCTCACCAAAGTGCCCTTTTTTCTTTTTCTTTTTCCTTTTCTTTTCTTTTTTTTTCTTTTCTCCTTTCCTTTCCTTTCCTTTTCTTTTTTCTTTCTTTTCTTTTCTCCTTTCCTTTCCTTTCTCCTTCCTTCCTTCCTTCCTTGTCTTTTTTTTTTTGACAGTCTTACTCTGTCAGCCAGGCTAGTGTGCAGTGACGTGATCTCAGCTCACTGTAGCCTCTGTCTCCTGGATTCAAGGGATTCTTGTGCATCAGCCTGTAGCTGGGACTACAGGCATGCAAAACCATGCCCGGCTAATTTTTGTATTTTTAATAGAGACGAGTTTCGCCATGTTGGCCAGGCTGGTCTCGAACTCCTGGTCTCAAGTGATCCACCTGCATCAGCCTCCCAAAGTGTTGGGATTACAGGTGTGAGCCACCATGCCTGGACCCTCCTTTTTTCTTTTTTTTTTTTTTTTTAATGAGATGAATGCACAGGAGCATTGTCGTGGTGGAAAAGGACTCTTGTGAAGCTATCTCAGATATTTATCTGCTAAAACTTTGACTAACTTTCTCAAATCACTCTAATAATAAGCAGATGTTATTGTTCTTTGACTTACCAGAAAGTAAAAAGGCAAAATGCTTTAAACTTCCCCCCAAACTGTTGCATTTTCTTTGCTCTTGACCAGTCCATCTTTTGCTTTGACTTGACCCCTTAAATCTGCTGGCAGCCATTGCTTTAGTTGTGCTTTGTCCTCTGGGTCATACTGGTAAAGCTACATTTCATGTCCTGCTACAATTCTTCAAATAACTATTTTGAAATTTTGATCACACTTATTTAAAATTCCATTGAAAGCTCTGCTGTTTTCTGCAGCTGATCTGGCTGCAACAGTTTTGGCACCCGTCAAGTAGAAAGTTTGCTCAACTTTAATTTTTCAATCAGAATTGCGTAAGATGAACCAAATGAGATATCTATGGTATCTACGGTGTTGGCTACTGCTTGTGCTGTTAATTCTTGGTCCTCTTCAATTAAGGCTCAAGTAAGGTTAATTTTTTTTTTTTCACAAATTTATGTAAATAGTCTGCTGTTGCAGGCTTCGTCTTCAACATCATCTTGTACTTTCTTGAAACAAGTTACCCCTTTGTAAACTGCTGATTACTTAAGGACATTGTTTCCATAAACTTTTTATAAAGGATCAATGATTTCCACCCAAATCATTGGGTGGAAGAAGCTTGAGTATTCTTCCACCCATGCTTCACTACAAATTTGATTGTTCTTGCTTCAACTATGTCCGAATTCATGCTGCTCTGACAAGGGCTCCTTTTAGACTGATGACCCATCCTTCTTAGTGCCTCAAACTAACTTCTCTTCAGACATATCATAACAAGTTAGTATGAGTTTATTTTGGTGCAAAAATTTTGAAATTTATTCATTTTTTTCATAATACACATTTTCTCTGAACTTTTTGAAGATCCCTCATATACTCAGTTGAAACTATATATTAACATTTTATGTCTCTATTTCTATCTCTATTTCTTAGAAATGTCTCCTAATTAATACAATAAAACATAAATTAGGGTTTCATTGGTACATTCATAATTTGATGAAGACTGTGAGTGGACTGATTAATTTCTAGGGTTTCTTGTATAATTATGACTCATTCGATTTTTAACCCATAGTGTAGTAAGGGCTTTACCTTGGTGTCATTTTTATCTTTTTTCTTTTTAATTACTCAAGTTATTTCTGTTGGCAGATACCCTTCCCTCTACCAAAGGGCCTTTTATTCGACTTGATTTTGGACTATCCAACTCTGCTGTATTTGGCAAAACTACAGGCCAACCCTCACAGAAATTGTGTCCTCTTTGGCCTCTATACACCTAAATATGCCATTTAATCTACTCATAATGTTATTGCCACTTTGCAGTGCCAAATCATCTGCCTCAATGATTAGAAACTTTCTCAAGGTCAGCTGGGTGTGGTGGCTCACACCTGTAATCCTAGCATTTTGGGAGGCCGAGGCAAGTGGATTGCCTGAGCTCAGGAGTTCAAGACCAGCCTGGGCAAAATACTGAAACCCCATCCCTACTAAAATACAAAAAGTTACCTGGGCGTAGTGGCATGCACCTGTAATCCCAGTTACTTGGGAGGCTGAGGCAGGAGAATTGCTTGAACCCGGGAGGTGGAGGTTACAGTGAGCTGAGATTGCACCATTGCACTCCAGCCTGGGTGACAGAGTGAGACTCCATCTCGAAAAAACAAAAAACTTTCTCAAGATCAATGATTCTAATTATACAATAAGACCTCTTTCTCTAGCCTTTTCACAAGTCTAAACACGAGACTACTTAATAGGAACATCCTTAATTTATCTACAAATGTTTTCTACATTTTTAAATTTTCTTTGGTTCATTTTTCTTCCTTACAAAATCAAACAACTGACTTCAGGAATTTTGCCTTTTATTTCCCTTAAATCTCCTCACTGCATCCATCTAAGTGTTGAGCATTCAGTAGATAGCCAACAAATGTATTGATGAAAGTCAGAAGACCCTGGTAAACTATAACTTTCTTTGCTTCACTTATTGCAGTTAACAAAAAGAGATATTGTGAAGGTAATTTACCATTAGAAGAGTGTTTTGAAATCCTTGAACAGAGAATATTCTTCAAAAGTTGCATAAAATATTGCTGCAATTACAATGATTTCTGGATATCACTCTACTACAAATCTGTCACCCAGGAACAAAAGTGCTGTGCAAGGCTAACATGTCACCTATTCCACCATACATGAAATAGTGGAGTTGGCTGCAGTATCTGGAAACTAGAGAAGTTAATTTAAAGAAACTTTCAGCTAAGGTAAAACTCTTTGAAAAAAAAACAGAAGGATACTCCACAAAGAACAGCACTGTTCCAGCCTGGAATGACTGTTTTCTTTCTTTCAAATACATCTTGTGAAATCGGAATGATTCTCCCTCAGGGACTGTGTACTGGAAATCAATTTTTAATAAGTGGACACTTTATGAAAGACATTTTGAACTCATAGCTAGGAAAACATTCTACTGATCTAATGACAAGAATGTAATTAGAAGATAAGATTTCAATATAAAATGATCATAACTAAAAATTGAATGAACAATGTAATTGAAACATTACAATAAAAAGCCCCCACATCTTGAAAGATTTAAGGAAAATACACTGGATAATTAGCATTATGGTTTAATAATCAATATAAAGCTTGGTAATTCTTGGGAAAACTACTGACTTCCATTATTTAAAATAATACTTAATATTTTATAATGAAAAATGCTTACATAATGCTTTTGAATCACTTTTATTATCAAATTGCTTTTGGAATCTTTAATCACTTTTACTCTTCCCCAGACAAATCTCTATTCACTTTTCAAACCTCAGCCTAATTGTCTCTTTTTCAAATTGATCTATTCTGAACCCTTCAATATTAACTATTTTCCCAATGATATTCTCTCCAATCGCATATTTTTATATTAATTTAAAAGGTATATACATACTATTCCTTGTATTTGTTGATTTATTTTGGATGTTTCTTTAATGAATGTCTCCTTCACTAAACCATAACATCCTTGAAAGTAGGGTATTGGTCTCTTCTTTGACATTCTACACCTGGCATCTAACACAATGTCTTATTCTCAATACATGCTTCTTAAACGATTAAAAGAATTAAAAAGTCATAATACTGCATCAAGCCACCAGTGCACTAATTCATTCTGATAGTTTAAAATGTATAATATAAACTCTATTTCTAATTTACAAAGGATTAAAGGGTGACTAAGATACTCTCAATTGATTGGTACCAGTTAGATGGGCAGTCTGTTTTACTTTTTCTTCTCATTATTTTTTTATTTTTTCAATAATTTTTATTTTTATAGATTTAGGGGGAAGTTTTGTTACTTTTTTAAAATAATTTCAACTTTGATTTAGATTAATGGGGTATATGTGCAAGTTTGTTAAATGGGTATATTGCATGATGCTGAGGTTTAGAGAACAAGTTATCCAGTCACACAGGTAATGAGCCTAGTATCAAATAACTAGTTTTTCAACTCTTGCTCCCTTCACTCCTTCCCCACTCTGGTAGTCCACAGAGTCAATTGTTGCCATCTTTACGTCCATGATTACTCAGTGTTTAGCTCCTCCTTATAAGTGAGAACATTGTGGTGTTTGGTTTTCTCTTCCTGTGTAAATTTGCTTAAGACAAAGGCCTCTCACTGCATCCATGTTTCTGCAAAGGACATTATTTTGTTCTTTTTAAGGCTACATAATATTCCATGGTGTATATTTACCACATATTCTTTATCCAATCCACCAGTGCTGGGCACCTAGGTTGATTGCATGTCCGCTATTGTGAATAGTGATGTAATGAGCATATAAGTGCAACTGTCTTTTTAGTAGCATAACTTATTTTCTTTCAAATATATACCCAGTGATGGGATTGCTGGATCAAATAATGGTTTTGTTTTAAGGTCTTTGAGAACTCTCCAAACTGCTTTCCAGAGTGGCTGAACTAATTTACATTCCCACAAATGGTGTATAAGCATTTCCTTTTCTTCATAGCCTTGCCAGCACCTGACATTTTCTGACTTTTTAATAATAGATATTCTGACTGGTGTGAGATGGTATCTCATTGTGGATTTTATATACACTTCTCTGATGATTAGTGATGTGGAAACTTTTTTTATGTGTTTTTTGGCTGTTTGTATGTACGTGAATATACTGTTTCATGGTGAATTCTGGGCTTTTAGTATAATCATCAACCAAATAGTGTACATTGCAACCAATGTACCAAAATACCCAAAAGAAAGGAAATCAGTATATTGAAGAGATATCTGCCCTCCTATGTTTGTTGAAGCACTGTTTAAAATAGCTGAGTTTTGAAGCAAACTAAGCATCCATCAACAGATAAATGGATTAAAAAAAGTGGTACATCTACACAATGGAGCACTAGTCAGCCATCAAAGACAATGAGATCCAGTCATTTGCAACAACATGGATGGAACTAGAGATCATTATGCTAAGTGAGATAAGCCAGGCACAGAAAGACAAACATTACATGTTCTTATTTATTTGTGGGATTTAAAATTCAAAACAATTGAACTCACGGACACAGAAAGTAGAAGAATAGTTACCAGAGGCTGGGAAGGGTAGTGAGGGGTAGGGATGGTTAATGGGTACAAAAACTAGTTAGAAAGAATGAATAAGACCTATGTTTGATAGCACAACAGAGTGACTACAGTCAATAATAACTTAATTGTACCCTTTAAGATAACTTAAAGAGTGTAATTTGATTGTATATAACACAAAGGAGTTAAATGGTGGATGGGGTGGATACCCCCATCCTCTTTGATGTGCTTATTTCATATTACATGCCAGTCTTAATACGTCCCATGTTCTCATAAATATATACATCTACTCTATACCCACAAAAATTCTTTTAAAAAAAGATCAGCATGGCCCCTGAACAAGGATGACAGGCAAATTCATGAAGTGTTTCATATTTTTAGCTGCTCTTACCATGGTGGGAAAAAAAAATGATAACTATGTGGGAATATGAATATGTTTTATTGTTTTATAATAGTACCGATTTTTCTATGTCTGTGTATCACAAAACATCCTGTTGTGTATGTTAAATATACATAACAAGATTTATTAAAAAAAAAAACCAAAACACAAACACTGGGAAAAAACTATTATTCATATTTTTAAAAAGCTGTGACATGGACTTAAGGAGTCATAAAATGTCAGTGAAAGCATTAAGAGGTTTCTGAAACCTAATAACTTACTTCTTTGCATAGAATTAGGAATGAAGAACCCTCTTGGGAAGCATACTTTATAGTGCTCCTCTTTAGTCTTTCTTACTTTTGACTATTTATTAGGGTATATGTGTTGTTACAGTGACTGAATTAGGTGAGATTTTTAGGTTTTGAGGGAGCATTGAGAAGAAAAGAGTACTGACTTCTGACTTCGGAGTTATGTTTCCTGAGTTTGATTTGATGCTTAGCTATTTACCAGCTGTGTGACACGGACCAAACTTCCTAATCTCTCTGTGCCTTAGTTTTCCCATATTTAAAATGAGATGAAATTTTAAAGATGTGTCAGCCCCTCTCATTACAGGCCCAGAAGCCTAGGAGGAAAAAATTGTTTGATGGGAAGGGCAAAGGGACCCCCTGCTGTGTGCCGCTTAGGAACTTGGTGCTCTGCATCATGACCACCCCAGCTGTGGCTGAAAGAGGCCAAGGTATAGCTCAGGCCATAGCTTCAGACGGTGCAAGCCCCAAGCCTTGGCAGCTTCCATGTGGTGTTAAGCCTGTGGGTGCACAGAATTCAAGAACTGAGGTTTCGGAACCTATACCTAGATTTCAGAGAATGTATGGAAACACCTGGCTGTCCAAGCAGAAGATTTCTACAGGAGCAGAGCAATCATGTAGATCCTCTGCTAGGGCAGTGCAGAAGAGAAATGTGGTATTGGATCTCCCACACAGAGCCCCACTTGGGGCACTGCCTAGTGGAGCTGTGAGAAGAAGGCCACTGTCTTCCAGACCCCAGAATGGTAGATCCACTGAGAGCTCTCACTATGCATCTGGAAAAGCCACAGACACTCAACACC
>NW_012118688.1:1342791-1347966 GCF_000951035.1 Colobus angolensis palliatus
GCATCTGGAAAAGCCACAGACACTCAACACCAACCCACGAAAGCAGCTGGGAGGGAGGCTATACCCTCCAAAGCCACAGGGGTGGAGCTGCCCAAGGCTGTAGGAGCCCAGCTCTTGCATCAGTGTGCCCTGGATGTGAGACATGAAGTTAAAGGAGATCATTTTGGAACTTTAAAGTTTAATGATTGTCCTATTGGATTTTGGACTTGAATGGGGCCTGTAGCCCCTTAGTTTTGGCCAATTTCTTCCATTTAGAATGTGTGTATTTGCCCAATGCCTGTATCTCCATTGTATCTGGATAGTAACTAACTTACCTTTGATTTTGCAGGCTCATAGGCATTGTCTCAAATGAGATCTTAGACTTCTGTGATAGCACTGAAATGAGTTAAGACTTCAGGAGACTATTGGAAGGGCATGATTGTGTACTGAATTGTGAGAACATGAGATTTGGGAGTCGCGAGAGGTAGAATAATATGGTTTGGCTGTGTTCCCACCCAAATCTCATCTTGAATTGTAGTTCCCATAATTCCCACATGTCATGGGAGGGGCTAGGTAGAGATAAGTGAATCATGGAGGCAGTTTCCCCCACCCTGTTCTTGTAATAGTGAGTTATTTCTCATGAGATCTGATGGTTTTATAAGGGGTTTTTCCCTTCACTGGGCACTCCTGAGGCCTCCTCAGCCATGCTGAACTGTGAGTCAGTTAAATCTCTTTCCTTTATAAATTACCTAGTCTCAGGTATGTCTTTATTAGTAGTGTGAGAAGAGACTAATACATACATTATACCAGAAAGATATAGAATCTTTGAACAGACCGATAACAGTGATATTGAAATGGTAATAAAGAAATTGTCAACAAAGAAAAGTCCAGGATGAGATGGATTCACAGCTGAATTCTATCATGCATTAAGAATTGGTACCAATTCTATTGACACTATCCAAAAGATAGAGAAAGAACGAATCCTCACTAAATAATTCTATGAAGCAGTTTAACCCTAATACAAAAACTAGAGAAGGACATAATAAAAAAAGAAAACTACAGACCAATATCCCTGTTGAACATAGATGCAAAAATCCTCAATAAAATACTAGCGAACCAAATCCAACAGCGTATCAAAAAGATAATCCAACATGAGCAAGTGGGTTTTTTACCAGGGATGCAGGGGTGGTTTAACATATGTAAGTCAATAAATGTGATACACCACATAAATGGAATTAAAAACAAAAATCACATGATCACCTCAATAGATGCATAAAAAGCATTTGACAAAATCCTACATCCCTTTATGATTAAAACTCTCAGAAAAATTGGCATGGAAGGGACATACCCTAAGGTAATAAAAGCCATCTACGACAAGCTCACAGCCAACATTATACTGAATGGGGAAAAGTTGAAAGCATTTTTCCTGAGAATTGAAACAAGACAAGGATGCCCACTTTCACCACTTCTACTCAACATAGTTCTGGAAGTTCTAGCCAGAGCAAGCAGACAAGAGAAAGAAGTAAAGGGCATCCAAATTGGTAAAAAGGAAGTCACTGTCACTGTTTGCTGATAATATGATTGTATACCTAGAAAACTCTAAAGACTCATCCAAAGAGTTCCTAGAACTAGTAAATGAATTCAGCAATGTTTCAGGTTACAAAATTGATGTACACAAATCAGTATTTCTGCTATACACCAACAGTGACCAAGCTGAGAATCAAATTAAGAACTCAACTTATTTCACAAAGGAATATACCTAACCAAGGATGTAAAAGACATCTACAAGGAAAGCTACAAAACACTGCTGAGAGAAATCATAGATGACACAAACAAATGGAAACACATCCCATGCTCATGGATGTGTAGAATAGATATTGTAAAAATGACCATACTGTCAAAAGCAATCTACAAATTCAATGCAATTCTCATTAAATTACCACCAGCATTCTTCACAGAACTAGAAAAAAAATCAATCCTAAAATTCACATGGCATCAATAAAGAGCCTGCATAGCCAAAGCAAGACTAAGCAAAAAAGAAAAAATCTGGAGGCATCACACTACCCAACTTCAAACCATATTATAAGGCCATAGTCACCAAAACAGTACGGTCTACTGGTATTAAAATATTTACATAGACCAATGAAACAGAATAGAGTGCTCAGAAATAAAGCCAAATACTTATACCCAACTGATTTTCAATAAAGGAAACAAAAACATAAAGTGGGGAAAGGACACCTTATTCAACAAATGGTTCTGGGATAATTGGTAAGCCATATGTAGATGAATGAAACTGGATCTTCATCCCTCACCTTATACAAAAATGAACTCAAGATGGATCAAAGACTTAAATTTAAGACCTGAAACAAAAAAGATTCTAGAGGATAAAATCAGAAAAAGATTTCTAGACGTTGGCTTAGGCAAAGACTTCATTACCAAAAACTCAAAAGCAAATGTAACTAAAACAAAGACAAATAGATAGGACTTAATTAAGCTTAAAAGCTTCGCACAGCAAAAGAAATAATTAGCAGAGTTAATGAATAACTAACAGAGTGGGAGAAAATCTTCACAATCTATACATCTGAGAAAGGACTAATATCCAGAATCTACAAAGAACTCAAATAAATAGGCAAGAAAAAAAAAAATCTCATCAAAAAGTGGGCTAAGGACATGAATAGACAGTTCTCAAAGGAAGATACACAAATGGCCAAGAAGCATATGGAAAAATGTTCAACATCACTAATTATCAGGGAAGTGTAAATCAAAACCATAATGTGATACCAACTAACTCCTGCAAGAATATTCATAATCAAAAAATCAAAAAATAATAGATGTTGGTGTGGATGTCGTCAAAAGAGTACACTTTTACACTGTTGGTGGGAATGTAAACTAGTACAACCACCATGGAAAACAGTGTGGAAATTCCTTGATGACCTAAAAGTAGATCTACTGTTTGATCCAGCAATCCCACTACTAGGTATCTATCCAGAGAAAAAGAAGTCATTATACAAAAAAGATACTTGCACACACAAGTTTATAGCAGCACAATTTGCAACTGCAAAACCAGTCTAAATGCCCACCAATCAACAAGTAGATAAAGAAAATGTGGTATGTGTGTGTGTATATATATATATATGGAATACTACTCAGTCACAAAAAGGAACAAGATAATGGCACTTGTGACAACCTGGATGCAATTGGAGGCTACCATCCTAAGTGAAGTAACTCAGGAATGGAAAACCAAACATTGCATCTTCTCACTCATATGTGGGAGCTAAGCTATCAGGACGCAAAGGCATAAGAAAGATACATTCAACTTTAGGGACTCAGGGGAAAAGGTGGAGGGGTGGCAAGGGATAAAAGACTGCACATTGGGTACAATGTATTCTGCTCAGGTGATGGGTGTACCAAAATCTCAGAAATCACCACTCTTATTCACGTAACCAAATACTACCTGTTTCCCAAAAGCCTATTGAAATAAAAAATAAAACAAAATTTTTGTTTTAAAAAAAACAATGCCAATCTTTTCATCTTTGGAGGAAATTTGCAAATGTATTTCTCTTTCATTAAAATGTTTATACTAACATGTAATAAATTTGTAATTGTTTTTAATAAATGAATAAACATTTTTTAAAAAGAATTAAATGAGTTACTATTTGTAAAACATTTAGAACAATGCTTGGCATACAGTTAGTGTTGCCTAAGTATATATTAAATAAAAACTAAATAACAGAAAAAAATGTATAAACATTTTCTTCTCGTAATATAACTTAGGATGGGCCAGAGTTTAATTTTATGATGCTGGATGGCATTATGAGATCAATAAAGCATCCTAAGATTTAGTGTGCCTAATGTTCTTTGTCTTTTATTGTGTATCATAGAACATTAAAGGATGATGGCTGTAGAAAAACCAAGAAGGAGATTGAGGAAATGATTTGGTCTGATTAAAAATGTATACTCTTAGATAATACTTTTAGAGAAAAAATAACTTTTATTATTATGCTTTCAAGTTATCACAAAGCATAAATTAATGGAACCAAAATTAATGGAGTTTAGCTGAGATGTTTTAAGCTAGCAAGATCTGACACGTTAAATTGAGGTTACACATGAAATTAAAATACACAGAACTCATTTGGGAAACAATTCATTCTATTTTACGCTTCCAAAGTCCTCTTTAGCACATCAAAGAAGACTTTGCCACTTATTAGCTGTGTGATTTTGGGAGAATCACTCAGATTACCTAAAGCATTTTTCTTGTCAGTAAAATGGAGTGGACAAGTATTCCAAAGCTTATCTCCCAAACCCCATGTCATCCCACATTCTTCAGAGGGCAATTATAAATATAAGAATTTTTTAAACAATAGAGATACATAGATAAAACTCAGTGTATATCTTGATTTGAGTCTCCCTGATAGCAGATCATGAGACAATTATTTGGAAAGAGGAGATTTATTGACAGGTTATCTATGGAAACATAAAGAAGGGAGAAGGGAGCGTAATAGTAAAAAAGAGGAAAACCAATAAGGAGCTGATCTTTCCTGTGGACAGATAGGCTCAGTCTCCCTGTAAACCCTAGGAGTGACAATGTAGAATGAACTAAAGAATTGGCTTCCCCCACAGGATAGGTGGCCAGCACTTTTTAATACAGACTGCCATCTCCCACCAGTTAAAGTTTTTCTTTGATGACATTAAAACCCCTGATTGAACCTGTAAGAAGGCAGAAAGAAGGCTTAAGGCAGAAAAGCAAAGAGGCCAATTTGCTTTTGCCTTGGCATCCTAAGAGTGTGCAGGTTACCGTCCAATATTGCTATAGGTGAGATCAGAAGTAAACTGAGAAGGTGCGGCACAGACAATACAGCATCAGCTATATGTGAGAAGAATTAAGTTTGTAGTATTGCATAGGAAGTAATAATTCATTCTGGTCTATCAATGACTTTTCATTTGCTGGGTTGTGCTGCAGTGAAATGCTTACTCATTCTATTCTTTATAGCAAGCCTCACCATTTCTCATCAACTCTCCATGGTCCTTAAATTCCCCTTATTTTCCCTAGACAGATTTCTCTACCTATATATGTAGAGAACAGAATTTAGCACGTCCATGTCTGTTAGATTTGTTCTGGACATCATTACTAAATCTGGCATATATAGTATGTTATATATATAATATAATATATATCAATCATATATTATATATAAT
>NW_012118688.1:1348263-1367689 GCF_000951035.1 Colobus angolensis palliatus
TAATATATAAATATTATATATTATATATATATTACACCTATTGCTGTAATATGAATACCCCTGCCAAAACTCATGAGGTAGGGCCTTTAAGAAGTAATTAGGTCATAAGGTCCCCATTCTCATTAATGGATTAATGAAGTTATTGAGGAAATGGGTTAGTTGCTGTGAGAGTGGGTTGTTATAAAGCAAGTACAGCCCCTCAAGTTTTCTCCTTCTTTGCATGCCCTGGCTTGCCCTCTCACCTTCCACCATTGGATAACACAGCAAGGAGGTTCTCACCAGATGTCAGTGCCATGCTCTTGGACTCCCCAGCCTTCAGAACTATGAGAAATAAATCTACTTCCTTTATAAACTACCCAGTCTCAAATATTCTGTCATAGCAACAGAAAATGAACCAAGATACCTAGCTTTCCTCTGTTTGCAGGATATTTAGCATATTCGGCTTTAGAAGGACATTTGAATTTCCACCTTTTCTTTCCACTTCGATCCATATTAGACTGTGAACTAATAAAAAGCAATATCAATTAATTTAAAATGCAAATAATTACAATTATGGTACCTTCAGAATAAATAAAAAGTCTATTTTAAATTCCAATGAGATACAATCCTCTACTGTTCTGTTTTCATTTGGTGAAATGAAAATATCTAAGGCACTCTAAATAACTGTGTGTGTATGTGTGTATATATATAGATATGTGTATATCCATATATGTAGATATACATATATGCTTGCATATACATATATAGATATACATACATACACACACACACACATATATATAACCCTTAGATATTCTTTGATTTTTTATCCTTTAGTTTCTCTTGAAGTAGCATATTTAAAATAAATGAAATCTGAGTTTCTCTTATACATTGGCTGACAACCCCAGCTAACACCTTCATTACCTTAAATAAATAAGTACCTGCAGACCTTTAGCAAGAAGAAATATTTTCTTTCCTTTAATATTTTCACAGGGCAATACTCTATTTAAAAAAGCACAATAGTTATTCTAAAGTTATGAAACACAAGTAAATTGTGGATATAATTCAAAATTCAAAAATTATGAAATAAAATGCAGTTTAAATTATTAATGGATCTTTAAGTTAAAGTAGGAATACTACTCTATGTATTTATTGAAGACAAGAGATGCCTGGATGATGCTTAAAGTATATGTCTTTTTGGACTAATGTCAATATTCATATTATACATTATTGCGGGCATGTGAAACACTTTGGGACCAAAATTCTAAATTTCTACCTGGGAAATCAAATATTAATTTATTTAGAGCAATGAATGTTACATTTTATTGATTTATTTATTTTTATTTTTATTGTTATTGACTTATTTATTTTTGAGACTGAGTCTTGTTCTGTCACCCAGGTTGGAGTGCTGTGGCACGATCTTGGCTCACTGCAACCTCCGCCTCCCAGGTTCATGCAATTCTCCTGCCTCAGCCTCCTGAGTAACTGGGATTACAGGTGCACACCACCACACCCGGCTAATTTTTTGTGTATTTTTAGTAGAGATAAGGTTTCACTATGTTGGCCAGACTGGTCTCGAACTCCTGACCTCATGATCTGCCCGCCTCGGACTCTCCCAAAGTGCTGGGATTACAGGCATGAGCCACCGTGCCTGCCCAATTGTCACATTTTAAAAGTGTCTTTAGGACATATAATTGAGATGACAGTGTTAACTGCATCCAACCACTATTTTTTTCTTTGAATAATTATCAAATATTTAACAAAGATTTATTATCAAAATACAGCTAAAGGTAAACCTTTATCTTTTTTATACCTACATCACTTCTAAGAGTTATGCAAAATTTGTAAACATTATAAAGTTTACATTTATTACTATGAACTCGAATCATTTTATTAATATTAAGCATATAAGCATGAGTGAAAAGGTAAATCAAAAACCATTAAAATATTACTATCGTGGATGATGTGGCAGGTAGAATAATATTTCCCTGAAGATGTACATGACCTAATCTCCAACACCTGTGAATACATTACCTTAAATGACAAAGGACTTTTCAGATGTAATTAAGTTAAGGATCTTGAGATGAAGAGGCTGTTCTTGATTATTTAGTTAAATCCAAAGTAATCACAAAGGTCTTAATAAAAGAAAGAAGAGTCAGAGTTAGAGAAGGAGATGTGATGATTAAAGTAGAGGTTGGAGGGATGGTTCCGATGCCAAGGAGTGCAGGTGATCTCCAGCAGCTGTGAGAGGCAAATAATCAATTCTCTTCTAAAGCCTCCAGAAAAAAATATAGCCCTGATGATAAATTGTTCTCAATCCTGTAAGACCCATTTTGACTTCTGACCTCCAAAATGGTAAGAGAATACATTTCTGTTGGTTTTGAGGTATAAAATTTGTTGTAATTTGTTAGAGCTGCGGTAGGAAAATAATACAGGTATGTATAATTTAAACTTCCCATATTACAATAGCATGCTTTTATACTTCTAAAGATGTCTTGCATAGCTTAAATCAGACACCTATCTAAATACAAAATGTACAATCGTTATAATTCAAGCCAGCAATCACATGACTCCAAGAAACGGAGACTCACTCAAGATAGTTAAAATAAGTAGGGAATTTATTTTACTTTGTCGTAAAAGGAGAACGTTATAGGGCCCAATATTTAGACGTAGAGCTTAACCTGCAGAAACTAGAAAAGTAGGCAGATACTGTCTTATTCTTTCATTCCCTGACTTTTGTTCTTGCTCTCTTCCCAGCCTTCATCAATCTTAATATAAAAATGGATCCTAAGCTGGAATAATATTTTTAAAAAAATCAATGTTGTAAAGTGTACCAAGACTGTATTATTACTGGCCTGCCAAGAATAAGACAGCAGTACCTACAAACGTTTTGGTACGGAATCTAAACATTAAAACAGTGCATAAACTTTAATTACTTTCTCATAATACAAGCCATTCTAATTAGATGATTCTGTCAAAATGTCTTCTTCAGTGGTAGATGGACATAAAACTATTTTCCAAGACAGAGTTAAAGGAATCATTTGGTCTTGGTAGCTTACAGAAAGCCAAACCTCTGTTTCCGTCTCTAAAACAGGAACATCCCTGCTCTGCAGATATGGAGTAATCATAAAATAACTCAATAATTATTCTTCTAGTACACTGGTATAATGACTATAATTTTTTCCTTCCTTCCTCAAATCACCTCAAAAACATTTTGTTTTCTCCCTATCTCATGCAGTGGTCCTAAGATCAGGGCTGCAAATACAAGTGGTAGAAGAAGGGATGGTTTCTAAGCAAGAATCTCACTATTTTTAAAACTTACGTCAGAATTTCTAGGGGCCTGATGAGAGTGGATGGTACCTTTACCCCATCCGTCAAAATTAGGGCTAACAGTGAATACAACTATATTGTCTGGTGGCAGAAACAGCCTACTAGTTCTGTGCTTATCCAACCTTATCCTAACTGAGCATGAGTGGACCGAGAGGAAGGCACTTGCTGAACTAGTATTGCTATCAGCAATCTGGCCCAACACAGTGGCTGAACCTGATGTCCCTTCCAAAGGTGGAAAAGTGTGAATAAAAATAAATAACAAACGGATGAAAAGAGAATAGCTGAAGGTAAAGAAATGAATAAATGGGTAACAAATTGAGGAAAATCTAATATTACGTTAACAACTTGACAGAGTCTCAGAGCGAGAGATGACATTATCTCTCAGCTCAATTATTCCAGATGCCTGAACGGATGAAGGTATAGATTTGCCAAAATGACTCTTGCTTTTGGAACCTGACAAAATTGAAAGAAATTCTACGAACCTGAGTGGTCTCACTCTGGGAGAGAGTCATACAACATGATGGACTGAACTAATGATTGATGACTATGTATATTTATTTATTGATGTAAAGGATCCACGGTAGAAAACCAGGAGCTGGCCTGTGGTGTTATTACACATGTTTTATATATATAGAGAGAGAGAGAGAGAAAGAGAGAGGCACATATAATGTGTGTATATATGCGTGTATGTATATATGTATGTGTATATATGCGTGTATGTATATATGTATGTGTATATATGCGTGTATGTATATATGTATGTATATATATGCATACAATAACAGAAGATACATGTATATACAAACTATATACTATATAATATATAAATATACATGTGTATATTATGTATATATTATATACACACACATATATAATAATATATACCATAACCTATATATAAGTTTCCATCCAGGGTTTCTGGCTTATGACACCCATAGCCCTTGTTACAGTTTTGTGTTATAATGATGGGTGCATTATGCTACAGGGGCAGGCCTCAGGAAACAGAATCTCTGACATTTTCCTGTCCTCCTTTCACCTGCCCGAGGCAAGACTCTAACCTTTCCCTGCCTTTCTGATTGTTGGTCTTAAGACCTCACCAGGGTGGATTCTGTCCTATACTCTGGAGAAAAGAATTCTGGCAGCATGAAGCTTCCATAAAAACCCAAGGAAACTGGGTTTGGAGAGGTTCTGGATAGCTGAACATGTGGAGGTTCCTGGAGGGTGGCATGTCAAGGGAGGACATGAAAGTTCCACACCCCTTTTTCCATACTTCTCTCTATGTTTATCTTCATCTGTATCCTTTTTAATATCCTTTAGAATAAACTGGTAGGCTGGGCACGGTGGCTCACACCTGTAATCCCAGCACTTTGGGAGACCGAGGCGGGCGGATCACAAGGTTAGGAGACCAAAACCATCCTGGCTAACACGGTGAAACCCCATCTCTACTAAAAATACAAAAAATTAGCCGGGTATGGTGGTGGGCACCTGTAGTCCCAGCTACTTTGAAGGCTGAGGCAGGAGAATTGTTTGAACTCAGGAGGCGGAGGTTGCAGTGAGCCGAGATCACACCACTGCACTCTAGCCTGGGCAACAGAGCGAGACTCCGTCTCAAAAATAAATAAATAAATAAACAAGCAAACAAAACTGGTAAATTTTTTTAAAAAGAAGGAAAAGAATTATCCTCTTCGATGCGTAGGATCTTTAATAACAATAACACCCAGAATTTATTATATATTATAAAAATCAGCGGCTATCATGGGCCAGAGACCCATACTGAAGTCATTCATAAAATATCTTTTAAAATTCCCAAGTAAGAGGCAGAATCAGAATTTGGATCATTCTATACCCTATTAATATACACACTAGTCCATTTTTGTCACTGTAGTGATAAGAACACTGTAAATTCTTGTTGGTTATAAAAAATAGGCTGGATGTGGTGGCTCATGCCTATAATCCCAGCACTTTGAGAGGCTGAGATGGGCAGATTGCTTGAGTTCAGGAGTTCGAGAACAGCCTGGGCAACATGGCAAAACCCTGTCTCTACAAAAAATGCAAAACTTACCTGGGCATGGTGGCTCACACCTCTAGTCCCAGCTACTTGGGAGGTTGAGGCAGGAGGATCACTTGAGCTGGGGAGGCAGAGTTTGCAGTGAGCCAAGATCTCACCACTGTACTCCAGCTTGGGCAACAGAGGGAGGCCTTGTCTCGAAAATAAATAAATAAATAAAATAAAAATAATACACACAGCTCTAAAAATCTACAAATTGCCATCTAATACTACTATAAACATGTAAAGCAAATGAAAAGAAAAAATAAAACCAAGTGCAATATTTTTGAGCTTTTCTACAGGATATTTACGTTATTCAAAAGTCATTTACCTGAATCAGAGACTTAACCACACCATCTTTCATCACTTTCAGTCTAGATCCATCCTTCTCCCAGCAGTGGTGATGAACGGCCACCAGAAGAAAAAGCACAGGCTGTATCAAAAAAATTGACAATTCTTCTTAGGAGGATTAACTATGCAGTGGTTGTTGTAACAAAGATAAGATTATTTTCAAACTTGGCAGCAAGTGCATCCAGGGATAAATCCAGGTTTTGTAGTGCTTGAAGCTTGTTTGATTTGCACAGCCATTTTAACAGAGGAGAATATAAAATTAAAACTAAAAAACAAAGGTATGAAAGGGAATATTTATTTAGAATGGGAAAAGAGATCAAAACAAATTATGAATTTTGAAAGCTAATGAATATCACAAGCACCACGAAATTCAGAAAAAGAATAACTTAATTAACTGACACATTTCTGAAATGCATTTAACCCCTATATTTCTTGTCTGTATAGTTTTTTATTCCCTCTTCATGTGACAATGATTTTTGTATCATCATTTTCTATAGGAAGTATGATTTTCTATAGATAATGCTATCATTTTATATGCATAGCTGATTGAATTTTTAAATATATGTATATTTCAGCTTTACAATTTACTCATATCATGCACATTCTTCAAAAGACTGTGAAGTTTGTCATGCCTCCTTTAAAGTTATTTCATAGGTGACTTGTAAAATGTCAGGGCACTTACAATTTTCTTATGCAGTTTCTAATCTTAAATAATATTTGGCATGATAATACAGTTTTTTGATGCCTTTGTTGAAGTGCCATATTATGAGTTTTGTGCTCTTTCATTAATAACACTATTTCCTAAAAAAAAACAAAAAAACAAAAAAACACTATTTCCTGTCAAAACAGCTAGAACTTTAAAAAATTACAGTGTATTTATATGATTCATTCATCTTTATTAATTGTATTATACAATGATACAAAGGATTATTTAATATTTCTATTCAAAATGTATCTCTTCTTCTTTAATTACTGTTTTAATTATTTACAAAAATACAACTTGTTTTTTTTTTAGCTTTGTAGAGATATGTTCTATGTTGCCCAGGCTGGTCTCAAACTCCTAGCCTCAAGTGATCCTTTTACCTAGGTCTTCCAAAGTGCTAGTATTCCAGGTGTGAGCCACCATGCCTAGGCATAACTTGCTTTTTGATGTTATAATAATTTCTTTTGCTTTTTATCGTGAATTTTTATAACATGCTATAGTTAATTATTTTAGTTTTAGCTGTTCTTTTTTAAATTCCATATATAAGTGATATCATGTAGTATTTTTCTTTCTGCTTCTGGCTTATTTCACTTAGAATAATGTCATCCAAGTTCATCCATGTTGTAGTAAATGACAAGAGAAGATAAAGAGAACAAAAGGATGGTTACCAGGAGTGGGAGGTGGGGAATGGATACAAATGGATACCAGGAGTGGTGGAGGTCTATGTCAAAGGATGCAAAGTCATAGATATGTAGGATGAACAAGCCTGAAGATCTAATGTACAACATGAAAACTATAGTTAATAAAATAATCTAAAGTTTTCTAAGTTCTTCAATAAATATATTTAATAAAGATAACAACAGAAGGTAGCTTTCATATACATCCAAATTAGGTGTCTATATCCCTTACTTCTTTCATTTATGGAACACTTTGAAATGTTCTTTAAGCTGAAAACTTCAACATCCCACTTCAGCATTGGACTGATTATCCAGTCAATAATTCAACAGACAAACAACAGACTTAATCTGTACTGTAGACTAAATGGAAGTAATAGACATTTACAGAACATTTCCCCCAGTGACTGGAGAATACACATTATTGTCCACAGCACATGGATTATTCTCAAGGATAGACTGGATGTTAGGCCATAAAATAAATTATTAAAAATTCCAAAAAGTTGAAATTATATCAACTATCTTCTCTGAACACAATGAAATAAATCTAAAAATCAATAACAAGATAGTTTGAAAACTATACAAACATATGGAAATTAAACAATATGTTCTTTACTGACCAGTGTGTCAATGAAGAAATTAACAGAAAATTTAAAAGTCGCTTGAAACAAATGATAATGAAAACACAACATATAAAAACCTGCGGGATCCAGTGAAAGCAGTTCTAAGAGTAAAGTTTATAGCTATAAGTACATAGATTAAAAAAAAAAAGAATAAAAATCTCAAATAAAAATCCTAAGAGTGTATTTTAAAGCACTAAAAAAGCAGGGGCAAACCAAACCTCACATTAGTAGAAGAAAATAAATAAAATAGCAGAAATAAATAAAATTGAAACAAAGAGAACATTAGAAAAGATCAATGAAACAAAGAGTTGTTTTTTTGAAAAGATAAACAAATTAGACAAATCTTTAGCCAGGCTAATTATGAAAACAAAAGAGAATATCCAAATAAAATCAGATATGAAAAAGGAGCCATTATAACTGATACTGAAGAAACTCATTGGTCCATTAGAAGCTACTATGAGCAACTCTGTGCCAATAAATTGGAAAACCTAGAAGAAATGCATAAATTTCTAGAAACAAACAACATGCCAATATTGAACTATGAGAAAATAAAAAACCAGAATAGACAATAACAGGTAGTGAGACCAAAGCCATAATAAAAAGTTGCAGCAATGAAAACCTCGAGACCCAGTTGCTTAATTGCCAAATTTTACCAAACATTTAAGATAGAACTAATACCAATTCTACTCAAACTATTCTGAAAAACTGAAGGAGGAAGGAATATTTCTAAACTTATTGTATGAGGTGAGTATTACCCTGATACCAAAAACAAAACAAAGACACAACAGAAAGACAAAACTACATGACAGTATCACTGATGAATGCTGATGCAAAAATCCTTAACAAAATATTAGCAAACTGAATTAAACAACACATTAAAAAGATGGGAAAAAACCAGGTAATCATTTCAATTGATGCTAAAAAAAAAAAGCATTTGGCCGGGCGCGGTGGCTCAAGCCTGTAATCCCAGCACTTTGGGAGGCCGAGACGGGCGGATCACGAGGTCAGGAGATCGAGACCATCCTGGCTTAACACAGTGAAACCCCGTCTCTACTAAAAATACAAAAACTAGCCAGGCGAGGTGGCGGGCGCCTGTAGTCCCAGCTACTCGGGAGGCTGAGGCAGGAGAATGGCGTAAACCCAGGAGGCGGAGCTTGCAGTGAGCTGAGATCTGGCCACTGCACTCCAGTCCCGGCGACAGAGCGAGACTGCCTCAAAAAAAAAAAAAAAAAAAAAGCATTTGATAAAATTAAACTTCCTTCATAGTAAGAACCCTGAAAAAACTAGGGATAGAAGGAACATACCTCAACAAAATAAGAGCCACATGTAATAGGCCCACAGCTTGTATCTTATTAAATGGGGAAAAACTGAAAATCTGTCTTCTAATGTCTAAAACATGACCAGAATGCCCACTTTGACCACTGTTATTCAACATAATAATGGAAATTTTAGCTAGAGAAATCAGACAAGAGAAAGAAATAAAAGGCATTTAAATTGGAAAGAAAGAAGTGAAATTATCCTTGTTTGCAGATGATATGATGTTATATTTGGAAAAATCTAAAGACTCCACTAAAAAACTTTCAGAACTGATAAACCAATTCAGTAAAGTTGTGGGATAAAAATAAAAACATACAAAAATCAGTAGCATTTTTATATGCCAACAGTTAAAAATCTGAAAAAAAAAATTATAAGAGTAATCTCATTTACAATACCAACACATAAAATTAATACCAGGAAAATAACTAAACAAAAGAAGTAAAAGATCTCCACAATGAAAATTATACAATATTGATGCAAGATATTGAAGAGGATACAAAGAAAGGAAAGATACTAACATGTTCATGGATTGAAATAATCAATATTGTTAAAATGTCCATTCTATTGAAAGCAATATACAGATTTGATGTACTCCTATCAAAATATCAATGGCATACTTCATAGGAATAAAACAAAATCCTAAAGTTTATATGGAACCACAAAAGACCCAGAATAGCCATAGCTATCCTGAGCAAAAAGAGCAAAACTGGAGGAATCTCATTGTCTGACTTAAGACTGTACTACAGAGCTATAGTAACAAAAAGCATGGTGTGGGTATAAAAACAGACACATTGACCAATAGAACAGAATAGAGAACCCAGAAACAAATCCGTACATCTGCAGTGAACTCAATTTCAACAAACGTGCCAAGAAAATACAATGGGGAAGCAACGGTCTTTTCAATTAATGGTGCTAGGGAAATAGCAAACACATGCAGAAAATGAAACTAGATCCCTATCCTTCATCCCATACAAAAATCAAATTAAAATTGACCAAAGACTTAAATCTAAGACCTGAAACTATGAAATTACTAAAAGAAAACACTGGGGAAACTCTCCGGGCCATTGAACTGGGTAATGATTTCTTGAGTAATACCCAATAGGTATAGGCAACCAAAGCAAAAATGGACAAACGGGATGACACCAAGTTAAAAAGCTTTTGTACAACAAAGGAAACAATCAACAAATGAAGAGAAAACAGACAGAATAGGAGAACATGTTTGCAAATTGTCTATCTGACAAGGGATTAACAACCAAAATATATAAGGAGCTCAAACAACTCAATAGCAAAAAAAATCCAATACTTTGATTAAAATGGAATAAATATCTGAGTAGACATTTCTCAAAAAATGACATACAGATGGAAAACAGGTACATTTAAAAATACTCAAAATCCCTAATCATCAGATAAATGCAAAGTAGAATGAGTTATATTCTCATGTCAGTTAAACTGGCTTTTACACAGAAATCAGGCAATAAAAAATTCTGGTGAGAATGTGGAGAAAAGGGAACCCTCATACACTGTTGGGGGGAATGTAAATTAGTACAGCCATCATGGAGAATTTTTTTTTGAGGTTCCTCAAAGGAAAAAAAAAAGAACTAAAAATGAAGGTATTGTATGATCCCGCAGTCCCATTGCTAGGTATTAATATATACCCCAAAGAAAGGAAATCAGTATATGGAAGAGAGCTGCACTCCCATGTTTATTATAGCACTATTCACAATAGCCAACATTTGGAAGGAATCTAGGTGTCCATCAACTGATGAGTGGATAAAGAAAATGTTATACGTATACACAATGGAGTACTATTCAGCCATAAAAAAGAATGAGGCTCTGTCATTTGTAACAACATGGATGGAAATGGAGGACATTATATTAAATGAAATAAGCTAGGCAAAGAAGGACAACCTTCACATGCTCTCACTCCTTTGTGGGAGCTAAAAATTGTAACAATTGAAGTCATGAAGAGATAAAGTAGAAGGATGGTTACCAGAGGCTTGGAAAGGTAATGGGAGAGTGGGTGGGGGAGTATAGATGGTTAATGGGTACAAAAATATAGTTAGATAGAATGAATAAGATCTTGTACTTGATAACATGACTGGGTGACTACATTAAACAATAATTTATTGTACATTTTAAAATAACTAAAAGGGTATAATTGGCTTGTTTGTAATACAAAGAAAGGATAAACATTTCAAGTAATGGATACCCCATTTACTCTGATGTGATTATTATACACTATATGCCTATATCAAAATATCTCATGTACTCCATAAATATATACACCTACTATGAACCACAACAATTAAATATAATAATTTTTAAAATGTTGAATTAGCTTAAGTAATTTTTATTATATTACATACATTTTGGAAAAAAACATTTTTCTGGCCTTACATGATCCCATAAGTGATAGTAAGTAAATGTCTTAATCTGATCCTGCTGCTATAAGAAAATACCTGACATTGGGTAATTTAAAAACAATAAAAATTTATTTCTCACAATTCTGGAGTCTCAGAAGCCCAAGATCAAGGTGTCGACAGATTCAGTGCCTGGGAAAGCCTTTCTTTCTCCTCCACGTTTGACTTCTTGTGCTGCATTCTCACATAGCAGAAGGTGGTGGAAGGGACTAGGGCAGTCTCTTCAACACCTTTGATAGGAACACAAATCTTATCCATGAAGGTGGAGCCCCCATTACTTAATCACTTCCCATAAGACCCCACCTCTTAATACTATTACATTGGGTATTTAGGTTCCAACAAGTATTTGAGGTTTGGGGTTTGATGGTTAATTTTATGTGCTAACTTTAAGCTGGATTATGGGAGACCCAGATCACTAGTAAAGCATTATTTCTGGGTGTATGTGTGAGGGAATTTGCAAAAGAAACTGGTATTTGAAACTGTAGATTGGGTACGGAAGATCTGCCCTCACTCACTGTGGTGGCACCCTCCAATCAGCTTGAAGGCCCAGATAGAATAAAAAAGTAGAGAAGAAATGAATTCTCCCTTTCTCTCTTCTTGGTTGTGACACCCTTCTTCTCTTGCCCTTACACATCAAAATTCCAGATTATCTGACCCCTGGACTCCAGTATTTGCATCAGTGTCCCTCCAGGTTCTCAGTTTATAAACCATTAACTAAAAGAGTATAAAGTGCTATAAACCATTATAAGCCTTCTGCCTCCAACTGACAGTTATAAACCATTAACCAAAGAGTCTAAACCATTATAAACGGTTATAAGTCATTATAAACTGAAGGCTTGGTTCTGAGGCCTCCAGACTTGGACTGAGCCTTGTTACCTGCTTTCCTGGTTCTTCAGCTTTCAGGCAGCCTATTGTGGGCTTTCTCAGCCTCCATAATCTCATGAGCCAATTCCCTTAAACAATCTCTTCTCATATATCTGTAACTATATATCGTATTTTTGCTGTCTCTCTGGAGACCCCTGAATAATATAGGGGGATGCCAACATTAAGACCATGGCAGTAAATATTTAAAAGCTAATAAATACACAAATAAGACTTTTTCTGTTTGAAAATATATTTCTGTGTTTATCTGTTAATTAATTTATTTTTATAAAATAAAATTTGAATACATTTTAGGTATACTACTTGATGTCTTGATATACATACACATAGTGAATTGATTACCACAGTCAAGCTAAGTAAGATACCCTTCTTCTCTTCACCTAGTTACTTTTATGTGTGCATGTGCAATGAGAAAACCGGAAATCTATTCTCTTAGCAAATGTTAAGAGCAAGTTAGCAAATGTTGATATCTCTTTATGCCTTTCATTTGCATTTCCCTGATTATTAGTAGTGTTGAGCATGTACTCTACCTGTTAGCCATCTGTATACCCTCTTTGGGCAAATGCCTATTCAAATCCTTTGCCCATTTTTTAATTGGGTTATTAGGTTTTGGAGGGCTTCTTTGTTATCAAATGGTAGGAGTTCTTACATACTTTGGGTTAACCCTTTACTAAATATATAGTTTGCAAATATTTTCTCTCATTCTGTAGGTTGCCTTTTCATTCTGTTGATTATTATCTTTGCTGTGTAGAAGCTTCTTAGGTTTAGTAGTCTCTTGTTACATCTAAAAAGTTATAAGGTAATTTAATGAATTTAACGAACACCTACATGATAGTAGGTGGTAGAAATTTAATGGTGAACAAGATACATGTAGTCTCCTCTAGAAGCAATTATAAATATGAATATTGCTATGAATGGGAAAATACAGGGCACCAACTGAACATATAGCAAGGAGACCTGATCTGTTCCAGCTTATAACAGAAGGCCTCTCTATAGAAGTAGTATTTAAACAGAATTATTAAGGTTCAGCAGGATTTATTAATAGCAAGGTATTGATGAATTAAATAACATCCCTGGAAGGAGAAATTATGTAAGGGTCAGAGCTTGGGGAGAGGTTTTATTTTTCAAGTTCATAATCACTATAGCAATTCTCTTTTTTTGAGTTCCCTCTTTCACTACAGGACACAGTATGCACAATCATTAAGAAAGACCATTTGGAATCAAATGCACATCGATTCAAATCTTTGCTCCACTATTTACTAGCTACATGACTTTAGATGAGCTGATAAATTTCTCCAGGTTTTGCTACCCAGAGTTATTGTGAGAACTAAATGAGTTAATGCATTTACAGTATGTAGTAACACTCAAAAAATATTTCTTATTAGGGTCTTATTGATGATAATGCTGATGCTATAGCAACACCTAAATATATAATTCACAATCAGATTATGTCTCCAAATAAAATTCGAATATTTATTAATGTCATGAAGGAATATTAAGTGTGATAGTACAAGAGGAGTAATAAAGTAAAATATGAACAGTTCCTAGTACCCCTTATAAGACACTTAGAAGGAGTGTGTGTTAGTTCATCTTTGCATTGCTATGAAGGAATATCTGAGCCTCGGTAATTTATAAAGAAAATAGGTTTAATTTCTCATATTTCTGCAGGCTTTACGGGAAGCATTGGGCTGGCATAAGCTTGGTTTGTTGTGAAGTATCAGGAAACATTCAATCATGAAAGTAAAAGGGGAGCCAGCATATCACATGGTGAGAGCAGGAGCAAGTGGGTGGGGAGGTTCCATACTCTTTTAAACAACCAAATCTTACATGAACTCAGAGCAGAACTCTCTCATCATCAAGGGGATGGTGCTAAGCCATTCACAAGTAATCTACTCCCATGATCCAAACACCTCCCACCAGGCCCCACTTCCAACACTGGGAATTACATTTCAACATGAAATTTGGAGGAGACACACATTCAAACTGTATTATTCTGCCCCAGCCCCCGCAAATCTCATGTCCTTCTCAGATTTCAAAATACAGTCATCCCCTCATAATAGTTCTGCAGTCTTAGCTTGTTCCAGCATCAACTCAATCAAATGTCCCAAGACTCAAGTTCCAAGTCCAAAGTCTCATCTGGAGATGAGAACTTTGATCTGTGAACCTGTGAAATCAGACAAGTTATTCATGTTGGAGGTACAATGGTGGTACAGGCATTGGGTAAACATTTCAATTTCAAAAGAGAGAAGTTGGTCAAAATAAAGGGGTAAGAGGCGCCACAAAAATATGAAACCCAGCAGGGCAGACATTAAACCTTAGAGCTCCAAAATAACCTCCTTTGACTCCAGGTTCACATACTGGACTGTGAGGAGTGAGATCCCAAGGCTTTGGACAGCTCTGTCCCTGTGTTTTTACAGGGTGCATCCCTTGTGACTGCTTTCACAGGTTGAAATTCAATGCCTGTGGCCTTTTCAGGCTCAAGGTGCAAGCTGCTGGTGGTCTACCATTCTGGCATCTGGAGGGCAGTGGCCCCCTTCTCAGAGCTCCACTAGCCAGTGCCCCAGTGAGGACTCTTTGTAGGGGCTCCAACCCCATATTTCCTCTCAGCATTGCCCTAGTGGAGTTTCTCAGTGGTGGCTCTGCCCTTTCAGCAAGCTTCTGCCTGGTCACACAAGCTTTCCCATATATGCTCTGAAATCTAGGTGGAACCTGCCATGCCTTCTCCACTCTTGCACTCTGGTGCCTGCAAGCTTAACACCATATGGAAGCCACCAATGCTTATGGCATGCACCCTCTGGCATGGCCTGAGCTGTACCTGGGTTGCTTTGAGCTAAGGCTGGAGCTGGAGCTGCTGGGATCCAGAAAGCAGCGTCCTCAGGCTGAGCAGAGCAATGGGGCCCTGCGCCTGGTCTCTGAAATCATTCTTTCTTCCTAGAATCCTGGCCCTGTGATGAGAGGGTGGGCCTGGAAGATCTCTGAAATGCCTTTGAGGCCTTTTTTCCATTGTCTTGGATATTATTAGTACCTGGTTCCCTTTTAGTCATGCTAGTTTGTTTAGCAAGTGGTTGCTCCACAGCCTGCTTGTATTCCTTTCCTGAAAATGCTTTTTCTCTGCCACATAGCCATGCAGCAAAATTTCCAAACTTTTACACTCTGCTTCCCTTTTAAATACGTGTCTTTATTTTTCTGCTCCCCAATCTGATCTAGGCTGTTAGAAGCAGCCACACGACTTCTTGAATGCTTTCCTGCTGAGAAATTTCTTCTGCCAGATACCCTAGGATATTTGTTTTAAGTTCAAACTTCCACAGATCCCTAGGGCATGGCCACAGGGCACGATGGAACTACAAGGTGAAATAAATGAGTCCACTATCATGTTGGAGGCCTCAACACCTTTCTATCAGAAGTATACATAAACAACAGGCAGAAAATTAGAGAGGATATAGTCATCAATCAACTGAATATAATAGACAGCTATTAACAACTTTATTCAACAACAGCAGAATCCACATTCTTCTTATATATAACACTCTTCAAAGTAGACTACATTCTGGGTCACAAAAGACACTTTAAGTATTTAAAAGAATAGAAATCATACAATATCTCTTCTCAGACTACAGGGAATTAAAATAAAAACAAATAATGGAAAGAAAGCTGGTAAATCTCAAAATATTTGGAGATGAAACAATAAACTTCCTAATAATACATAGGTCAAAAATGAAACTCGAAAAAAATTAAAAATACTTTGAACTAAATGAAAATTAAAATGCAACCCATCAAAACTTGTGGGATGGAGTTAAGGCAGTGCTTACAGTGAAATATATAGCATTGAATGCATATATCAGAAAAAAAATCTAAAATCAATAATTCAAGCTTCCCTCTTTGGGAACTAGAAAAAGAAGAGCAAATTAATTCTAAAGTAAGCACAACAAAAGAAATAACAAAAATAGAGCAGAAATCAACAAAATTAAAATGAGGAAATTAATAGAGAAAATCAATAAAACCAAAAGAATATCAACAAAAATTGATCTTGGAAAAGAACAATAAAATCTATAAGCCTTTATCTGGTCTAATTTAGAGAAAAGAGGAGAAGACACAAATTACTAATATAAGAAAATGAAAAGGAGCTATTACTACAGATTTCATAGACATTAAAAGGATAATAAAAAACAATTTTATGCCCACAAATTTGATAACCCAGATTATATGAACCAATTCTTTGAAAGACACAATCTGCCAAAACTCACACAAGGAGAAATAGACAATCGGAGTAGAAATATATTTATTAAAGAAGTTGAAACAGGAATTTAAAAACTTGCAAAACAAAAAGCACCAGGCCCAGATGGGTTCACTGCTTAACTCTATCAAACATTTAAGGACAAAATTATACCAGTTCTCTACAATCTCTTTCAGAAGACAGAAGCAGAGGGAATGCATACTAATTCTTTCTATAAGGCCAGCATTACCCTAACACCAAAACCAGACTAAAACATTACATTAAAAGAAAACTATCCATTACTATCTCTCGGATAACTAACAAACTAATGAAAACAAATGGGCAAAATACCTGAAATGACACCTAACCAAAAGATATATACAGGTGGAAAATAAGCATATAATAAGCTGTTAAACATCATATGCCATTAGAGAATTGCAAATCAAAACAATTATGAGATACTACTATGCACCTATTAGAACGGCCCAAACCCAAAGCACTAACAGTACCAAATATTGGTGAGGATATCATGCAACAGGAACTCTCAGTTATTACTGGTAAGAATGCAATATAGTATAGTCACTACGGAAAATAGATCAGCAATTTTTAACAAAATTAAACATATTCTTAATATATGATCCAGCAATGACACACCTGGTTATTACCCAAATGAGTTGAAAACTTATGTCCAAAAAGAAAAACTGCAAACAAATGTTTATAAAATCTTTATTCACAATTCCCAAAACTTGGAAGCAACCAATATGCCCTTCAGTGGGTGAATTAACAAATAAACTGTGGTCCATTTAGACAATGGAATATTATTCAGCACTAAAAAGAAATAATCTATCAAGCCATACAATGACACGAAGAGACCTTAAATGCATATTACTACATGAAAGAAGCTCCAATATGAAAAGGCTGCATATTTTATTTTTCCAACTATATGACATTCTGTAAACATTTAAAATACGGAAACAGCAAAGGTTTCAATGAATTTCAGGGATTTGGGTGAGGGATGAATGGATATTTGGATTACAGGGATTTTTAGAGCATAGAAACAATTCTGTATGATACTACAATGGTAAACATATGTCATTATATATTTGTCAAACTCACAGAATATACAATACTAAGAGTGAGCCCTAATATGAACTATGAACTTAGGGTAATAATGATGTGTCATTGTAGGTTTTTTTTACTGTAAAATATGTACCGCTCTGGTGAAGGATTTTGATAGTGGTGGAGACTGTGTATAGGGGGAGAGGGGTTATATATGAAATCTCTATACCTTCTGCTCAAGTTTGCTGTGAACCTAAAACTGCTCTAAAAATAAAACCTATTTTAAAAAGTGATCATCATTTAAGGTCCTAAAAGTTTGTAAACTAGTGTATGGAGGGCACCTAAGGAACGGAAAAGTCTAAGAATCCTATAGTTTTACTAGGTTACAATGAAGTTTCTTTTAACAAGGGATACAGGTCACCTAGTTAGACGGTTCCTTTTGAAGTAATTACTCTCATTAAAAGCAGATCTGAGACTATATCTGGGGGAATGTTGGGCCATTGTAAGGGTAGTATCTTGACCATTTCATTTGTAAAACTTGATTTTAGATGGAGGCTTTCTGGGCTTAGTAATTGTTCCTTGATTATAAAGAGCCTCAATCCACTGTTAAGTGAATTTATCCTCCAGCATATACACCAGGATCAAGTTATTATGTGGTCATTGGCCCTCTCCTCTTCAAATTGGTTGCAGAGAGTTCATTGTACATTTCAATTAAATACTGAGTGAGAAGTGGGAACACGGCAGCACTCTAAACTGATGAAGGTAATATATGGCTTAGTCAGAGATTTGTCATTTGACAGGACCTCAAATGCCAGAAAGTTTTGTCAGATGCTGTTGTATTACTCTAAATACATTCTTTCACATTTTCCTCAGGGGAAAATAAAACAAAACAAAAAAACTGCAGAGACAAAGGAGATGAAAGGAAATGAGGACAAGAAATAGAGGTTCACACAAAAAGAAGAAAACACAATTTTTAAACTGAATAAAAGCAAATAGAAATGGATTGACCAAGGACTACTTTAAAGACAGATATATTCGTCTTTGACCACATAATTATGCCCCTTAAGTTATAGTTTCTGACAGAGATAGTACTTGATCTTTCTGAAGGCATAAATTGACTGTCTAAAATACAAGGGACCATGGCCAGGCACGGTGGCTCAAGCCTGTAATCCCAGCACTTTGGGAGGCCGAGATGGGCGGATCACGAGGTCAGGAGATGGAGACCATCCTGGCTAACCCAGTGAAACCCCGTCTCTACTAAAAAATGCAAAAAACTAGCCGGGCGAGGTGGTGGGCACCTGTAGTCCCAGCTACTCGGGAGGCTGAGGCAGGAGAATGGCATAAACCCGGGAGGCGGAGCTTGCAGTGAGCTGAGATCCGGCCACTGCACTCCAGCCTGGGCGACAGAGCGAGATTCCGTCTCAAAAATAAATAAATAAATCAATAGGTAAATAAAATAAAATACAAGGGACCACATTTCTCATGTGACTAGTAAGTTGGTTCTTAACAGGTTAGAAAATGGTGTTCCAACATTATAGACATGTTAGGAACATCAGGATAAGTATATAACCTCTTAAGCTAACAGAAATGGAGAGAGGGAAGGAATATTTATTCAACACTTACTATTAGTGCACTGGCTCATCCATGTTCTTTCACATGTGTTGAATCCTTTTTTTTCTTTTTCAGATGGAGTCTCGCTCTGTCGCCAGGCTGGAGTGCAATGGCGGGCGCCAACCTCCACCTCCCGGGTTCCAGCGATTCTCCTGCCTCAGCCACCAGAGTAGCTGGGGCTATAGGTACAACATGCCATCACGCCTGGCTAATTTTT
>NW_012118688.1:1368063-1387579 GCF_000951035.1 Colobus angolensis palliatus
TCCTGGCTGACACGGTGAAACCCTGTCTCTACTAAAAATACAAAAATTAGCTAGGTGTGGTGGTGTGCACCTGTAGTCCCAGTTACTCGGGAGGCTGAGGCAGGAGAATTGCTTGAACCCGGGAGGCGGAGCTTGCAGTGAGCTGAGATCTGGCCACTGCACTCCAGCCTGGGCGACAGAGCGAGACTCCATCTCAAAAATAATAATAATAATAATTCTGGTGAATATTAAATAAATTAAAATCCATTTGTTGTATTTTAAAAAACAGTGTACTCAGGCCGAGCACAGTGGCTCACACCTGTAATCCCAGCCCTTTGGGAGGCCGAGGCAGGAGGATCACCTGAGGTCAGGAGTTTGAGACCACCCTGGCCAACATGGTGAAACGCCATTCCTGCTAAAAATACAAAAATTAGCCAGGTGTGGTGGCGCATGCCTGTAATCCCAGCTATTGGGGAGGCTGAGGCAGGAGAATCACTTGAATGTGGCAGGCGGAGGTTGCAGTGAGCCCAGATTGCTGCAATGCACTCCAGCCTGGGCAAGAGAGGGAGACTCTGACTCAAAAAAAAAAAAAAATAGTATACTCATTTTAAATTTTAATACTATAAATGTGTTTAAGCTTCATTGATTGAAACATTAAGAATAATTTTGTCCTTATAGCTATCTCTACCTTAGGCATTTTCTCATTGGTTCGGCTATAGAATGTGAGTTGAAAATATCCAATATCCATAATTAATGTAATACTTTAATATAAATACACTTATCTGTTGTCTGTGCTTCCTTGGAATGGATTTTACAAGTTAATTTTTATATGTAAAACCTCATTTTTATTTGACTTTATTATATTTTCATAATTAAATTATCAAGGGAAATAAAAATTCTTAAGACTCAACAATATCCCTATAAGTAAGTACATAAACTATCATTTGAGATATATTTTTTCAAAAGTACTAATAGTAATGCTATATTAACACTTTTGAGGAAATCTTTATTTTTCACTATTACTTAATATTTAAAATAGTACAAAATTTTCAGGAGAGAGAAAGAGGAGAGAGATTACAACAAACACATAGCATTTCCTTTGAATTTGTAAACGCTGCGTTGCCAACATTATGTCAAAAACCCTTAGTTTGAAACTCACACGGCTTACTAAATGTTTTTATTTCCCCACTCATTATTGTTTAAAACAGTCAGAAAATATTGTGAACCTATTGTGTATAAAGAACCAAGTAAAATAATCCTATTTATACAAAGAGACGGTGACCTAATGGAAAAAGTACAGGGATTTTTCTGAGACTTTCAAATGAAAAACGGTAAATAGAGACCTCTGTTTTCTTGTCTGACATGTAAAGCGCTTAGAAGTCATGACTTCCATACCCACAGCAAAAAAAAAAAAAAGTAAACAAACTGAAAATCAACAACTCTTCTTAGACATATTAATGAATTCAGGTTACTGGGCAAACTGCCACACTGGAATTGGAGAGAGTGATGAATACAGAGGATCAGTTTACTGGGAACAGAAGCCAATGTTGGAGCCTAGTAGGAAAACTTGAAGGGCAGTTGCCTTATTGATAGAGAATGAGCTTGAACTAACTTGAAAAATTAAAACTTCCGAGGGTCCAGCCTTATGAGGGTTCTTACACATTTATGAGTTTTGTCTCCAGAAGCACCATCAGGTTCTCAGAGTGAGGATCAAAGAAAAATTCCCTCTTGCTTCAGGCAACAGGAGGAGGAAGTACTCATTTTGTTCTATAACCAGAATGCTCTGTTATCCTTAACAGCAACCTAACATAAAGGGAAACTATTTTGTCAGAGGCTATCTAAACTAGGGGAACAGAAGTTCCCAACTCTAATTCCCTTTAGCCTTCCTGTATCATACAAAGGTTGGGGCTAGGGGAGAAGGAAGCACTTATAAAGGTTATAGCCCAGGGACGGAGGCTCACTAAAAGACTGAGACCTAATCATAAGATTATAGAATTAATTCTCACTCTCCTCCACGATTTGCTACTCCATTAATAGGTTTCCTAAATAATAACAGTACATTGCAGTTGAAAGAACTGCAGGCCTCAAGTTTTATTTAATAAGGAGTTTCTAGGGAGACCCAACGGCAACAGGGAAGTAAAAACAAGGACACTAGAAGGCATTTTAGCCTCTGAGACCACAATTATGGCAAACAGTAAATATAATGAAAATCCGAACAAGATAAACATAAAACCTCAAATTAAAGTTCTATTGTCTCATTTCCTTTCATGTGATACATCGTGTCTGGCTTTCAATAACAACAAAAAATAAAAAGCATGCTAAAAGGCAAGAATCATAGTCTGAAGAGACAAGCCAAGCATCCTAACATGCCTCAGAAATGGTATCAATATTGGAATGATCAGACTAGGAATTTTAAGTAAGTATGATTAATATCCTAAGGGCTCTAATAGGAAAAAACTGGGTAACATCCGAAAGCATAAGGGTAATACAAGTAGAGAAATATATATATATATAAATAATTATTTCAAGTATGAATTGTCCAAATACAACAAATAAAAAAACAGATGTTTTCATAGAGGCTTAAAAAAAAACTTAACTTTGTTTTATACAAGGAATGTATAGTTTAAATATAAATACACAGATAAATTAAAACAAAAAACACAATGCTTGACTTTCAACGGTGTTGAAAAGATTGGCAATAATATATGCATAGTGCTTGACAAATAGTAAGCATGTGGTTATTATCACATTTACCATTAATTTTTATTCCTCAACAAAATTTATTGTCTCAGAAATGCCTAGAAGTGTAGCACAAGTTATCAATTTGTCTTTCATGTATGATTAGAAGTGTCTGGTTTTAGTAATATCTTGGCTTTAACAGAAACTGACCATCAAATGAGTTTACTACTTCTCTTTCAGCCTCCTCAATTGAAAACTTTTTCTTTCTCTCTCACTTTTACCATTGCATGTACCTCAGGGTCGTGAAATGATGAAGATACATATTTAGTATTGAGGCTTCCAAATAATTTTTGCTGCTTTTTTCCTTCAAGAACTCCAGCTCCAAGGATATGGGTAATCGGGCAATCTCATGTATTTTAGAGCAGGAGTGCTACAATCTTTTTGGAAAGTAATCTGTTAATATTGATTTAAAAGTAATAATAATAAAAAAAACTAAAGACATAGGTACTTTTTGTACCCAGAAATAATACATTTGGCAATATATTTTTATCGTAAATAAAAGCAACATTATATAACAGTGCTTTTTTGCAATTAGTTGGAAGAAACCAAACCAAAAAGGAACTGGCAGGGACAAGGGCTGAATGAATGAAGCATATATAATACATTAATGCTATGGAATATTATGCAGTTATTATAAAAAGTATCCTATGTATCCATATAGGCATCTACTTATTTAATTACTTTTCCAGCTTTGTTAAAGAATTATTGACAAATAAAAATTATATGTATTTTAGGTGTACAATGTGGTTTTGACATATGTGTACATTGCAAAATGATTACCACAATCAAGGTAATTAATGTATCCATCACCTCTCATAGTTACCTTTTGTGTATAGGTATGACATTTACCTATTTTTAAATATGTTTCTTTGTGTATACCACCCGTAGATATGTCAAAAAAGTGATCTGAACTGAAAAAAGCAGTATGGAGATGTATTTATGTTTGCCTAGATGTTCACAAATATAAATAAAGAAGACTGGATGTCAGAATGTTCACATTAGTTTTTGTCGTGTTAATTGGTAAAAAAAGAGGGAAAAGATAGTTATTATTGTATTTATGCATCTTTACATTGTTTAATTGATCATACTGAGAACATGTTGCTTTTTAATTAAAATATTTTTAAAATGTTAAAGAATACATCTCATTCCCCTTTCACAAGCTTACTTCTTCTGGTTAAAGTCAACTACTTGAAGTCTAGTCACTCTTCCTCATTAACTGGAAGCTCTTATTTCTGCCTCGCAGTTTTCCTTCCAATACATTTTTTTTTTTCTGTGATTAAAAACAAGGACATATGCAGAAATACATTATAGACATGCGATTTGAGATCACGTTGACATTAGGTTGCTCTCTTCTGGTCACTGGTGAAAGACAAATTAAATATAACAACTTATGAAAGTACACTGACATGTTGAGAAAAAATATTATACCAGCAAAAACATACATAAGAAAGAAAATCATCACGAAGTCTAGATAACTTGCAGTGGAGGTAAGGGGAATGAGAATCTGTCACTATGTCTGGAGATACAACAGGGCCAGGAAGATGACTACTGTTCAACACACTTTTTGCAAGAACTCAATAACATCTCTCAAATTGTCCTAATATTTTGCTTCAACTCTAAACTTATTTCAATAGCAAAAGCAATACACAGTAGAGCAATTTTTAAGAAAATGTGTTGCTGGCCAGGCATGGTAGCTCATCCCTGTAATCCCAGCACTTTGGGAGGTCGAGGCAGGCAGATTATGAGTCGAGAGATGGAGACCATCCTGGCTGACACGGTGAAACCCTGTCTCTACTAAAAATACAAAAATTAGCTAGGTGTGGTGGTGTGCACCTGTAGTCCCAGTTACTCGGGAGGCTGAGGCAGGAGAATTGCTTGAACCCGGGAGGCAGAGGTTGCAGTGAGCCAAGATCGTGCCACTGCATTCCAGCCTGGTGACAGAGCGAGACTCCAACTCAAAAGAAAAGAAAAGGAAAGAAAAGAAAAGAAAAAGAAAATGTATTGCTGAGGCAAAGGATGTACAGATTATATGTGATGGAATGGTTAATGGTGTTTGAATGTAGGGATTTGGGGAGGGCTGTCTGAGAAACTGAAAATGTCTGCAATGATACTAGATGCATTGTTTAAACTCAAATCTATTGTTCAACTTGTTGTGTAGTTTAGTATTTTTTATTAGTCTGTGTTTATTCATTCACATGACACAGTAATTTGATCTTTTAAAACCCTTTTAAATATGTTTACTTTATTTTTCTTCTTTATTCCTGTAATAACAAAGGAAAATAAAGGCAATGATGAAGTTTAAACTATCACTATAATCAATCTACAAAAGTTACCTAGCCCTTGGCCTGACCTGCATCAGTTCAGACTTAGCTGGAAAACTACTAAACTTGTACAACTTAAAACATTTTGTCCCTATCTAGTCTCAGCTTCAGAGATTCAATTGACAACTGGATGTTAACATGTAAATATATTATTGCCGTATCAAACTCAGAAAGGAAAGGCCAAAACTTCTCTAGGGTATGTGACTTTGTTTCTGAAGTCTAGATAACTTGAAGTAGAGGTAAGGGGAATGAGAATCTGCTCCCATTGTATCATCCTTCTTTAATGCCTTTTTATGTCCCTACTACCCACCGATAAAAGACAAACTCATTCACTCACTCTTGAGGAAAGTTGTGATAGCTTTTCCCATTCTCAGTTTTCTTTCACATTCTAATAAAAATATATGATGTTTAACAACATTCATAAAAAGTTTTATAATATAAAAAAGAAAATAGTAACAGTTGTTTTGGCCTGTGGGTTAGATTGTTAATAACTCCCATATTGAAGTAAGAAAAGCATACTAAAACGTTAACATTGTAATGACACTCACTAGTATTTAATTGCCTATTAGCCAGAAATTTTTATAGAGTAACTGATAAAAAATATGTAAAGCTTTTCACTTTTCTTATGGAACTCTAGGCAGCTTTTAGTTTGAAGTATTATAAACTGTTAGATTTTACTAAAAGAGCTCTAGAAAGTACATTACATTAAATTAACCATGAGGTAATAAAATACAAATTTTACACATATATGGAACACAGATTTGCATATGCATTATTCACAGGTATGTGGATTGCTCTATAAAGTGTATGTTTCATTTAGAAGTGAATAATGAACTTCTGGCTTCAGCTTGGACATATTAGAAAAAAGTAGGTAGTCATCACTTCCATCCTTAAAACAAGAAAAAAGCTTGACAAACTGAAAATCAAAGGTTTTTCTAGACACGCGGGTCACAGGGCAAATTGCTACTCTGGACTCTGGAAAAAAAGACAAACACAGAGGAGCACGACTTAGATAAACTAACTTGGAGAAGAAGCCTCTGGAATCATAAACTAGTCAAAACTTAAATGGAAATTTCGACAAATTGCTAGAGGCTAAATGTGGATTAGCTTGAAAGTAAGAAACTACAGTTTTAGGGGTGCTGCAGCACTTTCATGGGCTTTACTTCCAATAACCTCACCACTTTCTGCAGATTAAGGCACAGTAAAAATCCTCTGATACTTTTAGACAGGGAGAGGGAAAGTAATAACATTGAAATACTCCCAGGGCATTCTCCATAATAAAAGCCTACTAGCCAAAGAAAGCTACTTCATTAGAGCCTTATAACTGGGTAAAGGCATCTATTAGCCAACTCCAGCACCCAAAAGCTTTTCTGTCTCCTCCAAGGAGAGAAAATAAAAGGATAAGAACCACTTTTGAAACTTAGCCCTTATTACCCACTACATCATATCCAACTTTAGGGAAAAGAATTATAACGCACGCTAAAAGGAAGAAAAACGCAATCTGAAAGGACAAATCAAGCATCAGAATCAGATGCAGATACGGTGTAGATTTTGGAATGATCATACTGTGAGTTTAAAATAAGTCTAATTCACATTATAGGCTCTGATGTTGAAATAGACGATGTGAAAAAACAGATGGGTAATATAAGCAAATACAGTAAAATTATATGAAACAATCACAAGAAAATGCTAGAAAACTGAAACAGTGTGACAGAAATAAGGAATGTCTTTGATGGGTTCATGAGTATACTAGACATATCTGAGGACAGAAACTGTGAAATTAGAGACATATCAATGGAAACTTCCCAAACTGAAATGTCAAGAGTAAAAAATTGTGAAATTAAAAACGTATCAATAGAAACTTCCCAAACTGAAATGTCAAGAGTAAAAGAAATGTGAAAAAGAAACGGAGTATGCAAGAATTGAGGGACAGTCACAAAAGATATAAAATATGTATAATGAGAATCCTAGAGAAGAAACAAGAAGGAAAGGAATAGAAGAACCACTTGAACTAATAATAGTTGAGAATTTTCCAAATTAACAGCAGACACCAAATCAAATTCAGAAATCTCAGAGAACACCCAGAAGAACACCAAGAAGAACAGCAAAAAAAAAATTTCACTAGGCTATGATATCAAAAATGGAGATAAAATCTTGAAAGAAGTCATAGGAAAAAAAACCTACCTTTCTTATAGAAAAACAAGGATAATATTTACATTGGAATTCTTCTCATCAGAAACCATAAAAGCAAGAGGGGAATGGAACAAAATATTTAAAATATTGAAGGAAAAAAAGAATACTAAGGTAGAATTCTACATCCAGCAAAATGTGTTTTTCAAAAGAAAGGGGAAATGAAGACTTATTAGACAAAGAAATACTGAGGGAATTTATCACTGGTAGGCTTGAACTACAAGGCTCTGTGAAACACAAGGAATTTGAGGGTGATGAAACTATTCCACAAATAATGTAATAGTAGGTACACGATATTATGCATTTGCAAAACCTTATATAACTTTTTACACAGGTAGCAAAACTTAATGTTTTTAAGATTTTTTAAAAAAATTGTGTAGGAGTTTGGGAGATCTTAGAAAACCATGTAAACTGTGTAAATACAATCAAACTATATTACAAGTGTGTGAAACAACCACATGGAAGTGAGTTGAGATAGTGCAGATTTAAGTTAACTTGGAAATTAATACAGTATGTAATAATAAAGGCAAGGGGATTTTACATAAGTATTACACCCTAGTCAATAAAGTTGTGCCCCATGGGAGTACAGATAGACAATTCTGATACTGCTATGCATGTATATTAAAATTGGACAATTAAGTAAATGAGTGGCAGATGGTAGGAGCCAGGTATCTCAGTGTTGGAACGGAATATAACAGATCACAAAGGGAAGGAGACTAGAATGATTCATTTTGTAATGAATTAGCATTGGGAACATTAGTAAGAATTCATGTTTAACTTAATTTAGATACATATGTTTACACGTAGAGATATTTATAAATATGTGTACATACACAGGTTAATATACACGCATATATTTCTTTGCTCTGTCTTCTAATAGGACCTCAAAGAAACAGCATTTCAGTATTAATGAGCATGCCTCACTCTAGATCTTGGTTTCTAATACCATTCTATGATACAAAGAACCATGGCTTCTTGAAGAAATTGCTGACCTAGAACTGGGACAGGAAGTATACAAGATTAACCTAGAACATACTCTAGTGCCAGAAAAGGAGGAAAAAGTGTTCACACACACACACACACAAAAACACCACCAACAAAAAAACAAAATCCGCAAACATCGATGGAGGTACATCGAAATGGCACAGGAGCTAGCTGAAAAAGCTTTCAATGCCAAAGCTGGAAATTTTGAGCAACAAAATAAGTGAAGTACTATTGGATTATAGTCCAAAATATAAAAGAAATATCCATGAATCCATACTGATATAAATACATCTTGAATAAATGTATAAATGAGAAAATGTAAACAAATCTTCTTGGTAGAACAAGTCCAAATAATTTGTGTATCAACCACACCTTAAAGGAGGTGGAACTACTCCTTAGGTACGGACTGTGTATGGTGACTTCCTCCCAATGAGTGTAGTATTGATGGGGGAGGGAGGAACACCTTTATGGTAGAGAAGCCAGAGCAACACCACTTCAGACAAGTAATCAAGGTCAACATCAACAATCATAAATCATGTTGACAGTATGTACAGTTGATACTATGTGAAAAAAATGGTTTTTACATCTGTGGTCTTCCTTCCAAAAAATTGTAACCCCAGTGTAATAATGACAATCACATCAAACAAATTCCTAAAGAGGGACATTCTACAAAACACTTGAATATTACTCCTCGAAACTATCAAAGTCGCCAAAAATAATCTGAAAAATTTTCAGACAAAAGGAGACAGGAGACAGGAAATGTAAATAACACATCTACCCAGAATGAGGTCTTGGAACAGAAAATGGAAAGTAGGTACAAACCAAGGAAATCAAAATAAACTATGTATTTTAGTTAATAACAGTATAGCAATATTTGTTCAGTATTTGTAACAAATACACCATACTAATGTCAAATGTTAATACAGAGGGAAACTAAGGCTGGGAAAAAAGAACTCTCCGTAATACCTGTGCAATGTTTCTTTCAATCTAAAACTGTATGGAAAATAAAGTTCATGTAATCTTAGTACTTTGAGAGGCTGAGGCAGGTGGCTCACCTGAAGTCGGGAGTTCAAGGCCAGCTTGGCCAACATGGTGAAACCTCGTTTCTACTAAAAATGCAAAAATCAGTGGGGCATGGTGGCACATGACTGTAATCCCAGCTACTCAGGAGGCTCAGTCAGGAGACTTGCTTGAACCTGGGAGGTGGAAGTTGCAGTGAGCCAAGATCATACCACTGCACTCCAGTCTGGGTGACAGAGTGAGACTCTATCTCAAAAAAATAAAATAAAATAAAATAGTTAATTAATATAAAATTTTTTTAAAGACAACTAAAAAACTACTGTACATCTTCCCCCAAGGACTATAAACACATACACGCACACACTTACACACACACACACACACATATATACACATCTATGGCTTGATATTTACTCACCATTACCCAACATTATATTTTCAAGATTACTTCATGTGGACGTGTTACATAATATTTAAAATTTAAGTTGGCAACAACTCCTACACTACATTACTACTCAAAAAATATTTTATGATATTTTCCTACTTATACCAAATAACTCTGAATTATATACTTTTAAGTTAATTATCATGAAAATTCATACAGCTAATGAAATTCACCATAATAAACTTATAAATGTTCCTCATCAAACATTTAGCACAGATCTGATATTGACTTTTGAAGAGATTCTTCTCTAGTAGACTTCTGGGATTCATTAGATCATCTTCTTTTAACAACAAATAAAACTACATCTACAACATATATGTACCCAATGACAAACGGAAGACTAATTTTCTAAGATAAGCAATTAGTCCTGAAAATTAACATTACTCCCACTTGAAATTAAATATGAAGCCAGTTCTAAATCTAGTTGTTAGTTTTCCCATTAGATCTAATTATAGTATAAAATAATTCACATAAAGTTGAAGAAAATATTTTTAAAATATTCAGTCAAATGATAATTCTTTCAATAGCTTATTTGAAGTAATTAACAGAGAACTAATAAATTTATAATTATTTTCAGTAGACTTATTAACTGTCGACGATCATTCTTATTCATAACATTCCTAAAGTAATTGTGTGCTCAATTCAGCTTTTCATTTAAAAAGTAATATTAATATTGTTATGTTATAGTACCCTCGTATCTACACACAAATTTTAGTTTCCTATAAAACATTCAATATGTGAAGCATTAAAAATTGTGTAATTTAATATACAATGAGCACACCTAGCTATCATATCTTAGCAATTTTTGATATTAATATCAAAAATTAGCACCCTCTATCTAAAATTTTTGTTATACTAAGATTGATTTATAAAGGACAGGTACTAATTTTTAAATTGAAGCTAATATACCCATGTAAATAATGTTAACATTGTCCCTGAACTCTCAATGTTTGAATATGCACTGCTGTTTGAACAAGTATGTAAGAAATGTTCCAATGTTCATGAGTTAGAAGAATTATCATTGTTAAAATCATCATATTACCCAAAGTGATGTACAAATTTAATGCAATCCTCATCCACATACCAAGGATATTTTTCACAGAAATAGAAAAAAAAGTCCTAAAATTTGTGCAAAACCACAAAAAACCCTGAATACCAAAGCAATCTTGAGCAAAAAAAAAATATAATAAACAAACAAAAGAAAGCTGGAGGCATCACACTACCTGACTTCAAAATGTACTCCAAAGCTAAAGTAAACAAAGCAGCATGGTACTAGCATAAAAACAGACACATAGACCAATGGAATCAAATAGAGAGCACCCCCAAAAATTCATGCACCTATAGCCAACTGATTTTTGACAAAGGTGCCAAGGACGTAACTTAGCAAAAGACAGTCTCTTCAATAAGCGGTGCTGAGAAAATTAGATATCCACATGCAGAAGAATGAGACTACATCCCCTACCTCTAACCATATACACAAGTCAAGTGAAAATTGATCAAAAACTTAATCGTTGCCTGGGCAGGATGTTTCACACCTGTAATCCCAGAACTTTGGCAGGCCAAGGCAGGAGGACTATTTGAGCCCAAGAGTTTGAGACTAGCCTGGGCAACACAGTGAGGCTCCCATCTCCACAAAAAAATGTTAAAACTAGCCTGGGGTGGTGGCACATGCCTGTAGTCCTAGCTACTTGGGAAGCTGAGGTGGGAGGATCACTTGAGCCAGACTGAGGCTGCAGTGAGCTAAGATTGCGCTACTGCACTCTAGCCTGGGTGATAGAGAGACACAGAGAGAGAGACCCTGTCTCAAACAACAACAACAACAGCAATAAAATTCTTAAATGTAAATGTAAGACACAAAACTTTAAAACTATTATTTTAAAATAAAACATTAGGGAAATACTTTATGACATTGAGTTGAGCAAGGATTTTTAAAATAAGACCTCACAAGTATAGGCAACAAAAGCAAAAAATAGAGAAAGGGGATTTTATGTCAAACTAAAAAGCTTTGGCACAGGAAAGGAAAAAACAATGAAGAGACAACCTATAGAATGGAAGAAAATATTTGCAAACTATACATTTGACAAGAGGTTAATATCCAAAATAATTAAGAAATTTAACAGCAAGAAGAAAACAAAATTTAAAAAAACCCACAAATAACCCAACTAAAAAAATGGGCCAAATACCTTAATAGATATTTCTCAAAAGAAGAAATACAAATGGCCAATAGGTACATGAAAAAATGCTGGACATCACTAATTGTCAGGAAAATAAGAATGAAAGCCACAATGGAGAACACTTCACTTCAGTGTGAATGACTATTCTCAAAAAGACAAAAGAAACAAGTGTTGGCGAGAATGCAGAGAAAAGGGAACATTTACACACTGTTGGTGGGATTGCAAATTATTACAGTCATTATGGAAAACAGTATGAAGTTTCCTTAAAAAAGTAAAAATAGAACTTCCATATGATCCAGCAATGCCACTACTGAGTATATACCCCAAGGAAATAAAATTAGTGTGTTAAAGAGACATCTGCAGTTCCACGATTATTGCAGCAGTATTTACATTAGCCAAGATGTAGAATCAACCCAAGTGTCCAACAACGTATGAATGGACAAAGAAAAAGCGTTATACATTCACAATGGAATACCATTCAGCCATAAAAAATGAGTGAAATTTTGTCACTTGCAACAACATGGATGAACCTGGAGTACATTATGCTAAGCAAAATAAGCCAGACCCAGAAAGACAAATACCACATGATCTCTCTCATATGTGGAATCTAAATGAAAAAGTTACTATCATAGAAGCACACAGAGTAGAACTGTGATTACCAGAGACTGGGGAGAAAAGAAGAAGTGCAGGGAGGATGGGCAGGAGAGGTTGATCAGTGGGTCAAAGTTATAATTAGAGAGGAGAAATAAGTTTGTTCTATTGCACAGTATGACAGGGATAACAGTAAGGTATCCTATATTACAAAATGGTTAGAAGAGAGGCTTTTGAATGTTTTCATTACAAATAAATAAGTGCATGAGGTGATGGATATGCCAAATACCCTGATTTGATCATTATACAACATATATATGTAGGAAACAAGAAAATTATTACCCCATAAATATGTACAACTATAATATGTCAATTTAAATACAAAAAATAAATTTTAGTAATAGTTATCTCTGAAATTATAGTTGTTGAAATATGCAAACCTTTAACTTTTCACTTCACTACTCTGTTTTACTTTCTATAATTAGTATAAATTATTTCACTTTTGTTGTTGTTGTTGTTGAGGCGGAGTGCAATGGCGTGATCTCGGCTCACTGCAACCTCCGCCTCTTGAGTTCAAGCGTTTCTCCTGCCTCAGCCTCCTGAGTAGCGGGGATTACAGGCATGTGCCACCACATTCGGCTAATTTTGAATTTTTAGTAGAGACAGGGTTTCTCCACGTTGGTCAGGCTGGTCTTGAACTCCCGATTTCAGGTGATCCACCCACCTCACCCTCCCAAAGTACTGGAATTACAGACGTGAGCCACTGCACCCGGCCTATTTTACATTCTTGAAAGATATTTTTAAAAGGGGATGATACCCAGTGATCAAGTAAGATTGGACTGAAATACAAGAATGATTAAGTTTTTGGAAAACCTATTAATGTAAGATTAATAGGTCTCAAGATGTGAGAAACACAAGCATTAAAAGATGTGAGACACAGAAGCAATTTGTAGATAGATTGTGAAAAAGCATTTTGGCAAAATGCAAAATAAAATTCTGATTTATAAATAATCTTATTAAATAAGGAATAAAAATATACTTCTACTAAGATAGAAATTATCCTTAATAGGACAATAGAAAACAACTAATGTAATGGTAAATACAAAAGGGGTTCCCAATAAAGACAGCAATGGAACTTGCTTTGACTACCATTTATAAACTTTGCTCTATATGTTCATTTCAAATGGTCAAAACCAGGAAAAGAGACAGCAAGAAGACACTTTAGAAAAGGAGTATTGTTCAAATATTTCATCTCCTTGGTTAACTTTAATCTTACATATTTTATTCCTTCTGATGCTACTGCAAATAAGATTGCTTTCTAAATTTCCTTTTCAGATAGTTTGCTGTTATTGTATAGAAACACAACTGATTTTTGTAGATTAGTTTTTTATCCTGAAGCTTTAATAAATTCATTTATTAGTTGTAATATTTTGTGGAATATTTATGGTTTTTTAAAACACAGAATCATGTCATCTGCAAACAGAGATAATTCTACTTTTTGCTTTTGGAATTTGGATGGCTTTTATTTCTTTTTATTGACTAATTGCTCTGGCTAGGACTTTCAGTTCTATGCTGAAAAGAATCACAGGTGTGGGCATCCTGGCCCTGTTTGCTGAAAACTACAAAACATTGACAAAAAAATTAATAAAATTATGAAAATAAATTAATGAAATAATGAAGAGATTTCCATGGTCAAAGTTGGAAGACTCAATATTTTTAAAATGTCCATACTTCCCAAGGAAATTTACAGATTAAATGCAAAACTATCAAAATCCCAAGAGAAAATTTTAAAGATGTAATAAAAAAAATCTTAAATCTGTAGTGACAGTAAATTAAAATATATATAGACCCAAAAAGACCTCAAACAGCCAAAGTAATCTTAAGGAAGAAGATCAAAGCTGGAAGCATCACTGTTCCTGATTTCAAAGTATGTAACAGAGCTATAGCAATGGAAATAGCATGTTATTGGCATAAAAACAGATACAGATTCCAATGAAACAGAATAGAGAACCCAGAAATAAACCTATATATATGTGGTCAAGTGATCTTTGATGGGGGTGCCAAGAATATAAAACATGAAAAAGATGTCTCCTCAATAAATGATCTTGGGAAAACTGGAAATTCACATGCAAAAGAATGAAACTAGACCCTTATTTATACAATACACAAATAAAATCAACTTGAAATAGGTTAAAAACTTAAACATAAAACGTAAAACTATCAAACTCCCAGAAGAAAATATAATATAAAGTTTCTGAGATTATTTTTGGCAATGGTTTTCTGGGTATGACACCAAAGGTACAAACAACAAAAGCATAAATAGACAAGTGGGACTATATCAAACTAAAAAGCACTTGCACAGCAAAGGAAAATATCAAGAGAATAAAAAGGCAGCCTAGAGATTGGAGAAAATACTTGTAAACCACATATCTGGTATATGAAAAACTTATACAACTGAGTAGAAAACAGTAAAAACAAAAAGTAACCCAATTAAAAAATGGGCAAAGGACCTGAATAGACATTTTTTCTGTAGAAGACATACAAATAGCCAAAAGGTATATGTTAAGATGCTCGACATCACTAATCATCAGGAAAATGCAAATACAAATCACAATGAAATATCCCCTCACACCTGTTAAGATGGCTATTAAAAATAAACTATTTTTGTAAAAAATATGATAAATGTTGCTGAGGATGTGGAGGCATTAGAACCATTGTACACTGTTGGTGGAAATGTAAAGTGGTGCAACTGTTATAGAAAACAGTATAGAGATTTCCCAGAAAGTATTAAAAACAAAAGTACTATATGATGCATCAATTACATCCTCTATGTATATTTTCAAAAATGTGAAATTAGGATCTTAAAGACGTGTGTGTTCTACCACATCCATTGCAAGTTTATTCACCATAGCCAAGATATGGAAACAAACTAAATGTCTATCAAGGGATAAATGGATAAAGAATATATGGTATGTATATATATACATTAAAATATATATGTATTTGAAGGTTGAATAATATTCCATGATATATATGGCATATTTATATCATGGAATATTATATATGGCATATATATATTTTATATACTATATATGGCATATATGTATCATAGAATATTATTCAATCTTAAATATATATACACATATACATACACATATATATACACATTCTATATCCATATCTATAGCTAAGATATGGAAACAAACTTATTGTCTATCAAGGGATAAGTGGATAAAGAATATATGGTATTATACATATGTATTTTTTGAATATATATATATTTGAAGGTTAAATAATATTGCATGATATACATATATATATGCAATATTATTTAACCTTCAAAAAGAAAGTTCTCCCATATGTGATAACATGGATAAACCTAGAGAACATTATGCTAAATGAAATAAACCAGACACAAAAACGTAAGTACTGTATGATCTCACTTATAAATGGAATCTTAAAAAATCAAACTCATAGAAGCAGAGAAAAGACTAGTGACCACCAGGGGTTGTGAGGAGGTGGAAATGAGGATGTAAAAGAAACAGCCTGGGGCATGGCAAGTGTAATGCCATATTGAAGTGAAACCACCATGATGACCCATGTTTGACTCTGGCATATCAAGGTGTTTTGCAGCAAGTTCTTTAGACAATGCCTGTGGCATAGATAACACTTCATAAAGATGCTTATCTACCTTCCTCAGTTGTCATCAGTTTTTGCAAGAAAGTCTGGGATGTGATCAGCTGCACGTGTTTTTACCCTAAAAAGCTTGCTGTACAAAAGATACTTTCTGGAGAGTAGTACTGGGATTCACCGTGTTGCAGCCATCCAAGGCAACACTTCTGTTCATAAGTCCCCATTAAACATTTCTTTCTGAGAAACTGGATTTGTCAGCCTCCTTCTTGGACCTCTCATCTCCCTTGGCTGTTGGGGGTAGGTTTGCATATACCTGCTCACCTTGGAACAGGGAAGTTGTTGTTCAACGGGTACAAAGTTTCAATTATGCAAGATGAATAAATTCTAGGGATCTATTTAATATTACACTGTAGGAGATGGGTCAGAGTGGTGGGAGAAGCTATAGGGAAAGGAGCAGGCCTTCTGAAAGTCAGAAGGCTCTGCATAGCTTTGGGGGAGAATAAGCTGAAGGCAGCTGTTCTCTGACACTGAGGCAGAGGGCAAAGAGTAGGCGCAAGGAAGTGTAGGGAAATTTACCCCAAATAGGCTTGTTTGCTTACGTTGTCTGGAAACCGACCTTAGATCATCGGTGCACGAGACTGCTCCCTGAATGGGAGAATAATAATGTTAATTACCCACAGATTGTGTTGGCTCCAGGCTTTTGGCATTATGTCTGTACTGAATAAAAAGCAAGCAGCTCCAACTTATCGAGACTGCTCTTTCTTCGGCCCTTAGTGCCGGGCAGTCCCCTAGCTGCTCTTACACTGCATACCTGTGTCTAAGTACTCCTTTTATCTGTCACTCGGCCAGGGTCTGTGGGACGGACCCAGCATTGTACAACATTGTGCCTTTAGTTAATATTGCATTGTGCATTTAAAACATTTATTAAGAGTAGATCTTACAATGTGTTCTTACCACAAAAACTAACAAAACACAAATGAGCACAAAGAAGCTTTTGGGAGCGATGAATATGTTTATTACCTTGATTGTGATGATGGTTTCACAGGTGTATACCTATGTTCAAACTCACAGAATTGTTTAATTAAATATGTGCTGTATTTTGTATATCTATACCTTAATTAATTATAAAAAGAAACATAAATGGAAATGTCTGTCATTTCAAGCAGATGTTATTTCAATTTAGGATATCTAAAAGGATAAATTGAAAGTCAATAGAAATCATATATATGTAAGTTTAAAACTTTTCCAATTATAATATAAATTTTTGGAAAACAGCTTTTTCAGATACCAAAAATATGATGAGGCAAGGTCTGGACCATACTAGTACTAACAACAAAAGTTTCTTAATCTATATTGCTTATGTTTGAAATATTTTCTTGGCCAGGTGCAGTGACTCATGCCTGTAATCCTAGCACTTTGGGAGGCCAAGGTGGGTGGATTACCTGATGTCAGGAGTTCGAGTCCAGCCTGGCCAATGTGGTGAAACCCCATCTGTACTTACAAATATATAAAAATTAGCTGGGCATAGTTGCAGGCGCCTGTAATCCCACCTACTCAGGAGGCTGAGGCAGGATAATCGCTTGAACTGAGGCGGCAGAGGTTGCAGTGACCCAAGATTGCACCATTGCATTCCAACCTGGGCAACAAGAGTGAAACTCTGTCTCAAAAAATTATATATATATATATATATATTTTTTTTTTTAAAGATAAATTCCAAGAAGTGAGATTATGTCATCAATGTATTTAAATGTTATGGCCATTTATAAACAATCAACAAATGCTAAAAAAGAATTATAAACAATAGTAGTAACAATGTGCTGCTTTAAGATTAAATTACTTTTTCCTCCTATCCAAGTTTTTTTGAGATTTTTTATGCAAAAAATAACAGTAAAATATGCATTAATTACCGTTGTAGCACAATTTTTCATTAATAGTCTTTAGTTTTTTTTTTTGAGACAGACTCTCTGTCACCCGGGCTAGAGCGCAATGGCGTGATCTCAGCTCACTGCAACTTCCGCTTCCCAAGTTCAAGCGATTCTCTTGCCTCAGCCTCCTGAGTAGCTGGGACTACAGGCATGTGCCACCACATGCCTGTATTTTTAGTAGAGATGGGGTTTCACCATGTTGTCCAGGCTGGTCTTGAACTCCTGATCTTGTAATCCACCAGCCTCCCAAAGTGCTGGGATTACAGGCGTGAGCCACGGCACCCAGCCGTCTTTTTTTCCCCTTCTTTCCCATTCAATTTATCTGAAGACAATTATTGACCTGCTTTTCTCAGTGCTCTGAAATGCTTTCTTAATTTACCATCTGGCTTTTGTGGGATAAAGCAGACTCATTTGAATGCACATATTTATACTACATTGCCTATAGTAGATATATGCCCATTCTGTGTGTGCATATATACAAATTTATATCTGTGTATATTCATTTTTGAAGAGATGGAGGACATGAAACTCTAGAAAAATAATTTAAATACTCTGTAGGCAATCTTCCAAAAGATTAAAAAGAGTGACTTTCAAAGACCACTGTATAAAATGAAGCTCAAGATAATACATTTCATTTAAAACAAAAAAAATTTTGAAGAAATTATTTTTTAATTTTTGTTTCGTTTTGTTTTGTTTTGTTTAGACAGTGCTTCACTCTTGTTGCCCAGGCTGGAGTGCAATGGCGTGATCTTGGCTCACTGCAACCTCCGCCTCTCGGGTTCAAGTGATTCTCCTGCCTCAGCCTCCTGATAGTTGAGATTACAGGCATAAAACCATCTGCTACTGAGAGAAAATCCCTGAATGTTCAACCTCATTTACGAATATTCAAATTAAAGTTTAATTGGTAATGATAGCATCAAAAACAAACCTAGAGCAGTAAGTTCTGGTTTGATCTCTAGGACTTAGTAAGCAATTCTCAAGCTATTTATCTGTAAATAGTGAGAGCTTGTTAGAAAGTAATGCACGGGCCGGGTGTGGTGGCTCATGCCTGTAATCCCGGTACTTTAGGAGGCTGAGGCACGCAGATCACAGGCTCAGGAGTTTGAGACCAGCCTGACCAATATGGTGAAACCTCTGTCTCTACTAAAAATATAAAAATTAGCGGGGCTCGGCGGCACGCGCCTGTAATCCCAGCTACTCAGGAGGCTGAGGCAGGGAGGCAGGAGAATCGCTCGAACCCGGGAGATACAGGTTGCAGTGAGCCAAGATCGCGCCATTGCACTCCAGCCTGGGCGACAGAGGCAGACTCCATCACACACACACACACACACACACAAGCCCGGCGGGGTGCCTCACACCTGTAATTCCAGCACTTTGGGAGGTCGAGGGGGGCGGATCACGAGGTTAAGAGATTGAGACCATTCTGGCCAACATGGTCAAACCCAGTCTCTACTAAAAATACAAAAATTAGCTGGGTGTGGTGGCAGTGCCTGTAATCCCAGCTACTCAGGAGGC
>NW_012118688.1:1387704-1392171 GCF_000951035.1 Colobus angolensis palliatus
GCTGGGTGTGGTGGCAGTGCCTGTAATCCCAGCTACTCAGGAGGCGGAGGTTGCAGTGAGCCAAGATGGCGCTGTTGCAGTGAGCCAAGATGGCGCCATTGCACTCCAGCCTGGGTGACAAGAGCGAAACACCATCTCAAAAAAAAAAAAAAAAGGAAGTAATACACAGCGGGCTCGAGGACTCGTGAGATGACGGTGGGGGTGGGGAGGCGGGCTCGAGGACTCGCGAGATGACGGTGGCCAGTGGGGAGCCAGGCTTGAAGCCTCGCGAGATGACAATGGCCAGTGGGAAGCCAGGCTCGAGGACTCACGAGATGACATCAGCTGGTGAGGCGCCAGGCTTGAGCACTCACGAGGTGATGGCGGCCGGTGAGGAAGCGGGCGACCTTTGCTAGAGGCCTTCTACAGCGTGACTGAGGAGGCCCAGGGTGTCCCATTTGTTTCACCACTGCAAAGAGGCAGGCAGTGGCGCTGTCCGCGGTGGCATTGTTGGAGTGATTGGTGACGGAATACGTTGGTGACGAGACCGGGGTCTGAGGCGAACTCTCCAGCTGCAGAAATGAGCGAACAGAGTGCTACATTGGATACCTCGTCGACACCCGGTGAGGCGCCTGCCCAGTCTGACACGACTAGATCCAGCATTGACTTGGCAAGTCTCTTCCAGTGTCCGGTTTGCTTAGACTACGTGTTACCGCCAATTCTCCAGTGTCCGAGAGGCCATCTTGTTTGTAGCAGCTGCCACTCAAAACTCATATCTTGTCCAATTTGCCGAGGCCCGTTGGGATTCATTCGCAACTTGGCTATGGAGAAAGTGGCTGACTTTGTACTTTTCCCGTGTAAATACGCCTGTTTGGGATGTGAAATAACTCTGCCACACACAGAAAAAGCAGATCACGAAGAAGTCTGTAAGTTTAGGCTTTATCCCTGCCCGTACCCTGGTACTCGCTGTAAATGGCAAGGCACTATGGATGCTATAATGCCTCATCTGACGAGTACGCATAAGTGCATTACAACAATAGAGGGAGAGGATATAATTTTCCTTGCTACCAACATTCATCTTGCTGGCGCTTTCGATTGGGTGATGCTGCAGTCCTGTCACGGCTTTCACTTCATGTTAGTTTTGCAGAAACAGGAGGATCACAATGGCAACCATCAATTCTTCGCAACTGTACAGCTGTTGGGAACACGCAAGGAAGCTGAAAAGTTTACTTACCGACTTAAGCTAAAGAGTCGTCGGCGACGACTGGTTTGGGAAGCGACTCCTCTACCTATTCATGAGGACATAGCAAAAACCATTAAGAATAGAGACTGCTTAATCTTTGGTGCCGACACCGCACTGCATTTTGCAGAAAATGGCAATTTAAGCATCGATGCAACTATTAATAAGTGTTGAAATGGCAGTGGAACATTTTCTATTCAGTGTTTAAAACTGTTTAATTTCACAGAAAATAAGCCGCCCATGTGACTACACTGCACTGCATTTTGCAGAAAATGACGATTTAAGCATCAATGCAACTATTAATAAGTGTTGAAACGGCAGTGGAACATTTTCTATTCAGTGTTTAAAACTGTTTAATTTCGCAGAAAATAAGCCACCCATGTGCCTGCCAACCTGAAACTCTTCACAAGTATAAATTCAACACATAAATAGAAAGACTGTTAAATACGGAAACAGTTGTGTGTAGTAACATTAGTATATATAAAGATGGGCATATTTTGCATTAAGAAAGAAAGCATTATAAATTAATTTTGAATTTTGTGTTGTAGATGGTATTGAAAAATAATGTTTTCTTTGGTTTTTGGGTCTGTGAATGTGTGTGTGTGTGTGTGTGTGTGTGTGTGTTTTGTTTTGTTTTTGTTTTTGTTTTTTTTGGTATTTTTTTTGTTTTTTTTACTGAGATGGAGTCTAGCTCTGTCAACCAGGCTGGAGTGCAGTGGCGCGATCTCCGCTCACTGCACTCACCTGCCTCAGTCTCCCAAGTAGCTGGGACTACAGGCGCCTGCCACCTCACAGTGTTAGCCAGGATGGTCTTGATCTCCTGACCTCGTGATCCACCCACCTTGGCCTCCCAAAGTGCTAGGATTACAGGCGTGAGCCACCACGCTCGGCCGTTTTTTTGTTTTTGTTTTTGTTTTACTTTAACTGACAAGCCATTTTGAGTGGTCATGGATTACTTTAACTGACAAGCCATTTTGAGTGGTCATGGACTACTGCTTTTCCCCTTTGTGAGTTAATACATAGTGCTGCTATGTGGGTTTTTTTCTGTGTGTATTTGCTAATGTTTTGTTCTAGTTTTTCGTTAAATAGATTTGACTTTCTATTCTGTAATTCAGGTTTCACCTCACTTTTTTGTACCGTTTTAAAGTTAATGTCTTTTGGTATGCATAATTGTTTATGGTAAAATTTATAGCATGTGTTCCATATGTATTCTCTTTTCCCCCATTAATTGGTTCATTAGAAATTTTTTCTTTTTTTAGACAGACACTCTGTTGCCCAGGCTGGAGTGCAGTGGCATGATTTTGGCTCACTGCAACCTCCACCTCCTGTCTGGGCTCAAGCGATTCTCCTGTCTCAGCCTCCCAAGTAGATGGGACTACAGGCACCCGCCACCACACCTGGTTGATTTTTATATTTTTAGTAAAGACGGGATTTCACCATATTGGTCAGGCTGGTCTCGAACTCCTGACCTCAGGTGATCCACCCACCTCAGCTTCCCAAAGTACTGGGATTACAGGTGTGAGCCACCATCCCCAGCCAGAAATATTTTAAAATCAGCTTTTTCGTGAAGATAGGAGTTCCAGAAAGTAAAGGTGACATTGGAAAAATTATCCAAAGCTATTTAAAACATCTATAAGATGGTCTCTCTCCCTTTGGCTTTCTCTTTTCTACAGATGAGTCATACCTTTGAGATTAATTTTTGAAAGCTTAGAGAATACATAGAAGTTCATAAATACTGAAAATAGGCTTTTATTTCCTTTTACAAATATCTTGGACAAATTACGTTTAAAATTTGTTCTTGTGTTTATTGATTGTAAAGGCATTGTCATGCACAAAACTTAATTAAAAGCAAATCATTTGTTTAAAAAGGCACTTTGCAAAAAATGTGTTGGTCTTTCATAATTCTCATTAAAAGAGTATATGACAAATTTTTAAAAAAGTAAAGAGAATAAATGTAGCTTGGCTCAGTAAATGGCTCTAGCAGCAATGATGGACTTGTCTTTAAGAAGTGTATAAAATACACATTTTATTTATCCAGTCTATCATTGATGGGCATTTGAATTCATTCCATGTCTTTGATATTGTGAATAGTGCTGCAATGAACATATATGCATGCATGTATCTTTATAATAGAATGATATATATTCCTTTGGGTATATATCCAGTAATAGGATTGCTGGGGCAAATGGTATTTCTGCTTCTACGTCTTTGAGGAATCACCACACTCTCTTCCACAATGGTTGAACTAATTTACATTCACACCAACATTGTAAAAGCATTCCTTTCTTTCCACAACCTGGTCAGGATCTGTTTCTTGACTTTTCAATAATTGCCATTCTGACTGGTGTGAGATGGTATCTCATTGTGGTTTTGATTTGCATTTCTCTAATGATCAGTGATGTTGACCTTTTTACATATCCTTGTTGGCTGCATGAATGTCTTCTTTTGAGAAGTTTCTGTTCATGTCCTTTGCCCACTTTTTAATGGTTTTTGTTCTTGTAAATTTGTTTATGTTTCTTATAGATGCTGGATATTAGACCTCTGTCAGATGGGTAGATTGCAAAAATTTCCTCTCATTCTGTAGGTTGTCTGTTCACTCTGATGACAGTTTCTTTTGCTGTGCAGAAGCTCTTTAGATTAATTAGATCCCATTAGTCAATTTTGGCTTTTGTTGTTAATTGCTTTTGGTGCTTTTATCATGAAATCTTTGCCCATGCCTATGTCCTGAATGGTATTGCCTAGATTTTCTCCTAGGGTTTTTATCGTTTTGGGTTTTACATTTAAGTCTTTAATCCATCTTGAGTTAATTTTTGTATAAGGTGTAAGGAAGGGGTCCAGTTTCAGTTTTCTGCATATGACTAGCCAACTCTTCCAGCACCATTTATTGAATAGGGAATATGCAGCCATAAAAAGGAATGAGATTATATCCACTGCAGGGACAGGGATGGAGCTGGAAGCCATTATCCTCAGCAAACTAACACAGGAAAAGAAAACCAAACACAGCATGTTCTCATAAGTAGAAGCTGAACTATGAGAGCACATGGACACCTCGGGGGGAACAGCACACACTGGGGCCTGTTAGGGAGGTGGGGGAAGGGAGAGCATCAGGAAGAATAGCTAATGGATACTGGACTTAGTACCCAGGAGGCAGCCAGGCATGGTGGCTCACGCCTGTAATCCCAGCACTTTGGGAGGCCGAGGCGGGTGGATCACGAGGTCAGGAGATCGAGACCATCCTGGCTAACACG
>NW_012118688.1:1392827-1449425 GCF_000951035.1 Colobus angolensis palliatus
CCTGGGAGGCGGAGCTTGCAGTGAGCTGAGATTCGGCCACAGCACTCCAGCCTGGGCGACAGAGCGAGACTCCGTCTCAAAAAAAAAAAAAAAAAGTAAGTGATGTGATTATTTACTTTTATAACTTAAAAAAGTTACAAAGTAGAGAAAATCAATATTTGGATAAACCTACACATGTCACACAAAATATGTGGACTTTATAATAAGCATGCCTAATCACTAATTCAAATATTATGACATGCTTAAAAGTGCGTATCTTCCACTCTCTTTTAACTCTAGACAATTTTATATCTAGCATATAATTAGTCATTGGTTCCTTTCTCCAATTCACCTGTTTAATTGGTATTGCTTTTTTTTTTTTTATTTTACTTTAAGTTCTGGGATACGTGTGCAGAATGTGCAGTTTTGTTACATAGGTATGCATGTGCCATGCTGATTTGCTGCACCCATCAACCCATCATCTACATTAGGTATTTCTCCTAATGCTTTCCCTCCCCTAGGCCCCAACCCCCCCGACAGGCCCTGGTGTGCGATGCTCCTCTCCCTGTGTCCGTGTGTTCTCATTATTCAACTCCCACTTACGAGTGAGAACATGCGGTGTTTGGTTTTCTGTTCCTGTGTTAGTTTGCTGAGAATGATGGTTTCCAGCTTCATACATGTCCCTGCAAAGGACATGAACTCATCCCTTTTTTATGGCTGCATAGTATTCCATGGTGTATATGTGCCACATTTTCTTTATCCAGCCTGTCATTGATGGGCATTTGGGTTAGTTCCAACTCTTTGCTCTTGTGAATGGGGCTGCAATAAACATACATGTGCATGTGTCTTTATAGTAGAATGATTTATAATCCTTTGGGTATATACCCACTAATGGGATTGCTAGGTCAAATGGTATTTCTGGTTCTAGATCCTTGAGGAATGGCCACACTGTCTTCCACAATGGTTGAACTAATTTACACTCCCACCAACAATGTGAATGCATTCCTATTTCTCCACATCTTCTCCAGCATCTGTTGTTTTCTGACTTTGTAATAATCACCATTTTAACTAGTGTGAGATGTTATCTTGCTGTGGTTTTGATTTGCATTTATCTAATGACCAGTGATGATGAGCTTTTTCTCATATGCTTACTGGCCACATAAGCGCCTTCTTTTGAGAAGTTTCTGTTCATATCCTTTGCCCATTTTTTGGTGAGGTTGTTTGTTTTTTGTTTTTTGTTTTCTTGTAAATTTGTTTAAGCTCCTTGTAGATTCTGGATATTAGCTCTTTGTCAGATGGATAGATTGCAAAAATTTTCTCCCATTCTGTACATTGCCTGTTCACTCTGATGAGTTTCTTTTGCAGAAGCTCTTTATTTTAATTAGATCCTATTTGTCAATTTTGGCTTTTGTTGCCATTGCTTTTGGTGTTTTAGTCATGAAATCTTTGCCCATGCCTATGTCCTGAATGGTATTGCCTAGGGTTTCTTATAGGTTTTTTATGGTTTTAGGTCTTACATTTAAGTCTTTAATGCATCTTGAGTTAATTTTTGTATAAGGTGTAAGGAAGGGGTCCAGTTTCAGTTTTCTGCATATGGCTAGCCAGTTTTCCCAACACCATTTATTAAATAGGAAATTATTTTCCCATTGCTTGTTTTTGTCAGGTTTGCCAAAGATCAGATGGTTGTAGATGTGTGGCATTATTTCTGAGGCTTCTATTCTGTTCCATTGGTCTATATATCTGTTTTGGTATCAGTACCATTCTCTTTTGGTTACTGTAGCCTTGTAGTTTAGTTTGAAGTCAGGTAGATGCCTCCAGCTTCGTTCTTCTTGCTTAGTATTGCCTTGGCTATATGGGCTCTTTTTTGGTTCCATATGAAATTTAAAGTAGTTTATTCAAATTCTCTGAAGAAAGACAATGGTAGATTGATGGGGATAACATTGAATCTATAAATTACTTTGGGCAATATGGCCATTTCCATGATATTGACCCTTCCTGTCCATAAGCATGGAATATTTTTTCCATTTGTTTGTGTCCTCTCTTATTTCCTTGAGCAGTGGTTTATAGTTCTCCTTGAAGAGGTCCTTCACATCCCTTGTAAGTTGTATTCCTAGGTATTTTATTCTCTTTGTAGCCATGTGAATGGGAGTTCACTCATGATTTGGCTCTCTGTTTGTCTATTATTCGTGTATGGGAATGCTTGTGATTTTTGCACATTGATTTTGTATCCTGAGACTTTGCTGAAGTTGCTTATCAGCTTAAGGAGATTTTGGGCTGAGACGATGGGGTTTTCTAAATACAGAATTATGTCATCTGCAAACAGAGATGATTTGACTTCCTTTCTTCCTGTTTGAATACCCTTTATTTATTTCTCTTGCCTGATTACCCTGGCCAGAACTTCCAATACTGTATTGAATAGGAGTGGTGAGAGAGGATATCCTTGTCTTGTGCTGGTTTTCAAAGGGAATGCTTCCAGCTTTTGCCCATTCAGTATGATACTGGCTGTGGGTTTGTATAAGGTGTAAGGAAGGGGCTCAGTTTCAGTTTGCTCTTGTGACTAGGGTTCTTATTAGTTAATAAAATTAATAAATAAAATTAATAAAAATTAATTAATAAAAGAGCTCTTATTATTTTGAGATACATTCTATCAATACCTAGTTTATTGAGAGGTTTCAGCATGAAGGGGTGTTGGATTTTATCAAAGGCCTTTTCTGCATCTATTGAGATAATCATTGTAATTGGTTCTGTTTATGTCATGGATTACATTTATTGATTTGCATATGTTGAACCAGCCTTGCATCCCAGGGATGAAGCTGTCTTGATCATGGTAGATAAGCTTTTTGATGTGCTGCTGGATTCGGTTTGCCAGTATTTTATTGAGGATTTTCACATTGATGTTCACCAGGGATATTGGCCTGAAATTTTCTTTTTTTGTTGTGTCCCTGCCAGGTTTTGGTATCAGGATGATGCTGGCCTCATAAAATGAGTTAGGGAGGAGTCCCTCTTTTTCTATTGTTTGGAATTATTTCAGAAGGAATAGTATCAGCTCCTCTTTGTACTCTGGTAGAATTCGGCTGTGAATTCATCTGATCCTGGGCTTTCTTTGGTTCACAGGCTATTAATTACTGCCTCAATTTCAGAACTTGTTATTGGTCTATTCAGGAATATGACTTCTTCCTAGTTTAGCCTTGGGAGGGTGTATGTGTCCAGGAATTTGTCCATTTCTTCTAGATTTTCTAGTTTATTTGCATAGAGGTGTTTATAATATTCTCTGATGGTAGTTTGTATTTCTGTGGGATCAATGGTAATATCCCCTTTATTATTTTTTATTGTGCTTATTTTATTATTCTCTCTTTTCTTCTTTGTTAGTCTGGTTAGCAGTCTATCTATTTTGTTAATCTTTTCAAAAAACCAGCTCCCGGATTCATTGATTTTTTTGAAAGGTTTTTCGTGTCTCTATCTCCTTCAGTTCTGCTCTGATCCTAGTTATTTCTTGTCTTCTTCTAGCTTTTGAATTTGTTTGCTCTTGCTTCTCTAGTTCTTTTAATTGTGGTGTTAGGATGTTGATTTTAGATCTTTCCCGCTTTTTTCTTTGGGCATTTACTGCTATAAATTTCCCTGTAAACACTGCTTTAGCTGTGTCCCAGAGATTCTGGTATGTTGTGTCTTTTTTCTCATTGGTTTCAAATAACTTATTTATTTCTGCCTTAATTCCGTTATTTACCCCAAAGTCATTCATGAGCACGTTGTTCAGTTTCCATGTAGTTGTGTGGTTTTGAGTGAGTTTCTTAATCCTGAGTTATAATTTGATTGCACTGTGGTCTGAGAGACTGTTATGATTTCTGTTCTTTTGTATTTGCTGAGTAGTGTTTTACTTCCAATTATGTGTTCAATTTTAGAATAAGTGGGACAGGGTGCTGAGTTAAATGTATATTCTATTGATTTGGGGTGGAGAGTTCTGTAAATGTCTATTAGGTCCTCTAGGTCCAGAGCTGAGTTCAAGGTGGGAATATCCTTGTTAATTTTTTGTCTTGTTGATCTGTTTAATATTGACAATGGGGTGTTAAAATCTCCCACTATTATTGTGTGGGAGTCTAAGTCTCCTTGTAGGTCTCTAATAACTTGCTTTATGAATCTGGGTGCTCCTGTATTGGGAGCATATATATTTAGGATAGTTAGCTCTTCTTGTTGCATTGATCCCTTTAGCATTATGTAATGCCCTTGTCTTTTTTGATCTTTGTTGGTTTAAAGTCTGTTTTATCAGAGACTAGGATTGCAACCCCTGCTCTTTTTTTGCTCTCCATTTGCTTGGTAAATATTTCTCCATCCCTTTATTTTGAGCCTATGTGTGTCTTTGCATGTGAGATGGTTCTCCTGAATACAGCACACTGATGGGTCTTGACTCTTTATCCAATTTGCCAGTCTATGCCTTTTAATTGGAGCAGTTATCCCACTTACATTTAATATTGTTATGCATAAATTTGATCCTGTCATTATGATGCTAGCTGGTTATTTTGCCCGTTAGTTGATGCAGTTTCTTCATATTATTTGGTATGTTTTTACAGTGGCTTGTGCTGGTTTTTCCTTTCCATATTTAGTGCTTCCTTCAGAAGGTCTTGTAAGGCAGGTCTGGAAGTGGCAAAATCTCTCAACATTTGCTTGTCTGTAAAGGATTTTTTTTCTCCTTCAGTTATGAAGCTTAGTTTGGCTGGATATGAAATTCTGGGTTGAAAATTCTTTTCTCTAAGAATGTTGAATATTAACCCCCCACTCCCTCCTGGCTTGTGTGGTTTCTGCAGAGATCCGCTGTTAGTCTGATGGGCTCCGCTTTGTGGGTAACCTGACCTTTCTCTGTGGCTGCCCTTAACATTTTTTCCTTCATTTCAACCTTGGTGAATCTGACAATTATGCATCTTGGGGTTGCTCTTCTCAAGGACTATCTTTGTGGTATTCTCTGGATTTCCTGAATTTGAATGTTCGCCTGCCTTGCTAGGTTGGGGAAGTTCTCCTGGATAATATCCTGAAGTGTTTTCCAACTTGGTTCCATTCTCCCCATCACTTTCAGGTACACCAATCAAATGTAGGTTTGGTCTTTTCTCATTGTCCCATATTTCTTGGAGGCTTGTTTGTTCCTTTTCATTCTTTTTTATCTAATCTTGTCTTCACACTTTATTTCATTAAGTTGATCTTCAATCTCTGATATCCTTCCGCTTGATTGATTCGGCTATTGATAGTTGTGTATGCTTCACAAAGTTCTTGTGCTGTATTTTTCAGCTCCATCAGGTCATTTATGTTCCTCTCTAAACTGGTTAATCTAGTTAGCAATTCTTCTAATCTTTTTTCAAGGTTCTTAGCTTCCTTGCATTGGGTTAGAACAAGCTCCTTTAGCTCAGAGGAGTTTGTTATTATCCGCCTTCTGAGGCCTACTTCTGTCAATTAATCAAACTCATTCTCTATCCAGTTTTGTTCCCTTGCTGGCAAGGAGTTGTGATGCTTTGGAGGAGAAGAGGTATTCTGGTTTTTGGAATTTTCAGTCTTTTTGCTCTGGTTTTTCCTTATATTTGTGGATTTATCTATCTTTGGTCTCTGATGTTGGTGACTTCTGGATGGGGTTTTTGTGTGGACATCCTTTTTGTTGATGTTGCTGCTATTCCTTTATGTTTGTTAGTTTTCCTTCTAACAGTCAGGCCTTTTCTGCTGCAGGTCTGCTGGAGTTTGCTGGAAGTCCACTCCAGAGCCTGTTTGCCTGAGTATCATCAGTGGAGGTTGCAGAACAGCAAAGATTGTTGCCTGTTACTTCCTCTGGAAGCTTCATCCCGGAGGGGCACCTGCCAGATGCCAACCAGAGCTCTCCTGTATGAGGTGTCTGTCGACTCCTGCTGGGAGGTGTCTCCCAGTCAGGAGGCATGGGGGTCAAGGGCCCACTTGAGGAAGCAGTCTGTCCCTTAGCAGAGCTCGAGTGTTGTGCTGAGAGATCCGCTGCCCTCTTCAGAACTGGCAGGCAGGAACCTTTAAGTCTGCTGAAGCTGTGCCCACAGCTGCCTCTTCCCCCAGGTGCTGTGTCCCAGGGAGATGGGAGTTTTATCTATAAGTCCCTGACTTTCTTTCAGAGATGCCTTGCTCAGAGCGGAGGAATCTAGAGAGGCAGTCTGGCTACACTGGCTTTGCTGAGCTGCGGTGGGCTCCACCCAGTTTGAACTTCCTGGCGGCTTTGTTCACACTTTGAGGGAAAAACCACTTATTTAAGCCTCGGTAGTGGCAGACACCTCTCCCTGCACCAAGCTCGAGCATCCTAGGTCGACTTCAGACTGTTGTGCTGTTACCAAGAATTTCAAGCCAGTGGATCTTAACTTGCTGGGTTCTGTGGGGGTGGGATCCGCTGAGCTAGACCACTTGTCTCCCTGGTTTCAGCCCCCTTTCCAAGGGAATGAACGGTTCTGTCTCATTGGCATTCCAGGCACCACTGGGGTATGAAAAATAACTCCTGCAGCTAGCTCCATGTCTGCCCAAATGGCCAGCCAGTTTTGTGCTTGAAAGCCAAGGCCCTGGTGATGTAGGCTCCTAAGGGAATCTCCTAGTCTCTGGGTTGTGAAGACTGTGGGAAAAACGTAGTATCTGGGCTGGAATGCACCGTTCCTCACTGCACAGTCCCTCACGGCTTCCCTTGGCTAGGGGAGGGAGTTCCCTGATCCCTTGAGCTTCCCAGGTGATGCGTCAACCCACCCTGCTTTGCCTCACCCTCCATGGGCTGCACCCACTGTCTAACCAGTCCCAGTGAGATAAGCCGGGTACCTCAGTTGGAAATGCAGAAATCACCCACCTTCTGCCTGGATCTCGCTGGGAGCTGCAGACCAGAGCTGTTCCTATTCAGCCATCTTGCCAGCCACTCCAGTTTTGCATTTGTTCATCCCTAAGAAATGGCAATTGGATAAGCATTTGTAGAACACTTAAAAAGCCCTAGATGAGTATAACAAGACCATATATTGTAAATCTAAATGAGATATTAGGCATTTCTCTTTAAAAAATAAATGAATAAAGAGAACTATGGAAGCAATTATAGATATATTTAGTAGCTTATGTTTTAGTTTTAAAAAAAAGTTTTTAAACAATGTATGTTCAAACTATGCCATTAATTTATACATAACTTTTTTCAAATGAAAAGCCTTTTTCTTGGCAATGTCATTTTAATTTTATTTCTAAACAACTGCTCTTTTAATTGGATCTTTACTTGTTATTAAATATTATGAAAGAGGCATGCAGTCTGCTTCTTGTACAATTATTACAAAGAATAACAACAAACCCAGAAACCTGTCTGCAATGAACCTCAAACCAAATGTTGTGGTAATGATTATAAGAAGAAAAAAATGTTCCTGAAAAATGATCACTAATGCTTTTTCACAGTAGTGTAAATGTGATTACTTTAATCCCTGTATTCCACTACTCAGACCATGGGAATCTTACTCAAAAGGAAACAGAAATAAATGAAAACTTGACTAAGGTGCTTAAGTTTTTCAGAGTCATGGAAAAATTCTGGAATGATTTGAAAAAGGCTTATGTATAACAGAACAATTGTAATAAGAGAATGTAAATCTCTTCTTTAATTAAAGGAGATTTTCAGTCTATCTAAAGAGAGTGTTGGGGGAAAATCTAATAGGAATGGTAAACGTAGTGATTAAGATTTTCAGTAGTGCAAGATTTTATTTTGACAAATGAAGTATTTTTCTGCTAAACACTTTTTAAAGTTGTTTTTTTAAAAAAAATACATATTTTTTAAACCAGGAAAAAAATTCCCTAATAAACAAATCATTTTTTAAGTTAGAGATTGCTTTTCTCTTCTTTTCTACTATTCCTTAAAATCTACATATAAAGACTCAAGTTTAAGGCTGAGAAATATAATTTTACAATAGTGATTTTTCTATTAAATACTATTTTAAAAATATTTATTGAACGTTGTCCTGTGCTAAGCATATGCTAAATACTTTCCATTCACCCTCTTAGTTTACACCTGCAATAAACACATGAGGTACTCTTTAGACCCATTTTAAAGCTGAGCAATCTTAGGCTTAGAGAAGCTTTCGTTAACAGCCCAAATCATGCAGTTACTAAGTGGCCAAGGCATATATCTTCGCCTGGCATAGAATATTAAAAAAGACATATTAAGTCATGTGCAAATATCACCAAATCTGCTGCAGAATAAATAGGATTTTAATGGTAAAATAGCAAAATAATTCAAAGGGTGCTCATTGATCACCTAAACTATTTTATCTTTTAGAAAACCTTCAAAAGCCAGTTTCCTTGGAAACAGGAAAATCTGACAGTCTTTGCTGTTATTGCACTTGGTCCCCTCACACCCAGCCTGCTTCCTCCACTGGCTTCATGCTTCTCCTCTCCCTATCACTAAGGAGGAGTACTGTTAAGGAAAATCTCTATATGGCTTTGATTTCATCAACTTGTCAATTTCATGGAAGTGGATTAATTCTGTAGAGAAGTTTTTGTTGTTATTGTTGCTGATGAGTATTTGGTCTATACACATTATATTACACAGGATCAAATGGATTTTAATAAAGTTTTATTTCTCTAATATCATACTACTCTGTAAACTGAGTAGTGAGACTAAAGATGAAAGCCCGAAGGATCCTCCTAAGTCTCCTCTGATATTCCTACTCTTACCATTTTCCTACTTTCTTCCTTCTTTTCTCTCTTCATCTCCTTTTTTCTATATTTTAACCTTATGTCTAAATCACTTTCTTACGCTTTATCTACCCTACAATAGGGGATCAAAATAATGCGAAGAGAAGGAAATTGTATGGCTGATGGTGAACAGTGATAGTATAATCTGGTGTATTGGTAGGTTACATCTGCCTTTACTGTGCATAATACGACAATCATCCCCCACCAGTTTTAAGTTTATAATTTCTCCCCAAAATAGTTTAATCTTGAAAGTATGTCTTTGGGGTGTTTTTACCATCCCTGAACAAAACTTGTATGCTGCATATTTTATTTCCTAGGGGTCGTGTTTATTAAGCATCCTATAGTTAAAACCAACTAACAAACCAAAACTAAATTCATCTAATTTATCTTTGTCAACATCCTTGGAAGCACATGAGGTTCATGGCTATCTAGAATCCCAGGGTCTAACTACCTAAGACTGGCAGCCATAACTCTAGCTTTGTAAGTTAATTTTCTTCTTCCTTCTTTTTTAATTTATTTTTTTAATATATTGGTTGTACTCGTTCTTTATATACCACATTGTTAACATGAAATGAGCATAACAGAGATACCATATATAACAGAAGATGATTATTAAAATCTACAGGATTCAGAATTATATTATAGAAAACAGCAATATTTTAGTTTTAGGAACAAATGCATAGGGTTTTTTTTTTTTTTCTGCAGCAAAATGTCAAAGCAGTGTTAGTTCAGGTCCCTATTAAAACTACATGCTCTTCTTGATCCATGAAAGAGAAAAAGATAAATTGGAATTCATCAAAATGTAAAACTTCTTTTCAAAAAAACACAGTTAAGACCATGAAATAAGCCACGAACTGAGAGACAATATTTGCAAGACATAGATCAAATAAATACATTTTATCTTAAACATGTAAAGAAATAACAAAACTCAACAATAAGAAAACAAAACCTCAGTTAAAGGTGGGAAAAATAGTTGAGTAGACATTTTACCAAAGGATATCTGTGAATAACAATCACATTAAGAGGTATTCAAAATCATTATTCATTAAGAAAATGCAGATTACAATGTAGTAGTACTAGATGCTTATTAAAATGGTTGAAATTAAAATGACTAACCACACTATTTCCAACGATATAGAGGAGCTGGACTCCCATACACTGTTGGTAGGAATGAAAACATAGAACCGCTTTGGAAAATTGCCAGGCAGTTTCTTTAAAAGTTAAACATACATATACCATCCACAGGATTTTACCCAAAAGATATGAAAGCATATATCTGTACAGAGATTTGTACGTTCATAACCATAATTACATAGCAGCTTTATTTGTAATTTTTAAATTTGGAAACACCCCAATGTCTAGCAACATGTAGATCACTAAACAAATTTTGGTATACTGATACCATAGAATTCTACTCAGCAATAAAAAAATGAACTATTGATACATGTGACTAAATCTCAAAATAATTATGTCAAATAAAAGAAGCTAGACCAAAGAGAGTACACACTGTATTTTTTCATTTATATAAAATTCTAGAAAGTGTATACTCAACTGTAGTGATAGAAAACAGGTCATTCATTGCCTGAGGAAATGGTGGACTGGCATGAAGGAAGCAGAAAGGGAAAGGTTTACAAATGAACACAAGGAAACTGTCCAGAGTGGTTGCTTTGATTTAGACTGTTTTGATAGTTGCATGAGGCTATACAAACATTAACACTTCTCACATTTTATACTTTAAATATGAGCGATTTAACGTATGTCAATTATACCTCAATAATCCTGCCACAAATCACTGTATGCTTCAGAGACTATACTCGCCATTCCCAGGGAAGCATTTCTCAGCAGGATAATGACAGTAATTGAGTACCGTCACCCAGCATTGGAAGTACTGCACAAACAGGGTGTGTAAGTGGAGCTTACAACCACTTATAGATTTCTTTTGAGCACTGGCAATGCCAAGTGCAAGATAATTAAGGCAGCCTCCCGAGTAGCTGGGACTACAGGTGCCCGCCACCTCGCCTGGCTAGTTTTTTGTATTTTTTAGTAGAAACGGGGTTTCACCGTGTTAGCCAGGATGGTCTTGATCTCCTGACCTTGTGATCTGCCCCTCTCGGCCTCCCAAAGTGCTGGGATTACAGGCTTGAGCCACCGCGCCCGGCCGACTATTTGTTACTCTTAAGGGTCATGAACAATAAGAGAATTTCAGACTATTATGAATGTGCAGGGTAAAGACTAAATATACTGATACAAGTGGAAACCACCTTTAACATGGGTTCTCAGCATTTTTTTTTTTAATGTGGAGTAAACAAAGTTAAAAGCACCTTGGTAACTGCGTGAATCTGAGTCCCTGCAGTGTTCTGTAATATCTGATGACTTATTGTAAGTACATGCACATGAAAATATTTTTGTTGTGTGATATTCAGAGATAATTTTAGGACATCAGGCCATGATCAGTATATTAAATACTTATAACTTGAATTTTGTTCTTACATATAAAGAAATCATAATTTAATAAATGATACTATGGCATTTCCCTGTTGCACTTCAATCAGCATCATAGGCAACAGAAAGACAGTCTATTATTTGATGATCCTTCTTTGGTTTATATAATTTCTTGAGGGGTCACAAATAAAATGTCACTAGTGAACCAAGAGAATAATTCAAAAATTAAAAGTTCACAATGTTATCTAGAAGTCACTCATAAGAGATATTTATGATGTCTTATGTTTAAGTTAAATTCATGGCAGAAGTTCACAGTGAGGTAAATTTTGTTTAAAATAAGTTAGTGCCAGCCTTTTCTGGCAATATGCTGAAAAGGATGTTCAGAGAATCTTATCCCAGTAAAATACATCTGAAAATTTTACATTCAATACACATGCATACACACACACACACAACCACTTTTTAAAATGTAGGAAACTATACAAGGGTGAATCCACAAAAGTCAGGGGGTACTGGAGTTGATGTTTTCTTTGGTGTATCTGCCACTCTACCGTGGCCTGGATGAAGTCTTGATTTTTAAGGGCTACATGTGGGAAGCATGAGACAAAGGTTAAGGTGAAAACACTCATACCCATGTGAGTCTGAACCCACAATTCATATTATACTTGAGGCCTCAAAAACCCTACAGTAATTGTTTAGTTGAAAGTGGTGCTAACAGCTCTGGCAGATACAAACATAAATCTTGTCTGGAAGAAATTACATATGAGAATTTCTAATAATGACAAACTTAATTGTAAAAATTACAAATATATGGCCTAGTCAGTCAGCAAATTAAAGACTATTGAAAAGAGATATAGTTAGAAAAAAAGGAGCATTTGAAAAAAAAATCAGGCCGTGCGTGGTGGCTCACGCCTGTAATCCCAGCACTTTGGGAGGCCGAGGTGGGCGGATCACGAGGTCAGGAGATCGAGACAATCCTGGCTAACATGGTGAAACCTTGTCTCTACTAAAAATACAAAAAATTAGCCGGGCGTGGTGGCAGACGCCTGTAGTCCCAACTACTCGGGAGGCTGAGGCAGGAGAATCACATGAACCCGGGAGGCGGAGCTTGCAGTGAGCCGACATCACACCACTGCACTCCAGCCCGGGCGACAAAGCCAGACTCCGTCTGGAAAAAAAGAAAAAATCAGAATTTAACACAGAAACACAGAGAAATTAATGAATATAAAACAAAGATAAAAGACTTAAGGAGATAGACTAAAATGATCTAAATACATTTAATCTGGATTCCAAAGGAGAAAATAGAAAAATGAAGGAGTGATAATATCAAAAAGATAAAACGTGAGAAATTTCCAGAAACAGTGAAAGACACCAATTCTCAGATTCAATAGCCTAATTAATCCCAATTGTGTTTGTGAGTGTGTGTGCGGAAGTGAAACTGCAAAACACCAAAATCAAAGGGAAAATATTTTTTTAAACTATTAAGAAAATATGGAAAGAAAGAACAGATTGAAATCAAATAAAAGCCACAATGCAAACCAAAGAGCAGTGAAATAACTGCCAAAGATAAATTATCAATTTCAAATTCTATATCCAGTGATACTACATTTCAAGAACAAGGATAAAATAAAAGTATTTTCAGACAAACTAAAACAAAGACAATATGCAACCAATATATCCTCACTAAAAGCACATTTAAAGAACATCCTTAATAAAGAAAGAAGAAGAAAGTCTGAAATTCAAAAACCATGTTGAGAAAAAAAATCGGTGAACATGATGCTTAATCTAGTCTAAACAAACATGAAATATATAAACGACAGAACCGATATGGAATTTGTACTATATATAAAGATGAAAGTAAAGCCATGGAAAACAAGAGCATGTAAGTGGCAGGGGATTGATTCCCTCTTTACCAGATACCTGATAACAATACTCTATTTCCTGTGTTTCAAAATTTTCCTTCACACCTCCTTTGCCCCCACTTTTATGTAACATTCTTCTGCACGTTGTCCCTCAGGTGTCTCACCATCCTCGCAAATCCAAATAGCTGCTGGTTCCCTGTAGCTCCCAACTGAGATGTCTAGCTCAGTCTTCCACCCAGAATTTCAATTCAAGGTTAACAAGTGATGGTTGGAAATCTTCTCAGCCAAAATATCAAATGGGGAACATTTCAAATCAAAGACATATGGCTCTCCCAGTCACGTTTTTCCTTCTCATTTCTCTGCTTCTGTGTGCATCACAACAGCTTTCATATTTATCTGGTTTGGAAACATCAGTGAAAGCTTTGACTCTATGAACCAAATTCTGTACTCAAGTTTTGGTAATACATGACGCTGCTCGTCACTTTACTTTTCATTGTTGAGGCAGGACAATGACAGTAATATCCTAACTCCACGCATGCTTCCTCCCCGTGCCTTACCCAATTACCACCTCTGCTTTAAGCCATCCTATTTACCACCAACAAAGTTGTAAGACTAAACCATTGCTTGGATCACGGTGGCATGCTATCAGAAAAGTATCAAAGCCTGAAAAATGTCTATGAATTAAAGTCTCAGGTTCTTGTCCTGGCATTTACATTCCTTTACCATTTGGCCTCGCTTACATTAAAGGGAGTGCCCTCAGGGAAAGGATTTCATTGAAGTGGACTGTGCAGCGGGGCCACTGTCCTGACTTGCCGATATCAAACTCACCACAGTTGTAGCTCCAGCAGAAGGCAATAGAGAAGGGCCAGCTGTGGGTTTTTAACCTGGTATCTATGAACATCCAGAGAGCCAATGTATAGAATTTAAGGGGTTGGGGAAGGCTAAAGAATTGGATCAAAAAATAAAATTTGTATTTTCACTAAATTCTAACTGAAATGCTTTATTTCCTTCAAATCTGAATGTGGGCAATGAATCCCAAGAGTGGTAAGCATCAGTGACTATGTCACCAGTAAAAATCTGAAGTATTTTTATCACGTAATAGTAGTGTCACATGTCTTGAGATATGCATTACTGTTTCAATATTGTAGAAATTATAAGACTTTTTACTGCATATTGTTTTCCAATGTGTTAAGGTGTGCATATATTCCTATGTCACACATGTATTTCATTTTTATTTTGACATTATTTAAAAATTATTGATTTCCTTTACTATCTTATGATTTTTATTTATATAAAAGTAGTGTATTAATATTCTGATAAACATATCTGTCTATAAATAGATAGATGGATAGATATTTAGGGTGCCAAACAGTTCTGAGTCAGAAAATAGGCTCAAAACTGCTACATTGTACCTAGTGTGCTATGGAAGTAGGTAACTGATAACACAGAAAAGTGGTTCTGGAGGTAGCCCTACAAGTTTAAACACATACCTGCTTGTTATTAACTTTATTTTGCTGGGCATGGTGGCTCAGGTCTGTAATCCCAGCACTTTGGGAGGCTGATGCGGGAGGATCCCTTGAGCTCAGGAGTTAGAGACCAGCCTGGGCAACATGGTGAGACCCTGTATATATCAAAAAAAAAAAAAACCAAAAAACAAACAAACAAAAAAAAACCTTAGTTGAGTGGGGTGGCATGTGCCTGTAGTCCCAGCTCCTTAGAGACTTAGACTGGAGGATTGCTGGAGCCCACGAGACTGAGGCTGCAGTGGGACATGATTGTGCCACTGCACTCCAGTCTAGCTGAAAGAGTGACACCTTGTCTCAAACAAAAGTGTTCTTTTTAAAAGTATATTATGCCCTTAGAGTAGCAGCTGGAGAACATCAGACTGATTAGTGTGGCATCCTCACATGGAATTTAAAACTCTCATGCCAGAGGCACACAATTTAGACATATGGGTTCCATCTAGATTATGAAAAAGCAACTAGAACAAATTATTAGAAAATGATATGCAGGTTTACCAAATTATACAAACTTTAATTCTTACACGTGCGAATTAATTTTCTTACTACTGCATTAGGAGTGAGTTTCTGTATTATAAACTTGCATATTTTGTAGCTTCTCTAAATTATGTTTATGAATCATATTATGTTATTGCAATCAAAATAAATTTAAGAATTGTTGTTACTAATTTACAAGTTAATCAATTAGGCCTAATCATCTTCACATAAATATTAGTCTTATGCAAAACAAACTTCTTCCTAAGCAAAATAAAAATTATTTTCCATATTTTACTACTTCATGTAAACTAAAGACCATAGTACTACATTTCTGCAGTTTGTTACACACTAATTTTGTGATAATGAACAGTCATACTATCTCTTCAAGTTATAATTTTTATGCAGATCAGAGAGGTCATTTGATGGTTATTAAGGAAAGAATCTTGACTTTCATCATGTCTTAAAGCATGACATCATTAACAAATTGTTTCTGCCATGGCCTTAAGAAAAATAGACTTCACACTTAGTGTGCTTCCTTGTCTTGTTTTGCTTTTGTCAGTAATATAATGCTATATTTGTGAAATCAGAGTTCACAATTTCATGTCCAGGTCATCTTATTTAATACTTTTTTTCATTTTGTGAAATATGATGGCAAAAAAGACAGTTTTAATCTCAAAATGTAACTGGGTTTTTTATCCTTGTTTTAATTCTCTTTAAGTTAATGGTATCGCCTTCCTTACGATTGCTCGGTACTATTGCCATCTGTGCCTCTTTTGTCTTCTACATCTCCTCATACCCAATCATCAGTAAATGTACCTGTGATGGATATTGTCAGGCACCAACCAAGAACTATTTCCCCAGGGGCTGGGGTCCTGTGGAAACATGGCATTCAGCTGTCAACCTTCTCTCAGTGTTTCCTCAGCTGAAGAACACTGCCTCTCCCAAGATCATGAGTCCTCCCAAACCTAATCAACTTCCAATGACTGTCAGGGGTATAAAGGATTGACTCATTTGCCCCAACTCAGGATAATTATGAAAGGTTGTCTAGCTATAGCATTCCCCATAAGGTCAGGTGAGGTCTCTGTTGGGACTGCATCGCAGCTCAACATCTCCCTTTCCCAATTGTATTTCACCCCTTTCCTTGTCCCATCCATATACACACTAGTTGATACCAATAGCAGTTCCTAATAAATATCTTGCTTGCTAAACTCCATCTTCAAGACTGCTCCCCAGGGAGCATAAAATGTGATAGAATGGTTCTATCTTTTTATTTCTCTTGAAACTGCCTACCTATTTTTTATTGATCAAGTTCAGCCTACCATTAACCTTTTTATTTTTTATTTTTTTGAGATGATCTCTCTTGTCACCCAGGCTGGAGTGCAATGGCACAATCTCGGCTCACTGCAAGCTCCGCCTCCCAGAATCGCTTGAGCTCAAGTGATTCTTGTGCCTCAGCCTCCCAAGTAGCTGGGAGCGTATGCCACCACACCAGCTAATTTTTACATTTTCAGTAGAGACAGAGTTTTGCCAGGTTGGCCACGCTAGTCTCAAACTCTTGACCTCAGGTGAAACGCCTGCCTTGGCCTCCCAAAGTGCTGGGATTACAGGCGCTACCATTAACTTTCATTTCCACCGGTCATTCTTAACTTTCATTCCATGCCAAGTGAGCTTTAAAATAAATGTTCCTCCAACAGACACACATGAATTTTGATTGGCACTCTCTGAAAGCACACATTGCAACATCACCCTTTTCTTTAAAATTTCCCCCACCTACCCAAATACCATGATAACCACTAAAGCATATGCTGTTCACAGCCTATATCTCCTCCATAGATGATTAGATCATTCCCATGCATACAAATGTCTTCTTGCATCTCTCTACCTGAAGCTTTTTTTTTTTTTTTTTTGTCATGGGAGCATACTTAGCCTGTTGATACCAGAAATATGTGGAAGATATAATAAAGTATGTCCTAAGATAACTTTCCAAATAAACTATTTGCACTAAAATTCTTGTGTCAGAGTGTACTTTATGGGAAACCCAAATTAAAGTGCTTACATTGATAACTGATGATCTAGAACAGGGGTCAACAGGACTGCGTGTCATGTCTGGCCTCCTACCCTTTTTTTTTTTTTTTTTTTGTAAATCAAGTTTTATTGAAACAGGGCCACTCATGTTCATTTAGGTACTGTCTATGGCTGCTTTCATGCTATGAAATCACAGTTCAGTAGTTGTAACAGACCGTATGGCTCACAAGCATAATATATTTACCATCTGGACTTTTACCAAAAAATTGTTGTTACCTGATCTAAATTATTACCAAAAGCCCCTAAATAATTTCCCAGATTTAGATGTCTTGTCTCTCCCCACCCATCTGTTTTATATATTACCTCCAGATTTTTTCCCTAAAACTCTTTTGATCTATGCCTCTTGCTTCCTCAGAAATAGTCAATGACTCCCACTACAATAAAAAGTAAAACAAAATTCTGCCCTGCAAAGTCTGCCTGTATTTCTAACTGTATGTCACTCTGCATTCCCCACCATATACACAAACTCCAAACACACCCATCTATTCATTATTTACAGAAACTGTCTTCTCTGTTTTCAATAAGGTTGTTTTCTGCCAAAATGTCCTCTCCAACAGTAGTAACTTATAAATCCCAGCTCATCCTTCAAGGTCCAAATAAAACCAAATATCTCTTAGGAATCCCCCTCAGTCCTCCCACTGTTGGCATTAATCTCCTCATCATGCTACCCAGCACTGTGTTCACATTTTTATTATATCAGAGTGTACCCTGTATTGAGATAATTTATGAATATCTATTTCCACAACCAGATACAAACTCCCAGAAGGACGGAGCCATATCATATCCATCTTTGTATCCAGAGGTAACAAATAATTAACAAGCATAGATTAGAGCTCTCACTAATCGGAAAGATTGAGGTCCTGAGGCCTCCTGATAAATATATTAACCCTTTAGGTGCTGCTGTTTTGGAGGCCCATGGAGTCCTTGGGGAAGGGTTGTAGTGGTTAGACTGCCAAAAGTTACATAATAGTAAAAACAACTATTACAATATTTTAACAAGCAGAGCATAAACGTTTGAATGCCAGCCTTATTAATAACTACCATGCTTTTCAAAGTTTTCCTAATTATAGGCTTTCAGTAAATAATTGTTGTATATATAAGAATATAATTTAGAATTAACACCTTTTTCAGCAATACCACAGACACATACACATAAACATACACAAATGCGGAAATACGGATACACATCTTTGACCAGAACAAATAGGGAATTATATATGAGTGAAAATTTTGTAGTCTAGTTTTCCTTATTATTTCAGATTAGTTGACAATTTCTACACTAAGCATTATGTTTCTGGATATCTTAACGTATATGTTACATTTTGACTTTTTTTTCAGTTAGACTTTAATTTGCTTGGGGTACTGTCCTATACATGACTTCATACTCCAATTTCCTATATCAGGTAACTTATAAGAATAACTCAGGTTTCCTAGTACAGAGGAAGCATTCAATAAATTGAACAGATTTCCTAAGTTTACTACTGCATTCAATTAATGAGGAAAAATAACTTTCACACATAATAGTCATAAAACTAATACATGATATAGAGTCTCACGTAATTACACAATTTTAAACAATTTTCAAAATGTTAAGACTGGATTTCCAAAAACTGTTAACAGTTTGTTTAAATTCTGCTGTTTCCTTATATTCTGAAAAATTGCTAAAAGTGTAGATTTTAAGTGTTCTTACCACAAAAAATGATAATTACATATGTAAAGTTATATATTAATTAGCTTGATTTAGCCATTCCACAGTGAATACATTCTTCAAAACATGTTGTACATGATAAATATATAACATTTGTATTTGACAATTAAAATAAGTAAATTAGTAAAAATGTTGGCCGGGCGCAGTGGCTCACTCCTGTAATCCCAGCACTTTGGGAGGCCGAGGCGGGTGGATCATGAGGTCAGGAGATCAAGACCATCCTGACCTGACGGTGAAACCCCATCTCTACTAAAAATACAAAAAATTAGCTGGGCATGGTGGTGGGTGCCTGTAGTCCCAGCTACTCGGGAGGCTGAGGCAGGAGAATGGCGTGAACCTGGGAGGCAGAGCTTACGGTGAGCCGAGATCGCGCCACTGCACTCCAGCCTGGGCGACAAAAAAAAAACACCCCAAAAAAAAAAAAAAAAAAGTGTTATTAAATGTATTTGAATTTTTAAAAATTATATAATCTTCTTTGTTAGGAGCCTTACCTCTTGCTTTAGCTACCTCTACTTACACCTTCGCTATCTTCATGATGACTCTACCTATGCTCATGGATAATGCCTCGTGCTCTGAGCTTTTTTGACTATTAAAAGTTACCAGACTTTGGTGTCAATTCTTAAGGCTTTTTCTAGATTATATATTCAATTATTTATTTCATTACTCAAAGTAGTTAACCCACTAGCCTTTCTGAATGCCATCAATGCATTAATCCAAATAAAAGACAGGCATTTTAAGATGTATTGAAGCCAGATGGACATAGGCTTCTAGAAAGACATTTTGGCAATACCCGACATAGCACCATATAAGTAGCTGCAACACTGATGTAACACCATATAAGCAGCTATCTACTTAAAAGCAGCTGTAAAGATAATGGCTGGAACGAAGAAACTTAGTCAATATTGCCACTGGCAATTTCCATTTAAGTACTGGAGCATGAGCATTCCTGAAAAACATTTGTTGTATTTATTTATCAAACTTTATGATAAAAATTTGCAGCTATTATTGGATACTCTGAGTCAGCTCAACCAGTGATACTTGGGGGAAAACCACTCTGTAAAACTAAGACTAAGAGACAGTAAGTATATTGTTTCAAATCATTTAACTTCCCAAAGTTAGTGCTTTAAAATCTTCACGTTAAATCAAGTACAGCATAGTATTATTTCTTGTATGCTTAAGCCATTTATTTTTACTGATGAATTAATAATAACAGCAACAACAATGATAACAAATTAAATAATAATTTATCATATGCTAGAAACTGGCTTAAAGGTGTTAAATATATCACGCAGTCTTCATTGAACAATTCCTGTCTCAAAATAAAGAAATCGAGGTCTAGAGTAATTAAATACCTCATCCTATGTCAGGAGGCTGATGAGCATTGGTGCTAGGGTTTGAATCTTTGCTTATTTATGCTATAGTTTACACTCTGAGAAGCAAAAGGAACTTCCTGCTGTTAGTTTTTATGAAGTTAATATTCTTCTTGTTTGCTCTCTCATTACATTATAAATATGATCCAAAGTTAAAATGAGAACAATTGCGTTACTAATATTTCTACCTTATTAGGTTTCAGACATTAGGTTCAACTATATTTGAAATAGGTTATTTTGTTCTTTCATGAGGTCAAGATTAAGTACCTGTTAATTTAAAAATTATTACTTTATCTACTTTTGTCAAGCAAGTGTTATACCTATTGGGAGATAAATGTACCATTTTTTGCACATAATTGCAATTAAACAACTTACCTTTAAGCAACATTCACGAGTATATTTTCAGTATATTTTCCTGTATTCAATTTTGTCCAAATAGAGAAATATAGGAAACATTGAATATCAGTGCCACACTAAAATTCAGCTTCAATATGTGGATTTCATTTTATAGAATACATTTTTATTGTTATGAAATTTATTGTGCTATGGTATTTTCCTCCATTCAAAAATAAGGTTTTTAGGGTTGCTTATTGCATAATGTATATTTGTTCTTCATTCTAAAGTAAAATCACACAATAAGACCAAATATTTTGTGTTCATAATATGCAATGAATAATTGTAAAATAAATCTGTACTTTAATATTAAGGCAAAACTAAATGTTTACCACGAATGACTTGGTATAATACAAGGACATCTATGCATTGTGCATTTCTTAGCAACAAAGGCTATGAATGGGTAAAGGTAAAGTTTGAATGTATCCCTATCATAACATGGGGAAAACTGTATGCAACTAGGCGTGGGAGTGGATTCAATAGGTTCCCAAGATAGTGCTGAGAACAGTTGACATTTATAGCTACAAATATCGCTATGAGACTGCTAGCTTAAAACAAACATCACTTGGGTGTTGGAGAGGAGAGGGGTGTTTATAATCTGTAGTCTGTATTTTAAAATGTGGGGTTCCAAAAAAGGACATGTGAGGGTCTGAATATCTTTTAAAATCAGTAAGAAGGCAAGAAGTCATCAGGCTAAACAGTAAGTAAAAAAAAAAAAAAAAAAAAAAATTGGGACAATGCAAGGGTAGTCACAAGATATTGGTAAGAATCAATAGAAGTGGACACACTTGGTTTCAATTCTGGCACTGCCTACTATTTCCTACTTAGCCTTAAGCAAGTTTACTAAATCTCCGAGATCCAGTTTCTTTCTATGTAAAATGACATTAACAATTTCTTCATTTGGAGAAACCTAGAGATTAAATTAAATTTGAGAGGCCGGGCGCGGTGGCTCAAGCCTGTAATCCCAGCACTTTGGGAGGCTGAGACGGGCGGATCACGAGGTCAGGAGATCGAGACCATCCTGGTTAACACGGTGAAACCCCGTCTCTACAAAAAATACAAAAAAAAATTAGCCGGGCGACGTGGCGGGCACCTGTAGTCCCAGCTACTCGAGAGGCTGAGGCAGGAGAATGGCGTAAACCCAGGAGGCGGAGCTTGCAGTGAGCTGAGATCCGGCCACTGCACTCCAGCCTGGGTGGCAGAGCGAGACTCCGTCTCAAAAAAAAAAAAAAAATTAAACTTGAGAGAGAAAGGGAAAAGGAGAAAGACTTAAAAGATATGTCAAATAGTCAAAACCTATCAATCTTATTTAGATCCTTATCCAAACAAAGATGCTCAGACACAGCAAACACACACACACACACACACACATACACTAACAGAAAATCAGAGAAATATGAACACCGCCTGAATATTTGATGATACTAAGGAATAATTATATAATATCTTTAATTTTGATGGTATCATGGCCTTGTCAAAATAAAAGGATGATTCTTTTGTTTTAGAGACAGTAAACTATGAATAAAATCATATGATAATTGGGATTCATATCAAAATAATCCTGATATTTGATTATTTTAGCCCTGTACCATTGAAGGTAGGTGAAGGGCATAGAGAGAAAGACACTATAATTTTCCTCTATGAGTTTGTATACTTTTCTATCTTCCTAATGAAAAGTTTTTAAAAATCTATATAATCATGTAAAATATTTCTTAATCCTTCATAGTCCTTGTTATAGACTGAATTTTGTCCCCCCCAAAATACATATGTTGAACTTCTAACTTCCACTGCTTCAAAATCTGACTGTATTTGGCAAAAGCACCTTTAAGGAGGTAACTAAGATAAAATGAGGTCATATGAGTGAGCCCTAAACCAATGTAAATGGTGTCCTTATAAAAAAGAAAAGGAGATTAGAGCTCACAAAGGGAAGACTGTCAGGACACAGCCTGAAGGTAGCCATCTTCAAGCCAAGGAAAGAGGCCTGAGAAAAAATCAAATCTGCCAACACTTTTAGTGGGTTTGAATTTCTAGCCTCTAGAATTGTGAGAAAATAAATTTTTGTTGTTTAAGTCACTCAAAAGTAAAGAAAATTATGCCACCAAGTCAGGGATGCTAACAACTGTCAAGCAAAGACAAAATGTGCACTTAGGTAAAGAAAAAATTTATTCAAGTATCTTTCTCTCCATGCCCTCATCTACCTTCAATAGTACAGGGCTAAAATAATCAAATATCAGCATTATTTTGATATGAATCCCAATCATCACATGGTTTTATTCATAGTTTACTGTCTCTAAAACAAAAGAATCATCCTTTTATTTTGACAAGCAGTGAGTAAAAACAAAAATTGGGACAAAAAAGTATTTTAAAAAATTATTAAAATCACTCAAAAGTAAAGAAAACTACCCTACCAAGTCAGGGATGCTAACAACTGTCAAGCAAAAACAAATGTGGTAAAGAGAAAATTTATTCAAGAAAAGTATTAAAATAAGGAGAATGTGATTTGCTTTATGCGACCACCAGAGCCGGCGCCAGAGGAAAAGGCAAGTAGGCAAGATAAAAAGGAAACTTTATTACGTAGCCAATGTATAGAAAGAGGAGGCGAGGTTCACTGGTCTCCGGCGGCGGAGGCCAAGGAAGTCGCTCCAGCATTCTCCGGCGAGGTTCCTGGGTCCGCATATGAGGAGGGGCTGAGGAAGTTCCTGCGGCGCGCCTGCCGGGAGTGGCTTTTATGTCTTGGGCCTGGGAGTGGCAGGGCGGTAGGCGGGATGCGGGCAGGTCGAGGGCCGTGCAGTGGGCGCGGCCAGGTAGGTTTCGGTTTCCTAGGTCAGACGTCATGCTGCGCCTGTACAGCTGACCTGTGCCTTCCCCGGGCACGGGAAAGTTGGTGATGAAGAACCTGGAAGTACGCCATCTTAGTCACCTTTGTTCTTTGTTTCCCTCTCCCTCCGTCCAGACAGTATGTTCTGATGTTAAAATCTGCATGCATCTAAATATCATACTGAAAAATGCTTTTTTCTTTTATGGGAAGGAGTAAGCAGAGGTAGCAGGAATTTAAGAAGGGAAACTGAGTGAATGAGTAGAAGTAAGCAGACAGAAGAATCAGGACTGTGTTTCTCACTGTGGCGAGCCATTTCTCAGGATGAGCTTTTAAGAGGCAGTGTTCTGCAATGTTAACATTTGCTCAGATTTGGAGGCAAGCCAGAGTTCAGAAGCCTGTGTTAAGGAGAGAAATTTGACTAAAGGTTGGTCAAGCGAAGGCAGAGGATAAGTAATGGGCAATTGTGAACACTTGGTCACAATCTTATCAGGTAATATTGAATTTATTAAAGGTCAAATCTATATCTTAATAATGGGGATGATTAGAAATGATGCAATGAGGACTACATGAGATAACATACATTAGGAATGTAATCCTTTGCCTAGCACTTACCAGGCACTTAAAAGATCCATTTAAATGGAGAGGGAACATTCTTTGAGAGCAGTTGATTGTGATCCCAAAGTTTCATGTGCATACAAATCACCTGGAGATCTTGTGAAAAAGCAGATTTTTACTCAAGAGTTTATGAAAGGAAATAGATTCTGGGGACTAGAATCTGGGGACCTCAAACTCACTATGCCTAAGGGAAAGTTAAGCTTGAGAAGTGAATCACACAACAAACTGCCTTCCTTTTGTTCCCAAACAGCTGTAATTTCACAAGCCTGTGTCATAGGCTCATACCTAAGCCAGTTGCCCTCAACAATGGAAGGCCACTTACCTCCAAGGCTTCCCTCACAAAATTCTCAAAAGAAAATTACTTGTCGGTGTGTGGATGGAGGGAGGGAGGGAACAAAAGAACAAAGGGACTAAAATGGCGCATTTCCGGGTTCTTTATTGTCAACTTTCCCGCCCCCGGGAAAGACACAGGTCGACTGCGCAGGCACAGTCTGACGTCTGAGGAAGAAAATCGAAACCTACCTAGCCGCGCCTACTGCCCCGCCCCAACCGGCCTATGCCCCCCCTGACCCGCCTATGTCCCGCCCACTGCCCGCCCACTCCCGGGCCCAGGACATAAAAGCCGCTCCCGGCGGGCGCATGGCGCGAACTTCCTTGGCCCCTGCTCGTGTGCGGACCTAGAAACCTCGCCCGAGAACGCCGGAGTGACTTCGTCAGCCTCCACCGCCGGAGACCAGTGAACCTCGCCTCTCCTTCACATTGGCAAGTTAATAAAGTTTTCTTTTACCCTGCTTACTTGCCTATTCTCTGGCACTTACTCTGGTGGTCGTCTGGAGCAAATCAGTCGGCCCCTAAATCTTTCAGAAAAACTGAGTTCTGTTCAATCTCATCCTGACAATGTTAATTACCAGCTAATCTTCACAGGTATGGGACAAGGATAAGGCCAGAAATCATCCCTCTCTCTACCCCCAGACAAATGAATAATTGACTTTTTCTCTACTCCCTCTTTTCACATGTAAAATGTGGATTCACTGAGTGCTAATCAGAGCCTCAAGGCTTAAATGTAAACACTTGCCTCGACCTATCCTCCTACCCCTTTTTTCTTCCCCTTCTGCTTGCTCTTTCCCTTTTAAATATTGGAGTTTGAAAAATGCTCTTTAGTAAAACCACAGGTCACAGATCCTTCTGTGGCTTCTGTTTCTTTTTCCTGGGTGCATCCTCAACCTTGGCTAAATAAATCTCTAATTGATTGAGACCTATCTTAGCAATTTTTTGATGTACAAGTTCTAGGATGGAACCCAGACTTGAGAAGACCAACAAAACTGAGGGCTGAAAACTTGGGGGTTAGTTACATAGTGTAGAATCTTTTTTTTTTTTTTTTAATCTAGCTAATGCAGGACATGATGGAGAATCTCACAACTGAATTGGATTTTGATAGGAATACAAATAACTATCAGAAAACCAAAGGGGATCAAATCCAGCTTTGAATTTGGAATAGTAGCTAGTTTGACAAGTCTCACAATATTAAAACAATATTAAATGCATGATTGAGAAATTACTCCACAGATACCTTTGAGCACCTGATATATATTTACACGGTAGATAAGTAAATATGCTACTTAATAAATACATATTTTAAAATATTAGAAATAGCTTATATAACTGAAATGATGAAATTGAAACTTTAATAATGAAACACAATTATTTCTTATTATGAGGTCAATTTATTTCTAGCTTTATCACCACTTTCAAAAAATTAAAATCTGTTTATTATACAATTCATTTGGTGTTTTTTTCTAGGATAAACTTCCTATAATATTATTAATTAAGATCCTCTGTTCTGTTCATGTGGAAAAATTAAACATGAAAAAGTTTGAATATTTTAAATTGGTTTTAATTAACCGCCATATACTCCTAGAAATAGTATAGAGCATAAGATTGTCATATAGTACTTGTTTCTAAACAGCTATGTACTCTGAAAAAAATTTGAAGCAAGCAATTTTAATTGGTTTTTGTCGTTTTACTAGAAATACATTGTAGAAACCGATAAAAAGATGAATCATTTTCAAAGATAATTAGAGGGCAAATATATCAGTTTAACAAACCAGAGACTGAACAAAACAAGATACAATTTTTTTGTTTCATTTAAATTTCTTGGCATCCGTATATTTGTTTAAAATTGAGTTGTTTCCTCCAAATGTAGTATTTATAAGGATTTGGGTGTGGTGAGTATAAGATTATTATTTTTGTCTTCTGTGTGGTGCCTGAATGAAACCTGAAATAGAGCTTGCCAACTCAATGCAAATGAATACAACCACATGGGAGTCAGTTTAAAGTAGTAAACTGCTATTTGGTAGAATATTGTCCTCTGATGTAAATTGTAAACAACCTCCCAGCCATTGATTAGTGCATTTTTGTTAAGGTATCAGTAACACCACATTCAATTCCATTTCATTTCATATTTTCACACAGATAGCTTATTCTTTTGGACTCAGAAAAACAACAGGCTGAGTACTTTGAACTGAAGAAGCAGCCTTAGAATCAGTCTTTCTGATCTCCTTTCCTCCCATCTCTTGCCTCTCTTCCTCTCCAGAAGCACAGGCAGGGCCTTTCTCTGAAGTTTCTTTATCAGACTCAGGTAAATTCCTCCAGAAGGATTGTGATATAGTTAGGCTTTGTGTCAACACCCAAATCTCATCTTGAATTGTAATCCCCATAATCCCCATAATGCCCACATGTCAAGGGAGAGACCAGGTGGAGGTAATTAAATCATGAAGGCAGTTTCCCCCATGCTGTTCTTGTGATAGTGAATGAGTTCTCACAAGATCTTATGGTTTTATAAGGGGCTCTTCCACCTTTGCTGGGCACTTCTCTTTCCTGCCTGCTTGTGAAGAAGGTGCCTTGCTTTCCCTTCAACTTCTGCCATGATTGTAAATTTCATGAGGCCTCCACAGCCATGTGGAACTGTGAGTCAGTTAAACCTTTTTCCTTTATAAATTACCCAGTCTTGGGCAGTTCTTTATAGCAGTATGAAAACAGACTAATACAGATTGCAATTGTCTTGGGCCCCCTCCCAGTAATCTTATCACACAGAGATGATTAACTCACATGAAAGAATATTTAGAGTGGACACCACACCCAGAACCCAGAGAACTTTGTCTTAGGCTATTGCTTCTTTTTCCAGCCCATTTATCTCTCCCAAAAATCATTTATTCTTTCTCTAAAATTGCCTACATCTCCAACTTCCCTCTTCCCTATGACACAGGTATTTAAATTTCAACCATATGGCCCTTCTTTTTCATATTTTGTATGACTTCTGTGTACTTGCATGTTAATAAATGTATATGCCTTCCATTAATCTGTCAGTTTATTTCAGCAGACTGAATTGTTGAACCTTCAGAGGAAAATTTAAACTTTTCTGCAATTATCACTTTTTTCCTTTTTTTTTTTTTTTTTTTAAAGAGACAGGCTCTTACTTTGTTGCCTGTAGGAGGTCAGTCAGGGTAGTGGGTAAAAGTTATAGGAAAAGAGGCAAACCTTCTTGGAAGGCTGGGAGGTTTTGCAAAAGCTTTGAAAGAGGATTTGGTTGAAGGCCCCCAGAGAGCAAAGGGTATATAACAAGGGAATGTAAAGGAGCTTATCTAGATAAATTTACTCCTGTCTCCAGAAACCAACCTTTGATCATTCGCACGCAGGACTGCTCTCTACTCTGCGGTCGACAATGTTTATTACCCACAAATTGTGTTTACTCCAAGCCTTTGTCATTAAATCTGTACTAAATGTGAGCAGGGCCAGCTTATGGGGGCTGCACTCTCTCGGTGGTTGTGGCTACAGCACTCTCAACAGTGTGCTGAGCCATGGGGTCCCCTAGCCATGCTTTCAGGCAAAATGCCTGTGTCAGCGTACTTCTTTCATCCATCTCTCAGCCAGAGTCTATGGGACAGACTCAGCAGTGGCCCAGGCTGGAGTGCAGTGGTGTGATTATGGCTCACTACAACCTTGACCTCCTGGGGTCAGGTGATCTTTCCACCTCAATCTCCCTAGTAACTGTGACTACAGGCACCTGCCACAACACCCACCTAATTTCATACTTACTGTAGAGATGGGGTTTCACTATGTTGTCCAAGCTGTTCTTGAACTCCCGGGCTCAAATGGTCTTCTCATCTCAGCCTCCCAAAGTGCTATGATTACAGGTATGATCCACTGTGCCCAGCTTCATTTTTTAAAAATATATTCAACCTTCATTTTCAGTATATGTACACATATATACTTAATATATTTGAAAATTATGCCTATTTTGCTTATGTAAAAAAATTAGGAGATCATATTTTTTCTTGGAATAAATTCTGATCTAGTAAGGAATGGTAATTCAGGAAATGACCACTATAAAATAGTGAAGCCCCTTCCCATACCAAATCTAAAGATTGTGACCAGGTAAATAAAATTTTCTGACCCATGACTGACATTTACCATTGTGAAGTATTCTAATAATCAATTCAATGAGTTTCTTTCTGCTTCTGGTTTTACATTTTCCAGTCAGAATGCTTAAATGGGATTATATTTTTTAGAAAAATGACAAAGATGTTGTAAATTCTAAGAAACCCTCCAAGAAAATATTTTGTTCATTGTATGTCTAGTCAAATGCAATCCCCAATTAGAGAGTTGCATTTAACACTAGAAGAAGATTTGCTGTTAATGACCCAGAAAAAAGAGAAGTAAACATAATATTGGGAGAAAAACACAAATCTCAACTCAGCCAGTAATTTGTTGGGTAACCTGGAACAAGTCAGGAATGCCTTCTAGATACATATATCTTGAATCATAAAACATGCCATTGACCTATACAGATAATCTTCATAGATCACAATTTCTATTTATTTTCCTATCTTGAGCCTACGTCTTGCCAGCTTTTGTAATTTATTTGTTTGAATTGACTGGACAATATTATATGATTGTATTAGTCCTTTTCGTGCTGCTGATAAAGACATACCTGAGATTGGAAAGAAAAAGAGTTAGTTTAATTGTACTTACACTTTCACATGGCTGGGAGGCCTCAGAATCAAGGCGGGAGGTGAAAGGCACTTCTTACACAGTGGCAGCAAGAGAAAATGAGGGAGATGCAAAAGTGGAAAACCCTGATAAAACTGTCAGATCTCGTGAGACTTATTCACTGCCACGAGAACGCAATGGGAGAAACCACGCCCATGATTCAAATTAACTCCCACCGGGTCCCTCCCACAACACGTGGAAATTATAGTAGTACAATTCAAGATGAGATTTGCCTGGGGACACAGAGAAAAACCATTATCAATGATGGCTAAACAGGCATAATTGAGCTAAAGTGAAATTATAAAATGTTAAATTTCATGGACTAGAGAGATCATTAATCATTGTAGATTAATACTTGACTTTACCATAATTATAATGTGAACCTAATCAATAAGAATAATCACTTTTCTTTTTAAATACGATTTTGCATGGAATAATTTGTAATAATTAAGTCAGAGAGATGAGCTGAAAGATTCAGTGAGGGTGAAAAGGAGGCTCATAAAAAGATAAAAGATTTTTATGCCTACACTGAAAAGTTCAACCATCTTTAACACGTTCTTAACACAGTCTCAAACACAAGCTTGAGAGGTTATTCCAGATACAATTTGAGAGAGGAATATATACACTATGGCATGAAATATAGATGGATTACTTAATAAACATTCTTCTAAGTCTTGTGCGCATACATGCAATAAAATTAACTTCCTCGAGTAAGGTTTATTATAAGTTGAATGCTGCTTATCTTAGTTTTTTCAAGGTCCCGTGATCAGTGGGTATGGCGACTTGAGTAAGATTCATAGTTTCTTCAAGGTCTTGTGGTTAATGGGTAAGAAAGAAAAAGAAACAAAATGCATTAGTCGGGGGATAGGGAGGGAGGAGTTCCACCCCTATTCTCTCTCAGAAGCTATGCCTAAACTTGAGAAGTTATTCTGGCAATGAAATTAACATTATCTTCACCATATTACCTTCACCATGTTAACTTCATTACCATATTTTTTTTCAACTTTTATTTTAGGCTTAGGGGTACATTTGCTGGTTTGCTACATGGGTAAATTGCATTTAATTGAGCTTTTGTGTATGAATTATCTCATCACACAAGTATTGAGCATACTACATAAGAGTTTTTCAACCCTTACCCTCCTCCTGCTTCTAGAAGTCACCAGTGTCTATTGTACCCATCTTTATGCCCATGTGTACCCAATGTTTAGCTTCCACTTATAAGTGAGAACATGTGGGTATTTGTTTTTCTGTTTCTGCATTAGTTCACTCTAGCGGCATCCATGTTGCTGCAAAAGACATGATTTCACTATTTTTTATGACTACATAGTATTCTGTGATGTATATGTACCACATTTTCTTTATTCAATCTGCCTTTAATGGGCATCTAAGTTGATTCTATATATTTGCTATTGTGAATAGTGGTGCCATTAACATATGATTGCATGTGTCTTTTCAGTAGTTTGGAGATTTCTCAAAGAATTTAAAACAGAACTACCATTGGACTGGCAATCCCATTATTGGGTATATAACCATTATTATATTTCTCAAGAGAAAGCTTTTATTTAAAAATTGCTACCAATTTACTCTGCAAGTAAATGAAAATTTGCTTCCCTTCAAGTGTAAATATCACCTAAACTGTCATTATTAATAATATTGATCTTTGCAAACAGTTTCATCTTCAGAATTTTCTCTTCTACCTTCCTTCTTCTTTATCTTCTTTCCTCCATATCCAAAATCATCACCTCATTTTTTGCCATTGACTCACATCTTTCTTGCTGTTTCTACTGTTAGGAATTAAATAGTGGCCCTTGTCATTCCTTACCAGAACTATAGAAAGAAAATCACAGGTAGAATAGAATGGTGTTGTGTATCATTATGTAATAGAACATGAGACCTTACTGGTCTGTCTCTCTGCCTCCAATTTCTGTCTCCGACCCCTAAACTATTCTCTACTTTGGCTTCAGAATTACTTTCTAAAACAAAGATGGCATCAGAGAATGTCTATGATCCATACCTTCCATTGTGTTTCTGTGTTTAATAGTAATAATAATAATAGAACTATATTATACAACTTGAAATTTATTCCTCCCCAAAAATCAGTCTGACTTATACATCCATCACTCTGTCACTTTCCACAAACCATTCTCAGATTCAGCCATTCAAAAGTCTGTGAATTTTTGTGCTTAGCTGCTTTCCTTATGTTCTTGAAATCATTTCCCCACCTTACCTCTCCCTTCCCTAACCTCTTTGTTTTATTGGCAAATTTCTACTCATCCTTCTTGACTCACTTCCTCTATTAATCAATTATCTCTCTCTCTGCTATCACATAGAAATGCATTTTTTTCACTCTATTCTAGATATTGTCACGGTCTGTCTGTGTTACAGAAATTAGTGGACAGATTTCAGGACACTGTGTGCATAAGGAAAGATTATGCTTTGCAAAGTGTCATATCATTGAGGGCAAGGTTGTTCTAGCATAAGATTGCATCCACTGAAGGAAGGAATACATTATTATAATTTTTACCATTGTGACATATGCTCGGTAAGGTTTTCTTATCCACATGAAGGGAGCACCTACTTCAAATTCACCATCTTTGTGTGAGCTGGGCCAGCCCTATGCAATCTTGCTTCCTCCTCTGGAATGTGATTCCCTTGAATGCAGAGATTAAATTGTGTTGGAAAATTGAATAGAATAAAAATGTAATTATGTTATTGAGAATTCACTTTAAAGGTGACAAAGTTTATATATTCTTATTGCAGTAAAAATACATAAAATGAGATCTACTCTCTTAACACATTTTTAATTAGACAGTACAATATTGTTAACTATAGACGCAGGGTTGTACAGCAGATCTCTGGAAGTTTCTCAAATCGCATAATTAAAACTTTATACCCATTGAATAGCAGCTTCCCATTTCCCCCTCCTTGAGCCCCTGACAATTATTGTACTTCCTGCTTCTAGAAATTTGACTAGTTTACATACCTCATATAGATGGAGTAATACAGTATTTATCTTTCTGTGACTGGCTTATTTTCAGTAACAATAATATCCTCCAGGTTCAACTGTGTTGTCCCATTGTTCATTGTTAGTCTGAGGAAATGCACTGATTTTTATGTATTGATTTAGTGTTCTGCAACCTTATTGACTTTTTTTATTAGTTTACTTTTTTGTGGTATCTTTAAGGTGTTTTACATATAACATCATGTCATCTTCAAACAGATAATTTTACTTCTTCCTTTTCTATTTGGATCCCTAAAAGGGATTTTTCTTTTTCTTGACAAATCATTCTGCCTAGGAGTTCAGTACTATGTTGAATAAAAGTGGCAAGAGTACATAATCTTAGCATAAAATATTTTAGTTTTTTACCATCAAGTATGATGTTAGCTTTTAGCTTTTCATATATGACTTTCATTGTGTTAAGGTAATTTCCTTACATTCATAGTTTTTGTATCATGAAAGGGTGTTTAAATTTGGCACATGCTTTTTCTGCATCTATTGAGATGATCGTGTGATTTTTTTTTTATTCTTCATTCTGATAGTCTCTCTCCATATTCTACCTTTTGTCTTTAAAAAAATGAGATGGTCCATAATATTAGCACGGATGTGGAAAAACATAAAATTACTATTCAAATTACAGAAAAACAGCAATTACTTCCTTCATCTACTACATGGTGTTAGAGATGGCACCCTTGGTGCTAAAATGCTGGCACCCCGGGCATGTGGAATCTTTACAGACTAACTGGTAGTGCCATTGATAAGGAACCCAGAGGAGACCTTTGAGAATAGAAAGTTATCATTTTCCAATTTTCTTCTAATTATATCTCTTGAAAAAGTTGCAGTGTTTATTGTAGGATAAAGGTTTCACAGTATTAGGAGAAAGAAGTGTGAGTAAAACTGGAGAAGGCTTTGCAGTGTGTAAGGGGCTCAAACTATATGTAACTTTATGAATATTTATCATATAGATGGAGACTTCTGATTTCATACAACTCGCACCCATTTTGCCAGTGGGCATCATGAAGTCAATACATGTTTCCAAATGTTCATGAAACAGATGGGTTTTCAACTTCTGTATGTGACCCAAGATATGAAGGGGTTTATGGGGAGGAGCTTAGCTATGAAAAAAAAAAAAAGCAGTAATAACAAATTGAATTAAAGCCACAGGGCAAATGGAATGAGGCTATCATTAAAAATGATGAAAGAAAAAGGAGAAATCACCCTCAAATAATACCCAATCTCTTCAGCTAAAAAATAATTTTCATAAAACCCAAATTAGTTGCCTAAATGTAAAATTACATTTACAAATTCAGCAAAATAGAAAAGTTTAATATTTCACTTTAATATTCAATAAAATATTATTTTTAAACACCACATATTAATTATGATTAAATGGTTATACATTGATGGTTGAATATTTGGAAATATACATAATATATGTTGCTAGCAGGATGTCTGCATTAGCAGAGACAAAAATCTCAGGAGACTAAGAGATGATGCAAGAAGTAACATTGCAAAGAATCAGTCTAGTGCCCTGGATTTTTAATACAATTATATGGGAGATGGCTAGAGTGACATTCAATACATTTCACAACTGGTATGACATAGCTTCACATTAAATTGTTGTAGACAATAAATCAACAAAAAGGCCTTGCAGGGTCTTCTACTTGGGAACGGGCATGCTTGCCCTCCCGACTTTAGTTTGACATGGCAAGGCTGAAACTCCTTTTAGTATGTGGAGCTCTAGTGTGGGACTGGACCAATTTGCGTAAGTTGTTCAGGGATACTAAATCACATCCTGGCTTTTTAAAGTCAGCAATTCCTGGACTATCATCTGAATTGCTTCTGACGTAGGTTTGCAGACAGAAAAGGACAACAAAGTCCTGTAAGATGAATCGTCCAGGGGAAGAGGATATCTAAGTTGTCTCAATAAAAGTCTGAGGGTTGGTAGGGGAGGACTGATTATATACTACACAAGTAACTGCAAGTAGAAGCCAGTCTCAACCCAGCCCCTAGATCAAAAGGTTTTACTTGATGCTCTTGCCTCCCCTACACAGATCAGCTCAGTAACATCTGCTGATTTCTTATGTGGGAACTTAGGACTATACAGACCAGATGTTCACATGCTGGGCATCACAGTGAAGATAGAGCCCAGGGTTGTGTCAATACAGTGATGTGCGCTTCACAGTGTTTATACGCTTTGAATCGGGGTCGAGTAACCTTTCCTCGCAGAAGGTGCATTTCCTCGGGGACTGAGTCATGATTCTGCACCCCCATTCAGTCTGCCTCCATCCACATGAGAGCAGACACTTCTTTAGATTTCTGACATTTGATAGGATGTATTTTTTTTTTTTTTTTTTTTTTAAAGAGACAGGCTCTAGTGCAGTGGCCAGATCTCAGCTCACTGCAAGCTCCGCCTCCCGGGTTCGCGCCATTCTCCTGCCTCAGCCTCCCGAGTAGCTGGGACTACAGGTGCCACCACCTCGCACGGCTAGTTTTTTGTATTTTTAGTAGAACGGGGTTTCACCATGTTAGCCAGGATGGTCTAGATCTCCTGACCTCGTGATCCGCCCGTCTCGGCCTCCCAAAGTGCTGGGATTACAGGTATGAGCGACTGTGCCCGGCCTGCTTAAGATCTTATAACTCTTCAATCAAGGGATTGACCTGGGTTGTGTTCTTCTCAAAGGCTCAACGAAGGAAGAATCTGCTTCCAAGCTCCCTCATGTTGTTAAAATAATTCATTTGCTTATCGCTTTGGGATTCAAGGCAGTTTGAGTCTTCAAACACAGCAATGGAGGACAGAGCAACTCTAAAAGGAAGATTTGATAGAGTTACTCTCTTTAAGAAAGGCACTGATTTTTTTTTTTTTTATCTGAGAAGGTGCACAGGGTACAGACCCACATGTATCAAATATATTTACACTATTTTAAATGCATGTGTAATGAAATAATAGCAACTTGAAAGAGGTATTGTACTTACCTGTTGTCTATGAGATCATTTGTACATGAAAAATCTTGTATCATATTATAATATGTAGTTTGATTTTACACTTAAATTACCACTCATGAAAAATGCTGTTTTATATTAATGCTAAATATTTTTTATTCTCCATTAAAGAAATATTTGGTTGAAATGAATTCTTCTGAATTTGTGAAAATTGGTAATTATAATGTGAACAGTAGTTTGATCTAAAGCTTTTGAATCCCTTTGTAATATTAATTTATAATATAGCCTTAGAAAAAATACTAAGCTTAATTCTCAATACCATAGTAAGGAAGAAAATTTCCTTATTTGAATTGGACTATTAGAATATTAATATTTGACTGTGTAGTTTTTTTTTTTTTTTAATTTTTTTACTTCCTTAGGTTTTTGGGGAACAGGTGGCATTTGGTTATATGAGTAAGTTCTTTAGTGGTGATTTGTAAGATTTTGGTGCATCCATCACCTAAGCAGTATATGCTGAACCCAGTTTGTAGTCTTTTATCCCTCACCCTCTTCCCAACCTTTCTCCCTGAGTCCCCAAAGTCCATTGTGTCATTCTCATGCCTTTGCATACTCATAGTTTAGCTCCCACTTATGAGTGAGAACATACAATGTTTGGTTTTCCATTCCGTGACTCTGCAGTTTTTATATCAATTAATCAAAATATAACTGAACTTAATTTATCATTCATATTTATTAAGTCACAACCTTTTTACATATACTTTGTTTTGCAAGAAACCGAGATTCGCCACTGCACTCCAGCCTGGGCAACAGAGCAAAAGTCTGTCTCAGAAAAAACAAACAAACAAACAAAAACCTTAAGCAGAGGATCCATTCAAATTGTGTCCGCACTCCTGACCCTTGAAAATAGTGATATAATAAATGTGTATTGTTTGTAGCTGCTAAATTTATGGTAAATTGTTATGCAATAATAGAAAATTAATACTCATAGGATCACAACAAAGCCAGGATGCCCACCCTTTGATATCATGGCACTTCTGAGTGTAGTCACAAAATTTGCTCACAACTAGTCTAAGTCTTTATCTTTCAGGTTATGTTCTTTGTTTAGCAACTTGAGGACTGAGATTTTTATCTACATTTCTAGATTTTCTCAGAGTGCTTGACACCGAATAGGTGCTCAATATTGTTTGCTGTCAGATATTAATTGCTATAGTGGGATAAATTAACATTCTTTTTTTTGAAACGGAGTCTCACTCTGTTGCTCGGCTGGAGTGCAGTGGCATGATCTCAGCTCACTGCAACCTCCGTCTCCTAGGTTCAAGCGATTCTCCTGCCTCAGCCTCCCAAGTAGCTGGGACAACAGGTGAGCACCACCACACCCAGCTAATTTTTGCATTTTACTAGAGACGGGGTTTCACCATGTTGGCCAGGATAGTCTCGATCTCTTGACCTTGTGATCTGCCCGCCTTGGCCTCCCAAAGTGCTGGGATTACAGGCATGAGCCACTGTGCCCGGCCTAAATTAACATTCTTACTGAGGCCATCAGGACAGTGAAGTGATAGCAAGGTATTGAAAATACTGTCAACAAAAAAAGGAACAGGCTGAGCGAAGTTGCTCATGCCTGTGATCCCAGCACTTGGAAGGCTGAAGCGGGCAGACTGCTTGAGCCCAGGAGTTCGAGACCAGCTTGGACCACACGGCAAAAGCCCTGTCTCTACAAAGAATAAAAAATTAGCTGGATGTGATGATGTGCTACTTTGGGGGGCTGAGGTAGGAGGATCATTTGAGCCCAGGAGTTTGAGGCTGGAGTAAACAGTGATTACGCCCCTGCATTCCAGCCTGGGCAACAGAGAGAGACATTGTCTCAAAACAAACAAACAAAAAGGAGCAAAAGAAAAAGAAAAAGCAAAAAGAAATAAATTGATGTCTGAAAAGAATGGTTGTCACCAATCTATATCTTAGAATTTGGGTCTATTCTGTTGAACTGAAGAAAGAAAGAAAACAAAAACAGTGTCCATGTGCTAGATATTACTTCAACAGGATGGGAATAATTATATAAACACAACAGAACATTTTAGTTTTATTGCTTTTTAGGCAACTTTTTGATATTCCACTGTAATGAGAAGAATGGAGAAAAACAAACAACTCTTCAGAATATATATGAGGTAAGCACAACTATATGAGACTGCCAAACAAAAAGTGGGGGATGGGGAGCCAGTTTATATCCACAGACACATCTTAATTACCTTAAAATAACATGAAATCTTTTTGTTGTGATAAAATATAGACAACTTAAAATGTATTTTAAACAATTTTTAAGTGTAAAATTCAGTGGCATTGAATACACTCAAAATGTTCAATCACCACCACTATCTAGTTTTAGAACAGTTTTCTTACCCTTAAAATGAAACTCCATACTCACTAAGCAATCACTCGCCATTGCCCTATGCCCCCAGTCTTTGGCAGACACTGATCTACAGAATGGATCAACCTTGAAAACATCGTGTGAAGCAAAAGAAGCCAGACACAAAAGGCCACATATTATATGATTTCATTAACATAAAATATCCAGAATGGGGAAATTCATAGAATCAAAAGCAAGTAAGTGTTTGCCAGGAATTTGGGAGAGGGATTAATGAGGATTAATGAGTTAATGTTCACAGGGTTTCCTTTTAGGGTGATAAAACTTTTGGAACTAGGTAATGGTGATGACTGAACATTGAACAGCATTGTCAGTGTACTTAAAGTCCCTGAATTGCACACTTTAAAATGGTTAAAACGTTGTGTTATATTATGTGTATTTTACCACAATAAAAAGTTACAACGGACATATGAATAAACTATGAACTTAATAATGTATCCATATTGGTTCATTAATTGTAACAACTGTTTCATCCTAATTAATGTCAGTTAATAACAATATGTGCGAAGGTGGGTATATGGAAAAGTTCTGTACTCTCTTTTCAATTTTTCTATTAATATAAAAGTCTTCTATAAAATCAAGACTATTTTTTAAAAACTCCAAGGAAAGAAAACAAAAGAGTAAAGAATACAGAATCTTTATTTTTTAAAAAATACTGTAAGTTCTGGGATACATGTGCAGAACGTTCAGGTTTGTTACCTAGGTATACACATGCCGCGATGGTTCGCTGTACCCATCAACCCATCATCCATATTAGGTATTTCTCCTAATGCTGTTCTTCCCCGAACCCCCAACCCCCAGCAGGCCCTGGTGTGTGATGTTCCCCTCCCTATGTCTGTGTGTTCTCATTGTTCAATTCCCACTTATGAGTGAGAACATATCAAAAAATTCCAGGTATGAATCATGTCTCAACCCTTACCAGCAGCAATGTCTATCTAGTATAAGTCATACAATATTTCCAATCCTTAGTTTTCCTACCAACAACATGTTAATAATCCTATATCAATTAAAATTATTTACTTGAAAGCAATCAAAATAATTTAGTTTGTTTTTTCTCGAATTTATGTCCCTTCTACATGGACTATATAAAAGCTAACCTTTGAATTATAAGAGACATGTTATAGCTATAAGATTAATGACAGCCATAAGGCCCACCCTCAAGTATTGCAGGGCCTACCCTATGGGTCAGTTAGCAGTATGATGCAAACTGGCCCAGGGATTTTTAGAGAGACAAGGCCACCTCAGCACGTTTATAAACTTTAAAACTCACCCTTACGAGAATAGCTTAAACTTCCTTTATGGAAGAAAGACCTGGTAACTCACCAAGAATGAATACAAGTATAAAGAAAGAGGGAAAGATTCCCCAAACTGAGAATAGTTTCCACACAGAGACCTTCCTGGTCATCTGGTCATCAGACCACCTGAGTATATCTGGCCCATGACACCAACATGTTTCCTTTATCCATCTTGTGACAGCATTGTCAGAATAAACTGATTGAATACTCAGATGGTGTCTAAGACTCATCTTTAATGCAAATAAGACTGAAAGGGAAAAGTTGCTCCTGCAGAAGATGATTTGCTAGAAGCAACCATAATACCTGAATGTGACAAGCTGCAACTTAAGATATTGAAATAATTAGAAACCCTGAGAAGTAAAGAAAGCTTTAGCTCTAATAGACTTCAATATTAATATAAACACTTCTTAAATGAGTGTCCTTACAGCTTTGTGTGAAAGCAGTCTGACCATGTTATGGCATAAAGGAGTGTAAAATAAATCAGGATAGAGAATTAGCGTAATTGATGAAAGAGACTTTTTTTTTTTAAGGGAGGCAGGATTAGTCAGAAATAGAAAATGGGGTGAGACAAAGGGAAAAACAGAACTGTCAATTGGTGGTGTCTCAGTGTCATCAATGTTGTTAGCTTTCTTAATGTCACTGAGCCAAGTAGGGACAATCAAGCCTGGACTACTCACTCCTCGTGACTTGGAAATGAACACATGGTGCATTGTCTGAATTATGGCTGTTGTCTGCACACTTCTAGATGGGCTGCTAAATGGGGATACTATTGGTAATAGAGTAGAATTCCACACTTCAAAAGACTTCCGGCTGCCTTTAAGTCACCTGTTCCTGGTTACGCCATTAAAGTGGCAGCCCATGCTGAAAGCACAAACCACAATTCTGCCCTCATCTTTTTCTTGCCCTGTCCACAGTAGCACATGTAGATGCCAAAGGGAAGAAAGTAGAGTTCCAGGCTCGAAGTTCCTTTCATTCCCAGGTAAAGAACACACACTGAGCAGAACTATCTGATGAAATTGGATTTAACTTACGTCAAAACATAAGCTTGTTTGCATATCGTTTTGTAAGTGCTGTTCAAATAAAGCAGCTGTTTCAGTTAGTGATTAACAGTTTCAGATATATTAACATGTTCAATGCATTAGAATACAAGATTAGAAGATAATACATACATTATTTAATGAAATTATGTATGGGTGACCCCAGATCAAGTTTAATATAACAAAATGTATAATTATGACCTTCTATTAAGAATTCCTTAATAGAGAATTTCATTACAAAGGGAACCTCGCTACAGTTTAAAATTAACATAGTTATACATAGCAAAGGAGTCACTTATGGGCCTCTAATATTTTATGAACTATGTAATGCTTCACATTACAAAGTGTAATGGGCAACTCGAACTGGAAATAAAAGACTTTTATATACTCAAATATCTATATATTATACATTATATATGTTTTATATTATATGTTATATATAATATACTATATACATTCTATATATACTATATATACTATATATAACATATAGTATATATGTATATATATTATTTATATTATATGTTATATATAATAAAATAGACATATTTTTCTTTTTGGTGGTCTTAAAACATGTCCAAACAATTTTTAATATTGCCTTAAATTTGGTTACATGGTAGGTCAGTCTTAGTGACTTGATTCTAATGAACAGTACATTGGAAAAGTGAAGTGGTGTGATTTTTCACACTAGTTCCAATATTGTAATGCAACTTTTCACAATTCTCTCTCCTTCTTGGCTCATCTGTCTTTAGCACTTAACTGACATTCCAGGAAGAAGCCTGGGCCACGTGGAGAAGCCATGAGTAAGTGTCCAGGCCAACAGCCCCAGCTGATGTCTTTAACAAAAGGCAACATTAACAGTCAGGCACCTGAGCGAGGAAGACTTTGAAATGACTCAAGCCCCAGCCTCCATCTGACCGTGAGCTAGAACCACCCAGCTAAGCCCAGTCACCCCAGAAGTGTGAGAGATAACCATCATTATTGATTTTTGTTGTTTTGTGCTAGTACATTTGGGGTGGTTTGTTCTGCAGCTCTGGATAACCAGAACATTCCTATATCTATTTTTTCTACTGATCATTATATCCATCTTTTCTAGATGTATAGTTATTTCATAAAGTAAAGTAAATCTGTGCTCCCCTTACAATTCTAAACTTGGTGATACCTGTCCCTTAAATAAGTTTAAACAATTTGGAATAAGGCAGAAGAGACATAAAGGCTGTATATCTAAACACATTCTCTGTGCATTGGAGGGAACTAGACTTGGCAGCGACACGAGAGATGTGCACAGAGTCATCCAAAGGGTCATCGAGGGAAAAGGTTGAGGACCTACACTCCAGCCTCAAATCAGCCAGCAATCTCCAGAGCTTGCCATTCTGTCTATCCTCATAACTATCCCTGTTTAATATTTCATTTCATATTATGCTTTGTGCATAAAACAATCAGACATGAAAACGAGTAAAAACTTTTATTATTGAGTACTCACAGATTTTTAAGGCATCTATGGCATGGGAACAGCCCTGACCAGTGTCACATCCACTGCTACTCACACAATCATTGTCACAAGAAAATAGGAAAATAGCACCAACACAAGCAAAACTCAGAAACAATTATCTATATTAGTTAAAACTTAGAGTCTTAAAAGTTATGGCTAACTACAATAGGATATGCAAAGACTACAAATCCATTTTATATATCATTTGGCTTTCTATATTGTTTAAAATTTTTTTAAAAAAGAAAAATACAAAAAGGGAACTAACGGGTGTCCCTATTTCCACCACTCTTTTTCAAAAGTAAATGATCTTCATTTCAGACTAAATATGTACTATCTCCAAAAATGTTCTAGAACTTGCTTTCTTAAAAATTTATCTTCTATAAGCTTGTGTTTTCCACATTTGTTTATTTCTCATGAAGTTAAAAGGAAATTTGGGCAGCTGCATTAATTACATTTTTGAAAATTAATTAGCAGATGACAGTCTGAAGCAGCTAACTCCCTTGAACTATTCCCTGGTTTTCAGAATGCATCAACTCCAACCATATCCTTCTTGTCTTAGTATTTCTGATTGCTTTGCTCAGCAAACTGTTAATTAATATTTGGTCTCTCAAACACAGTTTACCTGACATATTTTCTGAAAAACAAAACAAAATAAAACAAAAAACAGATTTGAATCCGCTTTTGCCTGAAATCAGATCTATTCACTATTTCCAAGAAATTGTAGTCTTTCTACAATATCCTCTCATTTTCTCCATTTTATTTTTATGAGCAATACTGTCTTTTTATACCACACTCTTAAGAGGTTGTATAGTCCATCTCATCATTTATTCTGTGCTTCTGGTTAACAACTTAGATAACTCTTTTTTTTTACAAAAGTAAAGATTACTTGATATTTTAATGTATTTTGATGGTTCTATATACATCTTAAATTAAGGCTATCGTGGAAATAATAGATATTTCATCGTTTATATAAGAGACCATTCGAAAGTGGATAGAAGGAAGCAGAGTCTCCCTTCGTGCCTCCAGAAAGAAATGTGGCCCTGCCAGCACCTTGATTGTAGCCATGTGTGACCTGCGTAAGACTTGTGACCCACAGAAATGTAAGAGAGTAATTTTTATTATTTTAAGCCACTAAATTTGAGGTAATGTGTTATGCAGAAACAGGAATCTAATACAATCTCCAAACCTCATTTTGCACAATACTTGCAATCTTCTGTCCTTCAATCCCTTTTATCATAGTGTGTACCAAAACAGACTAATCTGAACTTCATCTCTATTACTTTTCTTTACCTGTTTTGTGGGAGGGTAGCTAATAAAAGTAGCTTTTTGAATAAATTTTTAAAACTTGTTTTAACAACATTAATAGAACAACCCAATTAAAAAATGGGCCAAAGACCTGAACAGACACCTCACCAAAGAAAAAAACAGGAAATAAACATGTGAAAACATACTCTAAATCATATGTTATCAGGGAAATGCAAATTAAAGCAACAATGAGATACCACTGTACACTGTTAGAATGACCATAATTCTGAACACTGTCAATACCAAATGCTAGCAAGGATGTGGAGCAACAGAAATGCTAATACTTAGATGATGGGAATTTAAAATATTGCAGTCACTTTGGAAGAGAGTTTGGTTACTTCTTAGAAAATGAAATATGCCCTTACCATATAATTCAGCAATTGCACTCCTTGATGTTTTTTCTAAAGGAGTTGAAAACTTATGTCTACACAAAAGCTTGCATAGGTATGTTCACAACAGCTTTATTCATAGTTGTCAAATCATGGAAGCAACTAAGATGTCCCTCAATAAGTGAATGGATAAATAAACTGTGGTACATCTAGACAATGAAATGTTATTCAGCACTAAATAGAAACGAGCTATCAAGTCATAAAAAGGCCTAGAGTAACAAACCTTCAATGTATATTTACTTAGTGAAAAAAGCCAATCCGAAGAGGCTACGTAGTGGATGATTCCAAGTCTATGACATTCTTGAAAAGGTAGAACTATGAAAACAGTAAAAAGACCGGGGGTTGGGAGTGGGGGATGAATAGATGGAGCACAGAACGATTTTAAGGAGGTGAAAAAACTCTATATGAAATTGTAACCATGGATGCATGTCATTATACACTTGTCAAAACCCACGTGATATACAAACAAGAGTAACCTTGGAGGACAGAGCAACATGGTAGAACAGAAGTGTCCACTGTTTCTCCCCCATCTGCAAGAAAACCAAATTTTAACAACTATCTGCACACAGAAAAGGACCTTCATAAGATCCTTCATAAGATCCATAAGACTTTCATAAGAGCCGAAAATCTGGTGAGCAAACACAGCACCTGGTCTTAACTTCACATCACTAGAAGAGGTGCTGAAGAGGGTAAGAAAGACAGTCTTGAATGACGGATGCCGCTCATCCCCACTCCCCTGGCAGCAGCTGCATGGCACAGAGAGAGAATCTGTAAACTTGAGGGAGGGAGAGTGCAGTGACTGGGGGACTTTGCATTAAACTCAGTGCCGTGGTGTCACAGTAGCAAGCAAAACTGTGCTGAACTCAGCTGGTGCCTGACCATGGAGGGAGCATTTGGACCAGACCTTGCCAGAGTGCCCAAATTAGTGGTCAGAACTTGAGTTTCTTGGCAAGCCTCGCCACCATGGGTTAAAGTGCTCTGGGGTCGTAGGTGAACTTGAAAGGCAGTGTAGGACACAAGGACTGCACTTCTAAGGCAAGTCCTGATGCTGTGCTGGGCTTAGAGCCAGTAGGCTGAAGTAGTGTGTGACCTGGTGAGACATCTCATGGAGTTGCAGGGGGAGTGCTTGCAGCACTCCTCCCACAACCCCAGGCAGCACTGCATGCAGCACTGAAAGTGATTCATTCTTTCTGCTTGAGGAGGGAGAGGGACAAGTAAAGACGCTGTCTTGCATCTTGGATAGCAGCTCAGCCACAGTAGGATAGGGGAAAGGGCAGATCCATGAGGCCACCATTCCAGGCCCTAGCTCCCAGATGACAATTCTAGACATGCCCTGGGTCAGAAGGAAACTTGCTGCCTGGAAGGGAAGAACCGAGTCCAGGCAGGATTCATCATCTGCTAACTAAAGAGCCCTTGGGCCCTGAATCACTAACAGTGATACACAGGTAGTATGCCACAGGGCTTAGGTGAGAGTCTGAAACATGCTGGATTCAGGTACCAGCTTTGCGACAGTGGAGTAGAGTACTAAGCAGGCTCTTGGGGTTCCCAAGTCCAGGCCTAGGCTCTTGGACAGCATTTCTGGACCTGTCCTGATTCAGGGGGGGAGCCCACTTCCCTGAAGGGAGACTCCCAGATCTGGCAGCATTCACTGCAAGATGATTGAAGAACCCTTGGGCCTGAAGTGAACATTGGCAGTGGTATAGCAGAACTCCCCATGGGCCAGTGGAGGTAGTGGCCTCAGGGAGAGGCTCCTCTGCCAATAGAAAGGGAAAGAAAGATCAGAAAGGACTTGGTCTTGTAGTTTGAGTGCCAGTTTACCTGCAGTTTAATAGAATACCAGGAGCTAGGCGTAGTGGTTCACGCCTATAATCCCAGCACTTTGGGAGACTGAGGCGAGCGGATCACCTGAGGTCGGGAGTTCGAGACCAGCCTGACCAACATGGAGAAACCCCATCTCTACTAAAAATACAAAATTAGCCAGGCGTGGTGGCAGGCATCTGTAATCCCAGCTACTAGGGAGGCCGAGGCAGGAGAATCGCTGGAACCTGGGAGGTGGAGGTTGCGGTGAGCTGAGATCGCGCCATTGCACTCCAGTCTGGGCAACAAGAGCGAAACTCCATCTCAAAAAAAAAAAAAAAAATAGAATACCAGGTAGATTTCTAAGGTTTTGACCCCAATTCCTGACTGCCAGACAGCATCTCTGGGACTTGCCTGAGGCCTGGGAACACTTGACACTCTGAAGGAAAGAATACAAACCTGGAAGACTTTACCACCTGCTGATTCTATTACCCTGTGGTCTTCAGTGAACATAGAAACCTAGCCATGTACTAGTCACAGCAAGCCTTGAGACAGACCCAGTGTTTTGCTGGCTTCAGGTCTGACCCACTGCAGTTCCAGTCGTGAGGGCTCCCAGTGTGTGCTTCTGTCACCCCATCCACAGCCTATGGCCAGCCACTTCTCTCAATACTATTTATTAAATAGAAAATCTTTTCCCCATTGCTGGCTTTTGTCATATTTGCCAAAGATTAGATGGTTGTAGGTGTGCAGTCTTATTTCTGAGTTCCCTATTCTGTCCCCTTGGTCTATGTGTCTGTTTTTGTTTTTTTAATGGGGTTTTCTAGACACAGGATCATGTCATCAGCAAACAAAGATAATTTGACTTCTGCTCTTCCATACTCTTTATTTCTCTCTCTTGCCTGATTGCCCTGGCTAGAACTTCCAATACTATGCTGAATAGGAGTGGTGAGAGAGGGCATCCTTGTCTTGTGCCTGTTTTCAAGGGGAATGCTTCCAGCTTTTGCCCATTCCGTGTGATATTGGTTGTGGGTTTGTCATATACGGCTCTTATTATTTTGAAGTATATTCCTCAATACCTAGTTTATTGAGAGTTTTTAACATGAAGGGATGTTGAATTTTATCGAAGGCCTTTTCTGCTTCTATTGAGATAATCACATAGTTTTTGCTTTTAGTTCTTTTTGTAATTAATTACATTTATTGATTTGTGTATGTTGAACCAAACTTGCATCCTAGGGATGCAGCCAACTTGATGATGGTGAATAAGCTTTCTGATGTACTGCTGAATTTAATTTGCCAGTATTTCATTGAGAATGTTTGCATCAATGTTCATCAGGGATATTGGCCTGAAGTTTTCTTTCTTCTTTTCTTTTCTTTCTTTTTTTTTTTTTTTTTTTTTTTTTTTTTGTATCTTTACCAGGTTTTTGTATCAGGATCATGCTGGTCTCACAAAATGAGTTGTGGAGAAGTCCACCCTTTTCCACTGTTTGAAACAGTTTCAGTAGAAATGATACCAGCTCCTCGTTCTACCTTTGGGAGAATTCAGGCGTAAATTCATCTGGTCCTGGGCTTTTTTTGGTTGCTGGGCTATTTATTACTACCTCAATTTCAGAAGTCATTATTGGTCTATTTAGGGATTCAGTTTCTTCCTGGCTCAGTCTTGGAAGGGTGTATGCTTTCAGGAATTTATCCATTTCTTCTAGATTTTCTAGTTTATGTACATAGAGGTGTTTATAGTATTCTCTGGTGGTTGTTTGTATTTCTGTAGTGTCAGTGGTGATATTCCCCTTATCATTTCTGATTGTGTCTACTTGTTTCTTCTCTCTTTTCTTCTTTATTGGTCTAGCTAGCAGTCTATCTATTTTGTTAATTTTTTTACAAAAGCAGCTCCTGACTCTGCTCTAGTCTTGGTTATTTCTTGTCTTCTGCTAGATTTGGGGTTTGTTTAATCTTGGTTCTTTAGTTCTTTTAGTTGTAATGTTAGGTTGTCAATTTGAGATCTTTGCAGCTTTTTGATGTGGGCATTTAGTGCCATACATTTCCCTCTTAACACTGCTTTAGCTGTGTCCCAGAGATTCTGGTACATTGTCTGTTTGTTCTCATTAGTTTCAAAGAACTTCTTAATTTCTTCCTTAATTTCACTATTTCCCCAGGAGTCATTCAGGAACAAGTTGTTTAATTTCCATGTAGTTGTGTGGTTTTGAATGAGTTTCTTAATCTCGAGTTCTAATTTGATTGTGCTGTGATCTGAGAAACTGTTATAATTTCAGTTCTTTTGCATTTGTCTAGGAGTCTTTCACTTCCAAATATGTGACAAATTTTAGAGTAAGTGCCATGTGGTGATGAGAAGAACTTAAATTATTTTGTTTTGGGATGGAGAATTCTGTAGATATCTATCAGGTCCACTTGATCCAGAGCTGAGTTCAGGTCCTGAATATCTTTGTCAAATTTCTGTTAGTTTTTGATTTCTTTTCCCTAGTTGATGGTGGGTTTTTTGAGGATCAGATCTGTGATTTATTAATTACTATATCTTTTTTCTGTACTAAAAAGAATACTTGAGGTTCTATCTAGTATGTATTTCTTGAGTGAGTACATAACTCAGTATTACTGGTAAAAGCAGCAAATCATAGTATAAGAAATTATTTTCAGAGGGCTCATTTCAGAGCACAGATGATTCACTGACCATTTTAAAATTGTGGCTAAAATCTATATTTTATACTGATCCTTGCCAGCAAATTCCTTTGGGATTAACTAGAGTAAGAACTTGTTAGCAGTTCTTGCTTATGCTAATGTTTTATAATTTCATGAAGTTAAATGTGTGATGAATAAAATGTCTATTACCCATACCATTTCAAAGGTTTTTCTACATTTACCTGTTGCTTTCAAAGAGCAGTTTATACATAGAGGCATTTTAACATATATAATAATAATTTCTATTATATTTTAACAACCCCTGAAAGATAATTTCAGTACCACAAAGCTCATTTGAGAAGATAAAATGTGTTTATTTGTGATACATAAGCAGAAGTTACTCCAGAGAAGAGTATCAGGTACCATAAACTAGGTCATACTGCAGTGAAAAAACAACCTCCAATATTAGTGAATTAGAATAATAGTTTGTTTCTTGGTCATACTATATGGCTGTCATAGATGGAGACTATGCAGTCAGAAATCCATGCTGAGGGAGGCTCAGTTTTTACATGTTTCTATGATCATTGTATGTAGCAGGAGAAAGGGATCTGAAAAATTGTTCAGTGGCTCTTAAATTTGAAACTAATGTACAGCACTTCCCCCCACCCATGTTTTTTGCCAAATAAGTTATATTTTCACGCATAACTTCTACATTGTTGAGGATGTGTAATATCACTATGTGCCTAAAAAGAGAAGAACATGAACATTTTTAAAAAGCACTAAAAACAATTCAGTTATTATATGGAAATTTAATTTTTTTTTTCTTATTTCCTAGTGTTTCCCTGCTGATTAAACATAGATACCAGATTGGGGATTCTGTTAAGACAATGCCATGTTATTTGATTTTTAGTTTACCTAAGAAAGTTAACCACAAAGGTACTTTGCAGTATTCTCATTTGGGTTATAATTTAAAATGTGCTTTCTTACATTTTGTTTGTGTTTGGAATTCTGTTCAAAAACAAATATTAAAGAGAACTTTATAAAAATATAATATTATAGCATTACTAAGCGTTATTTTATTAAGACATAAAGATCAAAAGATCCTTTTCTGCCTATAATGTCAGATTAAAGACATATTAAACAACTGTGTTATTAGGGACAAAAATAATTTCTGTGTGTCCTCATGGAGAAGATTATTAGCTGTTTACTCCAATATCCTTTACCCTCTTCTCCTCACTGACAAAACCTTGATTTTATTTAGTCATGAAAGGTTTCCTTTCATGCCAAAGTCAGCTTCTAAATGCTTTTATACTGTGCATGTCATTTTGTTTTAACATGGCAAGCTTACCATAAAAAGGAAAATATCTTTAGCTGTAACTATAGTCTATAGCTTCAATAATTTTGAAACTTTAGATCTAATCAAACAATTTCCAGAACTATATGTATATACATGTATATATACATAAAATACTATATATACAGTACTATATATAAAATACTATATAGTACTATATATAAAAATACTATATATGTAATACTATATATACTATACGTAGTACTATATATAAAATACTATATATAGTATATATAATACTATACATATATATAATACATGTATATATGTATTCACATGCATACATTTTAAAATGTGAAACAGAATTCTTATATTTTATCCCAAATTGTGAAAGTACACTCAATTTTCACTGTTCATTAAGCTGAGTGAATTTTGTTACTTATACTCACAGATACCCAGAACATTGCTTTGAAGTTTGACTCCAGTTTAATATGTGGTACTGTAAATTATTTAAAATAAAAAGTAAAAAAACAAAATCTTTCGAGGTGAACCAGGCAAAGTCAACATCACAAAGAAGCCATTTAATCCAGAAGCTACAAAGGACCAAAGAGTTCGATTTGTAGAATTATTACTAAACAATTTGGCAATAATAGTGTTTTATATTTCCAAATAAGTTAACATAATGTATCAAAATATCCTAGTTTTATGGTATCTATAATGCACCCTTCAAGTTCAATGCATTAATCTATCTTTTATTGTTTACTAATGCCCAATAATAAAGCAATTATTTGAATGTTCTGGTTAGTTATAACACGAACATTTAATAAAACAAATGCAGTGGGCCAAGATGTTATTTTTCTTAAAAATTTCTCACCCAGAACAACCAATAGAGAAATAAAATATCTTGTAGTATATACAATCTTTATAATTTGCTTAAAATACTGGTTTGAGTACAATTTACTTGGGGAAATTAAAATAAACTTCTTCTTAATTATGTGCTAAGATTAAATTTAAAAGTACTTGAACTATTTTTAGTAAGATTGGCACAAGTACATTGGCACATGATTTCTGATGACTTTCACATTGAGAAGTCCCGTGTTTTCAAAATTGTCCCAATTTTTACCTGCTGAGCACTTTTTACATCTAAAACGATTACATAGACAAAGACAAATAAACATGTAAAATAAGCTAACAGCATAGCAATAAATGTCAATATAAGACTCAATTTCATTAATAGAAATCTGCATTATTTTCTTTTGACCTGGCCTTCCTTGTCATATCACTATTTTTATTCTATTTTATCTTTGTTGGGAATGAAGTTTTTGGCATTGCAAAAAGAAAGAATTAACGTGAGAACAAATGATCTCTCAGCAAGACAAGCTTTACTTTCTGCAGAAAGGGTACTACTCAATAGCTATCCAGCCACGAGAGCACACTGAACAAAGGAGAGAGTTATTTATAACCTGACACGTCTATCCTACTGCTGTGTCCAATTTCCATTGGCTGGAATAGGACCTCACATTTTACACTTTACCTGATTGGCTATTAGTTTAAAACTTTTTTAACTGGATAAGGGGAAGAGAACAAAGAAAGAAAAGGAAGTTGCCCAGGGATAGTTAAGGAAGCGTCTCCAAATAAGAAATGGCCTGCACTATGGGCTGGGGCTTGTCTAGTTCTGTCCAGGCATGCCAGAGCAAGCTAGGACAACTGATTGGAATATATATATATATATATAAATAAATAAAAATACTATATATACAGTACCATATATATAAAATACCATACATATAGTACTATATATATAAAATACTATATATATATAGTGTATATATATACTAATACTGGATAGCAATCTTATAGTAAGAAATCATGACTTTTTATAATCTTTGAAGAAAAACTTTCCCATTTCTCACATCTTCAATAGCTTTCCATAGTTTAAAAGAAGTTAGAAGTATAAAGCAATCTAAGTTTTAAAATCTCTGCTTCTATACCTGGAATTCAGATTCTTTTTAAACTATAAAAAATAACTTCATAAAATAGATGAAAGAAGTTGAAATATTAATGCCATCAGGTGCATATTTACCCTAATTCCGTGTACATAAACCTAGTAACACATAAACAGATGTATTTGAATAAAGTTTGAATATAAATTCATCATTTTGAATAAATTAAAATCAATATGTAAATTGATAGTAAATTTACTCAGTGTAAACTATTCTGAATTTCCTCTGGTATTTACAAGTTTAGAAACCACAAATTTATCAACAGTTCATGTGCTTAACTAATTGACTAGGTTCAGTTAATTGTTATGGCAAAAATACAAATGTTGAAAATGACACTGAAATAAATAAATAAAGCAAAAACTATTCAGAACTCTATTAAAATCTAGAGGACCACAAAAAAATTCTTCCTTTTATTATCCTTAATGAACAGTAATAATAATTACAATAAATTAGAGTTGAAGAGGTCTAAATCCTCTCGTTTTGCAGCTCAAAATATATATGTTACAAGAGGAAGCACAGGTTTTCAGGCTCCTCTTCTGGAAAGTCTGATTCAATTGGTGTGGAATAGGGTCCAGACTTTTTTTTAAATAAATACCTCAAAATAGACATATCAGAAAAATTTCAGGAAAAAATGAACTAGCTTATGCAAGAAATTTTGTGAAGGCCCATAATCTATATGACATATGGTTCCAAAAGACAAGCTAACATTATGCTTAGGATGCCAAAGGCCACCTCCGTGTTCCTGACAATCATCACTCCTCACTCCTCACAGTGACTCGGCCACGCTTACCAGAGAAAAGACCTTAGGGTACATTGAAAAGTTTGCTGGAGGGCTGTCCAAGATGACAGACTAGAAGCATCTAGTGTGCATTGCTCTCATGGAGAGAAATAGAAGGAGTAAATACAGCACCTTCAACTGAAACATTCAGTTACATACATTGGAATTCATCTAGAAAACAACTCGACCTACTCAATACAGAGAAAAGCAAGGCAGGATGTCTGCCCACCAGGGAGTGACACAGAGCCAGGGGAGCCTCCCCAACTCAGGGAAGCAGTGAGTGAGTAAGCAACCCCAGGGACTCATGCTTTTCCTGTGGATCTTTCTAAACCTCAGATCAGGAGATCCCCTTGTGAACCCACTCCAGCAGGGCCTTCAGTCTGACACACAGAGCTACGTGGAGTTTTGGCAGAGCAGTCGCTTAGGCACACACAGAGCCCCAGGAGTTCTAGATACCCAAGCTTTCTGGCAAAAGCAGCTGCAACTCTGGCAAGGTGTGAGGTTAGACCCCCATACATACCCCTAGGAAAGGGACTGAATCCAGGGTGCTGAGCAGCAATGGTCTTCAGGCCCCACCTCCACGGCACCTCACAGGATAAGACTCACTGGCTTGGAAATCCAGCCAGACACAGGTAAGCAGGTGAGGATTAAACTCTGATTTTCTTATCTTGCCCAAATTCCTATCTAAGGGATCTGGGGAGTCATGCCCTCCGAATCATAAATTCTCATCACATGGGTTTTATTTAACCCTATATATTGTGACTTACTTTCCAACCTGACTCTAGTGTAACATTATGACACAAGGAAGAAAATCAACATATTTTACCCCAAAACAGGTTTCTTTGCCAAATGGCCCTGGAAAGCTGTCCTTTGTGGGGCAAAATTTGCATCTGTAAAGAATCTCTATGAACATAGCTAGGTCTTTTTCTTCCAGCCCCTCCTAATCCTAAAGAGATTAACTAAAAGTCTAGCACCTTTTAAAGATCTGAATAGGAAACATTTGTCATCTATTGTCTCTAAGGGCAACCACTATAAGATTTCAAAAGAAACTTGACCTCCACAATCTTTTATCTTAATGTGAACATTTCCTTTTTATGATCCCAGGTCTTTAGACAAATTCAACCAATTGTCAACAAAAAAATGTTTAAATCTACCTATAGCCTGAAAGCACACTCCCGCCCCTGCACTTTGAGTTGTTCTGCCTTTCTGGACCAAACCAATGTATTTCTTAAATGCATTTGATTGCTGCCTCATGCCTCTCTAAAAATGTATAAAACCAAACTGTGCCCTGACCACCTAGGGCACATGTCCTCAGGACCTCCTAACGGCTGTGCCACTGGCCATGGTCAGTTTTACTGGGCTCAGAGTAAATCTCTTCAAATATTTTACAGTTAGACTCTTTTTATCAACATCCATACAATAAAATGCCTATTATTAGTCAACAATATTAAATTATACACTTAAAAATTTGTTAAAAGTCGGGCACGGTGGCTCACGCCTGTAATCCTAACACTTTGGGAGGCCAAGGCAGGCGGATCAGGAGGTCAGGAGTTTGAGACCAGCCTGGCCAATATGGTGAAACCCCCGTCTCTACTAAAGATGTAAAAATTTAGCTGGGCATGGTGGTGCACACCTGTAATCCCAGCTACTCGGGAGGCAGGGACAGGAGGATCACTTGGACCAAGAGGCGGAGGTTGCAGTGAGCTGAGATCGCGCCACTGTACTCCAGCCTGGGAGACAGGGCAAGACTCCATCTCAAAAAGATGTATATATATTTGATGAAAGGGTAGCTCTCATGTTCAGTGCTTTTACTACAAAAAAAAAAAAGGGATATAAGGAAACTTTTGGAAATGATGGGTGTTATACCTTGATTGTGGTGATGGTAACGGGTATATGCATGTGGCTCAATTAATCAAATTGCATATGTCGAATGTATAATTTTTGTATATCAATTATACCTCAACAAATATCTTAAAAAACAAGTTAGTAACAAGATTAATCAAAGATATTTTTAGACTCATTAGCACATATATGCACAAGAGGGCACATGCACACAATTAAAACATTTTTCCATTTCTTGATATTTGAAAACTGACATCATATCTCCTCTTTTATTTTAACCTGATATTTTGGATGCTTTCTTATTTGAGTTGTAATGTGTATCAATATTAAATACTAAAAAGTTTTCACCATTCAAACTTAATCATAGTAAGAGACAATTTATGAATTATGCAAGACATATGACAGACTTCCAGATGTACCTTTATCACTGTAAACTTAGGGTTAGGCAAATACATGAGGAAGTGTTCCTCTCCAGAGAGTAATTTAAATGTAAAGCTAGGCGCTGAATTCTCATTTAAATTTTATGAAATTGTGAGGCAAAAAATCTCCAATGCTTTTTTATTTCTATAAATCTAAAGTGAATCACCGGGGAAATTTATTTTCGTGATTTTCTATTATGTCTATTAAACGGCTAGAAGGGTAAAACATTCTGACACACAAATCAAACGATTAAGCCAATATAAGTATTTGATCTCTTATATACTGTGTATGTGCCATTTAGAGATAAAATAGTATCCCAGTTGCTTTTGTTTGAGAAGCTTCTGTTTAATTACAATAAACAGGTTTTCCTTAAAATAGATGAAAATATTCACTGTAAAAGTGAAACACAAACTGACTGATTTAAAGAAATACTTCATGATTGAAATTTGTAAAGCAGTGGTTCTCACTTTTCAGTGTGCATAATAATCACCCAGGGTGCTTGTTTAAAATGCAGATTCCCCAGGTCTTACCTGCAGGCACTGGGTTTAGATAGGTCTGTTATAGATCTTAGGACCTGCATTTAAAACATACCCCCAGGTGATTTTGATATGAGTTGTTCATATATTCACTTCTGAGAAATTCTGTCCTTGGCATGTTCTCCAACTTTATTCTGTGGAGAAATCCCCTGAGGATGTTAAAATGCAAATTCTGACTCAGTAGTTCTTGGAGGTTTGTGAGGATTCTGACGTGTTCCCAGGTGAGGCCAATGCTTGTGGTCTGCAGACCACACTTTGAGAAGCAAGGTTCTAAAACCTAAATATTTGTTGAATACTCTATGAAACAACACTCCCAGAGCTAAAATTAAATAACGTCAAAGTCATTAATCTGTAATCACCAAGGAAATGCTTAGCAAATAAATCAGCTAAGTAGCTGTGAGGTATGTGTATGTGGGAGGGTGGCTAGTCTCATGTCTCGACCTGTACACCTGAAATTCTTTATGATCCATTCGGAAGTCTGGCAATACAATTGAGACTGACAGAGAATCCACACGGATCAGCAGCAACCTCAGTTCTTGCCTCCTCAGGAGAAAGAATTTGACTGAGGGGCATAAGGCAAAGTGAGAGACTGAGGCAAGTTTCAGAGCAAGAGTGAAAGTTTATTAAAAAACTTTAGAGTAGGAACAAAAGGAAGTAAAGTACACTTGCAAGAGGGCCAAGCAGGCAATTTGTGAGATCAAGCGCACGGTTTGACTTTTGACTTAGGGTTTTATGTGTTGGCATACTTCTGTGGTCTTGCATCCCTTTTCTCCTGATACCTCCCTTGGGGTGGGCTGTCCTCATATGCAGTGGCCTGCCAGCACTTGGCAGTGTGCAGTGCGTTTACCAAAATGTGCAGTGTGTTTACCAAAATTATGCACATGCTCACTTGAGGTGTTCCCTTTCAGTCGAGTGTTCCTATATACCAGTTAAACTCTGCCATTTTGCCTCTTAGTGCACATGCTGGAACCCATTTGCCCAACTCCTGAGATCTTACCAGGAAGCTGCTGATCACCAGTTTCAGGTTTTTCCTATCTGTTGGGACACTGCCTTTCCTTGGCACTGGCTGTGACCAATTATTAGTTTAGAGAAGCAGTTTAACAACCACCTGACCATCACCTGATGGTTGTTTGACATTCCTGATGGTCGAGGGGGGCAGGGGTCTCTCCTGCCCTGCTCATGTCTGACTAGCTACCTACTGTAACATAACGAATTTATTTACCATACATCCATGCTAGAAAATAATATTTAGACAATATAATGGCTACAAAAAGTCAATTATAATAATGTCACAACCATTTTATAGAGATATAAAAATCTCTGTTCCCCACTCTTTGAGATATAAACACTTAGAATACTATTTGGAACATCATCACCTCTCAGTAAATGCCAGTATTAGTCTTATCCTTATAATAGATTTGCTCCACAGAACACTCAAGAAAATGATGAATGTTTCCATCAGAGAAGACAAAAGTCTTTTCTCTACAGATCACCATCCCTTAATCTAAACAGGAACATAGAAACAGGTCCTGGACTGCTTTAACTTAAATCACAAGTCTCCATGGCAGAAGGGTATGTAAGTTACTACATGGATAGTGAATGACTCTTTCATGAAAAGTGCAAATGTGATCCTAAAAAGCTGACTTTGAAGCAACACTTGATATAAATTCTTTCAATTTCTATTATAAAATTAGGGACTTGTTTTCTCAGAAAGAGTATTAGAGCAAGAATGTCAAGAGACACAGAAGCCAATAATTGTGTACGTGTAAATAATGTGCACATCTGTGTATCTGTACATACACATGATCTCAAGGAACAAGAGTTGCCTAGAGATAAAACTTGGAAGAATAGCTGTTCCTGTGATACTCCTTGGCTTGAGAAGAGAAGAAAAGAAATACAAAATTGAGGACTTCACCTTTAAGAAACAGTCTTTGTAGTTCCTCCTATTGCATTCTTGGGTTTGGAAATTAATAGCAGTGAAACTTCAGCAGGACGAAGGAAGCAGCTGGTGCATTTCACAATGATATTTATTTGAGTTCTTTTGAATAAAAGATATAAGAGAAAATATTTTGTTTTGAGAAAGACGATGAACAAGCATCTGTTCAGTATAGACTTTGTGCCCAGTGCCTACACCCTTCAATGTACTCACTTCTACAGTAAAATTACAGACTGTTGCAGTTCTCAAGAAGTATAAAACGTAGTTATTATCATCAGTTAAGACATCTTGATCCAGTCTGTAAAATCTGAAGATAAGTTCCAAATATATAATCTCGCAAATAAAGGATTTTCTAACAGCAAGCCGTAGGAAATTATATATGTTTTGTAGTGTTTGAAATTCATAGGACATTCTGTGCTACTGTTTATGTAAATACTTTGTCATGTCACTGGTATTTGGTAATACGGAGGAAAAAAA
>NW_012118688.1:1454505-1476564 GCF_000951035.1 Colobus angolensis palliatus
ATATGTAACAAACCTGCACGTTATGCACATGTACCCTAGAACTTAAAGTATAATAAAAAAATAAAATTAAAAAAAAAAAAATGTGTAAAGCCATTATTAAAAATAACATTCAAAAGTCACAACTAAACAATGGTAGATAATGGTAACTGTCAATTATAAAAATGAATACAGACAATATGTTCATCTTAACCTTTAATTTAGGAGTCTAAAACACAGTATATAGTAAAAAGGTTATGGAGTTCGAGGACATTCCATTCACCAGTTTGTGGGAAATGACTATAGCGCAGCATCTTGGCAACTTTGCATGATTCTACATTGGCTGTATACTATTTTAGCTTTTTGAGGTGCAGTAATTAGGAAAAAAAAACACACACACATTATTCCTAATCCCCTGAATTTTACATTCTCTAGGACATGGCTGATATTGATTACATCATTACAAAATAAATTTGAAAATTACAAATCATGCATGTGACATCCAGGAAGTAATATGAGAACACATGATATGGAGTGTGATATAGTCTGAAGGGTTAGAGGAAATGATACATTAGGTGGGAAATGAAGGATGGGAATGACTTAGCTAGACTGAGCAGGGGAGGAAAAAAGACATCCAAGGCCTCTGCTATGGAGGATTATAATGTGTTTGAAGAATTAATCAAAAGCAAATAGTTAAGACTTAGAGAGCAAGGGCGTTACTGATGCCAGATATAGCCAAGATAAAGCCATGAAAGGCCGCGTGGATTGTGTTGAGATATTCAGTCTATACCCTAATGGCAATGGAAAGCTATTGAAATATTTTAAGCAGAAGAGGAGCAAGATCAAATTTGCATTTTAAAAAAGATTGTGGCTCTAATATAGGGGATGTATTGCTGAGAAGCCTTTTAGGAGTCTATTGTGGCAATCCAGTTTAGAGATAATGATATACAAATTAGGGTTGAAGAGATGGGAAATAGGAAAAGATGCCAAATTTAAGATATATTTGGTAAAATCAACAGGACCTGGTAATGGATTAGATCTTCATGGACATTGATGGAAAAAGAAGTGATCAAGAGTGACCATAGACTAAATAACATGCACTTAATAAATGTTTTTATGGTCCCATACTTAAGTCCTATAATATGCATTGTATAATGCATTGTACTTTTTTATTAGGCCAATGGCTGGTTTTAGAACCAAGAATATTTAGGCTTGTCTTGCATATAGTAATTCTCTTTTCATTTAAAAAATTTGTATAGTCATATTGAATCATGTAAATGACAATGACTCCTTTCAAGATATTAGCAAGTTCAGAATCAAATATGTGGTCCACTTCAAGGAAGTGTCCTGGGTCTCCAGGTATTTAGATAATAACTACAGGCTTCATTTTAATTTATTTATTTTTCATTTTCTTTTGATTCTAACTCTACCTTCCTCATTTAAGAAAGAAATCTCCTTGGTACTACATATGCTTTGTAATCTACTTCAAGGTGGCTTTAGAAAAGATTGAGAATAAATATATAACATTCCAACTCAGGACTTTTATGGCTCAATGAGAATAATGAGGAAAAGAAGAGTCAGAATTGTTTGTTAAAAATTCTAATTCACTTTCATGACAATATGCTGTATGGTTGTAGCTAAATTTAGGCACTAAGTCAGAAGGAGATGTAAATATGTTTGTGCACATCCTGGTGTAGCTATTGAATCTTTTCTGTATAAATGCAATCTCTTAAGATGTGAATTCACAGCTGACAGAAAGAGCCATTATTAAGTGTGATTTGCACAGTATTTAAAGAAGAAAGTGGTATAAATTGGTATAGATAATTATATAATTTTGATAATGATAAAGCTCAAAATTGCTTTTTTCTTATTAAAGAAAATAAAATATTTTCCAATCTCTTTTCATAAAAAACCAAGAAGGTAAAATTGTTTACTTAGCTAAGGATAAGAGACATTTAAAGAGCAATTTAATAATACTATTTGAATCCATATAACAGAATTCAGCCTAGAAAGTGCGAATAATTCTTTTCTGCATGTATATTGTCAAGAATTTGCCTCTTCTGTGAACCCCTCCTTCATTTCCCCTCAAATACTCAAATGCTTCTTTTTCCATTTTCTTTTAGTTATCTATCCATATCTTAAATACAGCCATTGTCAAATTATATCCTTATTGTGTATTTGCTTGTCTGGCACTCTGCTGCACTACAAACACTAGCAAATAGCATTTCATCTTTTCATCTTTGAATCACCAGCACTTCAAATTTAGAGTGGAAGAAGGAACAAATGCCTATTGATTGTGTCCTATATGTTACAGTTAAAGCACTAAATGTTTTACCTACATAATCATATTTATTATTGACAACACTGTAGGCAAATATTCTGATCTTCATTTTACAAATAAGGAAAATGAGTCTGGGTCATAGAGCCTCTACATGTCAGAACTGAAGTCCAGAATTTAAATATTAAATGACATGAGAGAACCCTGCTAGATCACAGTTGCATCTGAAACTAGATGTCGCCTCTCTTCCAAATAGAAACCTCATTAAAAGTATAACAAAAATATTTAAAAGAAAAGGGCAGCTATTTAGAAGGAACCATCAATGAGCATCTGCACAGAGGCTGACAAGGGAAATAAAACTGCCATGTAGATTCTGGGAGAAGTCATCAGTGTCCAGAATTGCCCATTCACTTGGAGAGAAGGATGGGGCTCAGACGATATCACTCTCCTCAAGGCCATTTTATGCAGACAACTGAGCATAAAAACAGAACGTTTTCCACCCTAAAGTAAAGCCTTCCAATTGACAAACCTGTGCAAATATAGCATCAAAATTTACTTTTCTATTGCTTCTTTATAAAATATAATTGGATAAGAAAGAATCACGAACCATTACAGTAAGTACTCCAAAATGAAACACTGAGATCGAGATAAACAATTGTAACAATTAACCTCAGAGAAAATAGATAGAATTTAGTTAACAGATGAGAACTTAAAAAAACATAATTATGATTAATATCAAGAATATTAATGAAGATATTGTAATCCCAGTTTAAGAATAGCATAGCATGAAATAGGCATAATCAGATAACAAAAACTATCCCTTGGATATTTATATATCCAAAAGCAAAAGTCACAGTACTAGCAGTAAACTTTCCAGTAGGCCTGGGAAGCAATAGGTCTAACTGAGAGTAGGGCAAATTGATATAGAAGGGTAGTATCTTGAAGGAAAGAACTCCAGAGACTAGGTATAATTCTTTCAAATTTACTGGCATTCTCATCTTACAATGGGAAAGTGAAGATATATTGTATATACTGATGGAATAAAAATAGAGATAAAAGTACACATTTTACTATTGCAAAGTAACCAAGAGAAGAGAAAAAGAGGAATGTTTTGGAGGTGATGATAACATTGAGGGGAAATAAACTAGATTCTAAGGAATAGATAAAAGTCAATATATTATATAAAATATTGATACACCACATATAGTGCCATATATGTGGACTATTTAGAGATACAGAGGTTATTACAGAAAAAACTAAAATCAAGCATAAATTAAACAAATTAAAGTAGTTGACTTTGGGAAGTGGATTTCTAGCAGCAGTAACTTTTCATTTATTTTTTAAGCACATGCTTATAATACACAGAAAAAAAACAAATACAATGGGAATAAGAGGATAACACAAATATAAGTAAAATGAGTGCAATATGAATACATATATATGATTACATGTGTAACCGTGCATGCTTGTATGGTCACTGAATGTTCATTTGTCATTGTATTCAAAGTTTCAAATATATATGTATATATTCTCCTATAAAAAGTAAAACTGTGAATAAAGAGAAACAAAGCACTGCTAAGAAAGTGATGAGAGATCGTCTGTTAGGTTCACTCAAGAGATGTTATTATCAAAAACGAACTCAGTTAAAGAATATGATTAAGTTCTGTTTCAGTTACACACACATATAAGTTATAGGCCTAATATATGGGAGACAGGCTTGTAAGAGTGCCATATTTGGACTTAGATTGCATACGTTTGAATCTGTATTCCAACACTTAGTAGCTGTGGGATCTTGAAAAGAAAATTGATGTTTCGTGGTTCAATTGTATTTTTCAAATGTAGATTTTCATTTTTAATGTAGATTAAAAATGTAAAATGTAGATTTTCATATTAATGGTTAAATATGAAAATCTACACAAAGTGCATGTTGTATACATGTGGTACATAGTAGATGTTCAATAAAAGATATTAATATTTACTATATAATGTGGTTATCATATATATGAATATACATATGTATTATAAGCACAAATGTGTGCATAATAAAACAATAAATGGCCCAACATGCTTAGCTGTGTTTATCTGAGGGGCGTTTGTATCTTTATGTATTTTTCTGTATTTTCAATTTTTAATACTATGCCAGATTTACATTTGTAATCAGAAAAATATGTGGCATTTGTTTAATTAACAGAACAATTGCCTATCGGGTAATTAGGTTCTGGGTGATGGCTACACTAAAAGTCCAGACTTCACCACTATATAATTCATCCATGAAACAAAAAACCACTTGTACACCCAGATCTACTGAAATAATGTTTAAAAAAGAAAAAAAAGAACAAAATGATCTTAAGCTGACATGTTAGAGGTTTTTAGTGTGGTTATCAGAAATAATTTCTCATATTGAGATCTTTTAGCACTGGAATAGAATATCAGGTTTATGAAATTTTGCTTTTCGGAAACCTTAAAGCTGTACAATTATGTTATCCTATTTGAAGGTTGGAGAACAGACCTCAGATTTTCAAAGCCCTAACAAGTTCAGTGGTTCTGGGATAGTACCCAAATTAACTTGTATTATCAAAATCACCTTTTATAATAGACGTATTGAAGTATAGCTACTTACGTGTCTAGAAAATGAGTGGGTGACTTTTATATGAATTTAATTCTGGGATTTCATCCATAACATGGACATAGCTGAGAATATCATTACTTTTCTCAAATTTAATTAATCTGAATACAGTCATGACCATTAATAATCAGATTTGATGGTGAAATAATATCCTTTTAGAAACAAGTGCACACTGAAGTAAACAACCACAGGCTAATGACACAAAGCAAGTTCACTGTTGCAATTGGGTTGCAGTTATTTTATTTACAATTTATTTGACCCCAGTCCAATTATGTTCATGTTTTATACATTGGAAGTTATAAATATTCCAGTTAAAAAAGACAGGCAAATACATAATTAAATACCAAATAAATAACAAATTACTTTTAGTTGTTATAATCTGTCTCCTTTCACTGAGAAAAAAATAATTGAAGGCAAACAACTAAAATTCAAGACTAAAGTACATCAGTGGTTATCAAATTTGTTAACTCTTTAGTACTGACAAGGCTAGTTTAATATAATTCTTATATTATTTAATATGACGAATTACCATCATGAGCACCTATTGGTATATCAAATGACATTTGTTAATCCAGGAAGAGTCATGCATTATGTTATCTCTATATTAGCAAGACTATTTTCTGGGGTTCTCCTTCATACCTTATTTTGTTACATATATTTATAATTAACAAACTTTTTAATTAGTTGAAGAATTTGGATTTTGCACTAAATATATTTGCCCCTTTGTTTTAGTTTCCTAGGAAATATTTAAGACACACAAATATGCATACAAAATAATTTAAGGAGCACCTGTGTAGCCAACATCACAATTGAGAAACAAAACTTTGTCAGTATTGTTCAGGCACCCCTTGTACCTCTACTCAATATCATAATAATAAAAGAGGATATAACCCTTCTTCCTGACCACCTCGTCAAAATAAGGCCTTTCCTGAATCTTTTATTAAACAACCTTGTTGCATTTTTTACACTTTTACTATGTACAAATATGTCCATATACAAAAAAAGTGTTTTTCATGTTTCCTAATTTTACATAAGCATAACTTACTTTACTTTTAGTGATTTGATTTTTCCATTGATATTATGCTTTCAACAACCATCCATGTTGATTCCAGCAGCTTTGATTCATTCGTTTTCTCTACATCTAATATCCCATTATATATTTTAACATATTCTCCATACAAATGATACATTTTTAACAAGTGTTTTGGTATCAGAGAGATGCTAGTAGCATTCTTACACATTTCTCCATGTGCAAATGTGCTGTAGTTACCCTAGGATACATACCCTAAGGGCTTATTTTGACGAGGTGGTCAGGAAGAAGGGTTATATTCTCTTTTATTATTATGATATTGAGTAGAGGTACAGGGGGTGCCTGAACAATACTGACAATGTTTTGTTTTCAAGAGCATACTCAAATAAATATGCTCTTGAAAAATGGTTTTACAAGATGATTGTTTTGATGTACGCACTCTCAGTGATATCCCTAACCCAACACCTTATTGCTAGACTTGATGACCATTTCGGTTTCTTCTTCGGTGAATTCTTGTTTATGTCTTTAGCCTTTTTTTTTTTTTTTTTTGGCAATAGGATTGTTGGAATTTTAGTTCTTTATGTTTCTGAGTATTAATCCACTGTTATTTATATTTATTGAAAAAAATTTACCAGACTATCGCTCATCTTTCCACAATATTCATAACTTTATTTAAACTTGATTTTGAACTAATTATAAACTCTCAAGATTTACCAAAGGAGTACATACAGAGTGGGCCCAGGTTGCCCCAGTGGTGTATATGCTCCTGGTTTGTTTAGATTTTAAAGAAATACCCCCCGGGCGAGGTGGCTCGTGCCTGTAATCCCAGCACTTTGGGAGGCCGAGATGGGTGGATCACTTGAGGTCAGGAGTTCGAGAACAGCCTGGCCAACATGACGAAACCCCTGTCTCTACTAAAAATACAAAAATTAGCCAGATGTGGTGGCTTGCACCTATAATAGCTACTCGGGAGGCTGAGGCTGGAGAATCGGTTGAACCCGGGAGGCAGAGGTTGCAGTGAGCTGAGGTTGCACCGTTGCACTCCAGCCTGGGCAATAAGAGCTAAACTCCCTCTCAAAAAAAGAAAAAAAAAAAGAAGGAAAGAAAATGAAAGTAAAGAAAAGAAAAATAAATTCCTTAACGTTTTCTAGAGTTGGTCGGCCATTTTACATTTCCTGCCACTGTATGAGTGATCCAATCTCTCCACGTCATTGCTAGTATTTGTTATTATTACTATTTTTTATTTAGCTGTTCTGACAGGTGTGCGTTGACATCTCACCTCGGTCTTAACTGGTATTTCCCTGATGTCCAGTGAAGTTGAACCTCATTTCATTTGCTGATTTGCCATTTGTATATCCTCTTCAGGGAAGTTTCCCTTCATATATTTTGCACATTTTCTAATTAAATTGTTTTTTAACTATTGAGTTTTCAGGGTTCTTTATATATTCTATATACAAATTCTTTGTCAGATATGTAGCATGGAAACATTGTCTCACAGACAGTGGCTTGTATTTTTATGTTTGCTTGACCGGGATTTTTGCGGAGCAAAATGTTTAATTTTATGAACTCTGAAGATATTTTTATGGATCATGCTATTATGTAATAAGAACTTTTAATCAAATCATAGGACACCACGATTTTTTCCTGTATTTTTATAAAAGTTTACAGTTTTAGAACCCACAATTATGTTTATGCACTATTTTCACTTTATTATTGTATATAATGTGTGCTGGAGTGCAATGGCGCAATCTCGGCTCACTGCATCCTCCACCTCCTGAGTTCAAGCGATTCTCCTGCCTCAGCCTCCCAAGTGACTGGGATTACAGGCATGAGCCACCGCACTCAGCCTTGTATCTCTATTTATTCATATCTTCCTTGACTTCTGTCATCAATGTTTTATACTTTCAAAATACAAGTCCTACATATGCTTTACTAGATTTACACCTAAGTGTTTCAGAGTTTTCCTTTTAAAAAAAAAAAAAGTGATTGTAATTGGTACAGGGTGAGTATTACTTATCAAAAATTATTGGGACCAAACGTGTGTTGGATTTCAAATTCTTTCAGACTTTGGAATATTTACATATACATAATGAGATATCCTGTGGATGGGACCCAAGTCTAAACACAAAATTCATTTATATTTCATATATACCTTATATGCATGGTCTGAAGTTAATTTTATACATTTTAAAAATAATTTTGTGCACAAAACAAAATTTTGATTGCATTTTGACTGTAACCTGTCACACGAGGACAAGTGTAGAACTTTCCACTTGTGGTGTTATACTGGCCTTCAAAAAGTTTCAAATTTTGGATCATTTCAGACTTTTTTTTTTGAGATGAGAAATCACTATGTTGCTTAGGCTGGTCTCGAACTCCCAGGTTCAAGCAATCCTTCCGTCTCAGTCTCCCAAGTAGTTAGGATTACAGGAGTGCACCAAGGAGCCTGGAGATATTTTGGATTTGGGGATTAGGAATTCTCAAACTGTATTGCATTTGTAACTGTTGTTTCCATGTGTTCATTGCTAGTATAGAAAAAATAATTTTTGTACATTGATCTTGTGTTCTATGACCTTACTTCACTCACTTATTGGTACTAGAAGATTTTACAGAGTATATTGGATTGCATATAGAGACAATCATAACATCTATGAAGAGACTCAGTTTAATTTCTTTATGATCTTTGTGTTTTTTATTTTTGTTTTTATGGACTTATCATGCTGGCTAGAGATTCCAGTATAGTATTAAATAGCAGTGGTTACAGTGGACATTCTTGCCACATACTATGTTGAATAGAAGTGGTAAAAAAAAAAAAACCAGGAATCCTTGTTATGTTCCTTCCTCTTTTTTCAGTATTTCACCATTGAGTATGTTAGCTGTGTGTTTTTTTTTTTTTTTTTTTTAACAAAGTCTTGTTCTGTTGCCAGGCTGGAGTACAGTGGCACAATCTCAACTCACTGCAACCTCTGCCTCCCAGGTTCAAGCGATTCCCCTGCTTCAGCCTCCGAAGTACCTGGGACTACAGGCGCGTACCACCACGTCCAGCTAATTTTTTGTATTTCAGTAGAGAGGTGGTTTCACCGTGTTGGCCAGGATGGTCTTGATCTCCTGACCTTGTGGTCCACCCGCCTCGGCCTCCCAAAGTGCTGGGATTACAGGCGTGAGCCACCGCAACCGGCCCTCATGTGTGTTTTTCTATATTATAACTTCTATTATGCTGAGGAAGTTTCCTTCTAATTTTAGTATTTTGTTTGTTTTTATCATGACAACATGCTAAATTTTGTAAAATGTTTTTTTTTTACATCAGTAGAGATGATCACGTTTTTTTTCCTTTTCATTTAGTTAATGTGGTGAATTACATTGATTGATCAATGTGTGTTGAGCAATCCTTGCATTCCAGGAATAAATTCTAGTTGGTCGTGATGTATAATACATTTAAGGTCAGTGAATTCAGTTCACTAATATTTTGTTGAAGACTTTTGCATCAGTAAGTACATGTTTTTGGGGCTTTCATACTTGGTATGTGTGTGTATATATATATACACACACACATATATATACATATATGTTTTTGTAATCTATATATATGTGTGTTTGTTGATAACTGAGGTATCTTATTGGCTAATTAACTCTTTTATCAGTATATAATGTCTTCCTTTGTCTCTGGTAACAGTTTTAGCGTTAAAGTCTATTTTGTTGAATATTTCTTTAACCACCTCAGTTCCCTTTGGGTTTTTATTTGCAAGAATGTCTTTTTCTATCATTTCACTCTCAATCTATAAGTGTCTTTTGATCTTAAGTGAACCTCCTGGAGATAGCCCATGGTTGAGTCCTGTGCTCTTGTTTTTCTTCTGTTAATGTATATATTCGGTTGGGAAGGTTAATCCATTTATACTTAAAGTTATTACTGATGCAGAAGAGCTTATATTTCTCATTTTGTTATTTTTTTTCTGTACGTCTTACAGCTTTTAGCCCTTTATTTCCTCCATTGCTGCCTTCCTTTGCGTTTAGCTGATTTTGTTTTTGTAGTGACAGATTTTGATTCCCATCTCATTTCCTCTTGAATATATTCTGTAGGTATTTTATTTATTGTTATAGGAGAGTGCCTATCATACCTAAAATTATAACAATCTATTCTGAATTAGTAAAAAAAATTAACTTGAGTTGCATATAAAATCTCTACTTTTTTACAGCTTCATCTTTCCTGACTTTACGTTATTGGTGTCACAATTAACATTAACCTATTTTTATAATAATTTTATGCATTTTACTTTTAAATCCTCTAGAACAGTTGTAGTCAAAAATGAAATTTACAATAATACTAGTTCTTCTATCTTTCCATGTATTTACTTTTATCAGAGGTCTTTACGTCTTCATATTGGTTTGTGTTACTGTACCACATTCTTTTATTTCAGTCTTAAGAACTCTCTCTTTAGTATATTATGTAAGATGTGTCTAACGATGCTTTTATCATAATGGGAAATTTGGAAACAGAGACATATAGTAAACGAAGATTTACAGTGAGAGCACCATGTGAAGATGAAGGCAGAGATCGAGGTGATGCATCTATAAGCCAAGGAATGTCAACCACTGCCAGCAGACCACAAGAAGCTGATGTGGAACAGATTCCTGCAAAACTGTGAGAAAACACAATTCTGTTGTTTAAGCCACCCATTTTGTGTTACTTTGTTACTGGAGTCCTAGAAATCTAATGTACCTGAATAAATATAGAAAGGAAGAGGAAAGAAAAGTATCAACAACATCTAAATAACAAAACATGAGAAGTTCCCAGGGAAATAGGAAGGATATGTTGAACATATACTTGTGGTACCGGTACAGTGCACAGAATTTGGAGTGGGTCTGTACTCTGCTGGATTGCTGATGGACAGGATAGGCTGGAGGGAAGTTTTAAAAGCAGCCTTTGCTCTTCCTACTGAACTATGGAAAGGCAGACTTCTACAAATTCACTACAGGAATTTGAAGCAGTGCTTATGACCACAGGTGCCAATATCCATGGGGCTAATATATGTATAAGTAAAACATGCAAAATTGGATTGATTGGGGCAATATGACTGCAGAAATAGTACTAAAAGTCACTTGAAACTTCTTTACTAGATGATGGCTGACTTTTGTTGTTGTTGTAGGTATACATGTACACCCTCTCCACATACACATATATACACAATTAGTAGAGATGTGAAATATTTCTTACTATAAACGTGAGTCAAGAAGAAAAAAAGAAGGAAAGTTACCACACTGAATTATGCTGTTAAATTAGCTCAAATAATCTGGAGCTCACAAAATCATACTGACATTCAGCCTCTTATATTTGGAAAATAAATTTTTAAAAAACCAAAAGGCCCAAGAGTTTAAGTCTTACTAATGAAGGGAAAGTATAGGACAGTGTTTCTTTTTTTTCCTCTGACAATCTATCTCTTGTGCTGGAATAGTACTGTGTGCTTCAGCTTCTTCATGTAGCATCTACTCTGAGATCCAAGTCAATCTCTGCAAGCTGAGCAAATCAGAGATTGTCGTGGAGGTAGCATTTCCCAAGGAGTTTTTAAAATAAGAAGCCAGTAATTACAGTCCTCATAAGAGAAGACTCAAGGATCATCCACCTTTAAATATCAGCTCCACATGGTCCAGCCTCACTGCTTATGTCCACCTTGAGAAGCCTTGGGTAGAGCTATGAGGCTGAGATGCCTTCTCACTTAAACCTAAAGGAGGTACCAAGCAGGATGTGAGAAGATACTTCTCATAAGGGAGAAAGAGAAGTTCCAGGCTCTGTCAGGGGTCTAATAAAGGATCCTTAGTAAGAATGGAAGAGACTCATGCACTGCAGACAGAGGAGTCCTCTCAAATAAGGGTCCTAACCCTGGCCCCTTCTGTCAGCCCTGGAAGCACTTGTATGGAACTATCAGGCTGTGGTCCTATTACTTTTGACACTGAGAAAAGTGAAGATTTTTGTCTGAGGAAATATTTCCCATGTATTAGAGAGAGGAATCCCAGGCTATGTCTGAAGTCCAAGTCAGGTTCCTGAGTGAAGACTGAGGGGATCATAAACCTCAGAATAGCGAGGGCCATATAGAGCCACACTCCTGCTGACAGTCATGGGAGACACCCTGGATACTCCAGAAATAGCATCTCTTGCTATTAACCTTTGAAATCTGTGAAGTGAGGCTTGATCTGAGAGGTACAGGCTATAATCACAGAAGAAAGAGCCCAAGGCTTGACTAGAAGGCCATGTGGGTACCCTGAGTGAGGTCTGAGGGCAACCTCTACCCCAGAACAGAGAAGACACCACATAATCTTGCTCCTGTCTTCATCCCTGGGGGAAGCCTAGCATTGGCTGACCTGATGTCCTGCTCTGAGACCTAATATTTGCGGGTATATGGGAGGTGAGACCATGGAAACTGAGAGGTGGTCTCAGTTGAACAGAAAGAAGAGTCCCAGGTCCTGCTAGGTTTCATAGTAAGAGTCTCAGTGAGACCTAGGGAGACCACCCATCCCAGAACAGAAAAAGACAACAGATTTAGCCCTATTCCTACTATTAACCCTGGTAGCTCCTGCTCAGAGCTGTCAGGCTGGGACATTCAATTATTTCTATTTTGAGAGTCTGAGGGAGGGCAAGCCCTATGGAGATATATGCCACAAGTGAGCAGAGGCATCATGATTTGTGTCCGCAAGGACCACAAACCACATATAGTTGGAGTACACAAGGAGTCATTTCCTGCCCTTCTTGTAAACTCTGGGAGGCTCAGCAAAGGGCTGGATGTGAGGAGATACTTCAGATATACCCAGCTGTCTGGCTGAGATAACCCCTCACCTTCTCCTGAGGGACATATGGAGGTGAAGATTTTGATCTGAGTATATGATATCAGGTCAGCAGCAGAAGTCCACAGCACATTCAGAAGTCAAAGTAAGGACCCTAAATTAGGTCTAAGAGGTTCACAGCCCCAGAAAATTGTGATTTTACCACTCTAAACCCAGTGAGACTGTGGGCAAGGTGGGGCCGATGAAATGTTCCCTCACTGTTTCATGGGCAGCCTCAAGTCAGAAGAGAGTGGAGTCCAAGTTCCTCCCAGCACTCAAGAAAAGAAAGTGGATTGGCCTAAATGGACCTCCCACTTCAGAAGAGTGGGCTTCACAGATTAGACACCTACCACTGTGGTCACTCTAATATGCCTCCTGCACGGAGTTGTCAGGCATATGTGCCTTGTCTCTTCAAGCTAATGAGTCGAAGAGAAGTGAGGCCTTGTTCTAAGGAAATATATCTCAAGAGAGCAGAGGGAATTCCCAGTCAATGCAGGAATTCAAATGAGGACCTTCAATTAATATTAAAGGGACCCAAAAAGTGTAGGGGACCCTGGCCCTTTCAAAAGTCAAAACTATGAACTCTGAGTGAGATATGAGGGTTCAATCTACCCCACAATAGATAGGGCCATAAAATCTAGCTTCTGCTGTTAGCCCTGGGAATTGTCAGGCAGGAGTGGTTAGATGAGGTTTTTTTTTCACTTTTTCCTATGGTTTTTCAGGGTGATAAAGACTTCTCCTGAGAGAGTGTCCTCAGGTAAGCAGAAGCAAGAGGGCTAAGTCCTTTCTAGCAGCTAAGGTAAGGAACCTTAATGAGAAAGGAGGAGACAGTCTAACCTACAATAGAAGTAGCAACACAGGGTCTGACCCTTCCTACTGTACTGTGAACCTTGGAAAGCTTTTAGCTGGCCTGGCTTCCTGTCTGTTGCCACCCACACGGATTATCATGCCCAGTGACAAAAAGCACTCATTCTTCCCACATGAACAACACTTTGAGGCTCCCAGAGAGACCCAGGCCCTGGAGAGTGCACAGGTCTCAGAAGCTGCAAATGAGGCTTCCTCTTCATCCTCCTGTTTGTTCTTTGATACCCTGGAAGAGGCTTCTAGCCCTAAGACATGCAGTATATTCCAGGATCTTCAGGTTGCCAACCCCTCTTCCTTCACCTCATTGAGCAAATCAGATAATGTCTCCAGCAGCCAAGAAGAGGGGAAATAAATCCAAGCACCTTGCTGTCCCCACCAGATATTGAGTACTTGCCCATAGTTCCTCTAGATGAAAAAGTGGAATTGTCAAAGTCCTGCTGCTCAAGTATGAAAATGAACAAGGCCATAAGAATGACAGAAAGGATGAAGAATGTCATCAGGAAATACAAAAACCACTTCTCTGGAATGCTCAGGAGAGCCTCTGAGCATATGGAGCTACCCTTTGACACTGAAATAAAGAAAATGAACTTCATCAACCACTGCTATGCTCTTGTCAACAAACTGGACCTCAGCTGTGATGTGATGCTGAGCAATAAGAAAGGCATGCCCAAGACTAGGCTCCCGATTCTTATCTTGTATGTGATCTTGATGGACAACTGTGCCTTTGAGGAAGAGATCTGGGAAGTGTTGAATATGATAGACACGTATTTTTGGAGAAAGCTCTTCATCTTTGGGGAGTCCAGGAATTTTATCATCAACGATTTGGTGAAGTAAAAGTAGCTGCAGTACCAGTAGGTGTCCAACAGTGATCCTACACAATATGAATTCCTGTGGGGGCCCAAGAATTCAGGTTGAAACCAGCAAGATGAAACTAAACTTTTCATGCTAGAGTTTTGGCCAAGATTAATGAGTCTTACTCTTGTTACTTCCCATCCGAGTACAAGGAGGATTTGAAAGATGAGGAAGAGAGAACCTGAGTGAACACTGCAGGCAAGGCTGGCTCCACTTTCATGGCTTATGTGAGTTCCAGTGCCATGTTCAGCAGCTTCTCCCAGCTCTAGCGAATACTGAGGTAGATTCTTCACTTTGGTTTTGAAGGAGGCAGTTAGAGGTCTACATAGTGAAGAGATGGGTGGAGCTGGAGAAAAGAAAAATAGCGTATGACATCTTTGTTTTTCTGTTCTACATGGGTAACATGAAGATTTATCATTTGGGAGGAGATATTCAAATGTTCCTTTTAATATAACCTTTAGTTAGTCACAGAATCTAAGTTTATGAATGATCTTGGCCATACATTTATTGTATCCCCAAAATTAATTTAACAGGTGTCCTACTAGCCAGCACCTAAATTGTTTTCCATTTGTGAATATGTTTATAAAACCAAAATCAACATTTTGTAAATGAATTATAAGGTTTTCTAAAAACACAGATACAGCAAAATGTAAATTTTGTTAACATGAGTAGGATACAACAATTATACATTTTTCTAAATATTCTCATTTATTTTCAAAATTTTCTTTAAATTGTTATCACAAAATAATTTATGTTAATAACATATACATTTATATTTTAATTCATCAAGTCTTTCAATTGTAGTTGAACTTAAGAGTGAGAAAAAACTGTATCACTGTTATTTTGTATTCCCCTTTTGTTTAATTAGGTTGAACAGAAAATTATATTATAATCTCACTCATATAAACTAGATTTATACAGTCATGTCCTGAGTAACAGGATATTTTTAGCAGGCTTTAAAATTCTGTTATATCAACAAAACACTTTCCCTTCATCTGAAAAGCAAGAATTTGGCCAGAATGACCAGGTGCCAAGGAATAGGGCCAGACCAAAAAACACCTCAGCTAGTGAGGATCCAGGGGAAGAGCATTGTCCAGAGTCCATCAGAGGAACCATATGCAAAACCAAGTCCAGAGACCCCAATGCAGAATGGCTGTTGGGATTCTCAATCTAGAGTTCGGCATCATGTGGAAAAAGCACCAGAAACGAAGAAAGTAGGGAACCTGGTGGAAGGTCCCGGACAAACTGCATGAATAGTCTTAGAAAATCTCTGAATCGCCATTGCCAGCTAAGTGGTAAGGTCATCTCAGTGGGCAAGTCGACCGGATGAAATGAACAGAGGCGTGCAAGACACCCACCCTACCTTAGAATCCTCCTACCTACAGTCAGGCAGAGTAGAGCTAGCTCTCTTATGTCACCCAGTGATGTGAAAAATGGATTCTGAGAAAGCTATATGTTTTGACTACCCCGGGAATCCAGCACACCCTCATGGATGTTCTAGGGCTGAGAGATGTCTGGAAACCTGCTGGAAATGAGTTTTTCTTTTTTTCCATGGAAGTTGGCTCTCCTCCATTGAGATCGGGGCCATGTGAAGATTTGATATTGCTGAGTGTGTGACAAACAGTTAAGACAGGCTAGGAGTCCCAGAGCAGTGAAAGTTACTATGGAGTTTCAAGTATGTATTGTTTCATTCGCTTGGTAATTAAAAGGGGGATATGCTGTTACTGATTACCTCATAACTCTACAGGTAAACGGATGGGTGTCAGCATGTCTTCTAAATCAATCCAGATGATGTCTTCTGCTCAGACTGCTTCCCACAGTTTTTGAGTCTTTGGCACACCAGAGAGTAGATGTTCTGCGGTTTTAATTGCTGGCCTACATTGTCACTACTTACTGCTTGGAGCATGAAGTTGGCCCAAGGTGCAGCCACATGTAGATTGGATAGAAAAGACACAGAGATGGCACACATTCTTCTTAAACTGGCTGGAGTAACCGGGAAATATGAAGTCCAATGTCCAATGTAGAAAGCTTATATCATCCTGGTGTGTGTATCCCTGCCTCCAAGATTTTAGAGCCTGGAGATCAGAAGTCCACTATAAATACTAGCAGTGATACTTTCAGATGGGAATTAGCAAGCTGAGTGAGTAACTGTAGCACTTTGAGTTTCTTCAGTGGAGGCAGAAAGCCTGACTAGAGGTAAGGCTCTACATTCTGAACCAGAGAATGTTACCTTCTGGTACTTTGATTCATTATTTCATTTATTCATGCATGCACTCATTAATTCATTTATCCAGCAAACACCGTAAACAGCATATGCTGTTGGTGAGGCCTGTGTCTAGCATGCCTGGAAAAAATGAAATGAACTACTTGTCTCTACAAAAAAATTTAAAAATTATCTTAGCATGGTGGCGCATGCCTGTAGACCCAGCTACTTGCAGGAGTGAGGTGGGTAAATTGCTTGAACCTGGTAGGTCAAGGCTGCAGTGAGCCGTGATGGCGCCACTGCACTCCAGCCTCGGCAACAAAGTGAGACCTGTCTCAAAAAAAAAAAAAAAAAAAAAGAAAAAAAAGACTTTCCTAGTAAGTTTTCTGGTGTTCATTAAAAAAACAGGCAATTTTAAATTTCAGACATTTATCTACAGCATTATTTAAGTTCCTAATTTCCACATTCAGGAGGTTTTAGAAATCATTCTGGACTCAACATGAACAGTTGTTGGTTGGTAGTCCATAACTTGCCCTGAGACCTTAGGAAAGCCACTTTGTCTCATTTTATCTATGATACAAAGATTTTGTGCTCATCTGTTGTCAAACTGGTCCACTAAATTTTAAATTCAGTTTCTTAAAAAAAAATTTAAAAATACGATCACAATGTTTTTGCTGACTCTGACATTTCATATGTCTACTAGTGACATATACCTACATAAATATGTTTTCAATTATAATAGCTATTCTTGAGGTTTTAATTTATTTAGAAAGTTTGCAAGGCTTTGTGAGAATGACATTTTGTGACTTAGGCACTGTCATTTCACAGATGGTTCACAGGGGCAAACTGTGCCAAAGAGTCTCAGCAATCCAAATTCATGATTTCCTTAAGTGGAATTTAATAACAAAAGTTGCTGTAATTGATATTTTATATTGTATTTATTTATTTTTTCTTCAGAGAACCTTAGCTTACATTTCTCAATAATGTTGTCTTACCAGGAGTAGTGGTGCGAGTCTACAGTCCCAGCTACTTGCGAGGCTGAGGTGGAAGGATCACTTGAGCTGGGAATTCAAGTCTATCCTGAACAACATAGCGAGACCTCATCTCATCAAAAAATAAAATTTTTGGCCGGTGCTCTGTGGCTCACGCCTGTAGTCCCAGCATTTTGGGAGGCTGAGATGGGCAGATCACGAGGTCAAGAGCTCGAGACCATCCTGGCCAATATAGTGAAACCTTGTCTCTACTAAAAATACAAAAATTAGCTGGGCGTGGTGGCACGTGCCTGTAGTCCCAGCTACTCGGGAGGCTGAGGCAGGGGAATCACTGGAACCCCGGAGGTGGAGGTTGCAGTGAGCCAAGATCGTGCCACTGCACTCTAGCCTAGCGAGAGAGAGAGACTCTGTCTCAAAAAATAAATACATAAAATCAAAGAAGTCTTTATAATTTTGTCCAAATTCTTAAGTCTGAACATTATTTCTAGTAAAAGGCTAAATAAATAAAGGAATCATGATTCCAGTTTAAAATGTTTACATTTGATTTTTGTGTCATAATTAAATTTTATGTTTGAAATAGCTAGTCTTAATATTAAGTACTTTAAAAAATAATGACAAATTATACAGAGAAATATAAACATATGTGCAGCATTAGAAAAGTAGTAATTACAGTTAATTGTAGTAATCACTGCTTAATCTAATTCAGACTCCTGCTGTTACCTGTTAAAGAAGACCATTTTTTAGGCTTCTAAAACTTTATTTTGAAGTCAGAAGTTACTGCAATGTGATTACAGTTCAAACTCTAGTAGCATCTAAAGTCCTTGGATGTTTTTGCAGTTATGGAATTATCTTAGTAAGTACTGTTGAGGAAATTTTCTAAGTCTTATATCTCTTCTTCTGCCAAAAATGGAAAGAAATGAAATCAAATACAAAAGAAAACATCTCCATACTTGTTGGCAGAAAATGAGAAGAAAGATACTTTCCCTTTCCTAATCCGAGCCCTTTACCCTTTGAGACAAGAACTTAATTTTTTCCAATTTATAACTGGATCCTTATCAAGTATTACTCTAACCCATATGCAGGCTGTTTTCTCAAGGAGATTACAGTTACAAATTAAACATCACCAGAACATACATTTAAAGACCAGTATGAAAAAGCATTTAAGATAAGTATAAAATTATTTTACCCCAATAAAAATATAAATAAGAATGCATAAAAAAGTCTGAAGAAAAATACTAATATGAATCTGGTCAAGTGCGGTCCCTAATGTGCCGAGGGAAAAACAGCATAGGGAGGTAGATAAATCTGGTTGAAAATTTTATGCAAACTAGTAGAAGATATAGTATTAGATAAAATATAACCAATTTAAAATATTATACTATAAAGTATCTGCTAACCATTAACAAGAAGCAAGTAGTTTGAAAAAGGCATTCAATGTACCCTAACAAGATATTTCTCTATCAAAGAAAACACTTGCAAACACTGACATAATTATATTGAAATATTATCCACACCAGAATCAGGTATTTATTTCTTCTGCAAATTGACAGATACACAGTAACACTTTTATCAGATCCAGTGTATATTAAAACCTTTAGTGGGAATTAGGTGGTTCTGGTCAGAAGCATTTTCCATTTTTCTTTCCATTCTGTGTCCTCATTTGAAAAACAAAAAGGACACTCCATCTAGTTGCGTAAATGTCTACAGAAAAGTTGAACACATTCAAATCGCTAGATTCCCCATAAAGGGTTAATCCTCTCACGTATGAAATAGATTTCTGGTGGCTTAGGAAGATTGGACCTTACCTCTGGTAATCATTCTAATCTTTGTTTTTATGAATTCAATATTGTAATTTATTTTTTACTTTAAAATTTTTAATTGATAATAATTTTACGTAAGGTACAAAATGATATTTTGATATACGTATGCACTATATAATTGTTACATCATATACTATGTAATTATATACTATATAATTATTATATACTATATAGTTATACACTATATAATTAAGATAATTAACACATCACCTCACCTACTTATTTTTTGTGGTGAGAACATTTGAAATCTACTTTCAGCAATTTTGAAATCTACATAAAATAAATTATTATTAACTATGCCATCCAGGTTTTTCTATAGATCATTAAAAGTTATTTATCCTATCTAGCTGAAACTTTGTATCCTTTGACCAATATTTCTCTTTTGCCTATACCCCCAACCTATCCTCTGGTAACCACCATTCTGCTCTCTGCTTGTATCAGTTTGACTTTTTTAGATAGCACATACAAATGAGATTATGCAATATTTGACTTTCTGTGTTTAGTTTATTTCACTTAGCATAATATCCTCCAGTTTCATTTAGGTTTTCTAAAACGGCAGAATTTGCTTCGTTTTTAAGGCTCTATAGTATTTCATTGTGTGTATATACTGTGTTTTCTTTATCCATTCATACACTGATGGACACTTGCTTCACATCTTGGCCATTGTGAATAACGCTGAAATGAATATGAAAGTGCAGACATCTTTCCAACATACGATTTCAATTCCTTTGTATACATACCCAGAACTGGGATTGCTGGGTGATATAATTCTATTTTTTGAGGAACTTCCACACTGTTTTCCAAAATGACTGTACCTAATTTGCATTACCAACAAGAGTGTAGCACACTTCCCTTCCCTTTTCTCGACATCCTCACCAACACTTGTTATGTTTTGTCTTTTTGACAATAGCCATTCTAACAGGTGTGAGGTGACATCTCATTATGGTTTTGATTTGCATTTCTCTGATGATTAGTAGTGTTGTGTTGAGTATTTTTTCATATATTTCTTGGCCATTTTTGTTTTTTGTTTAGGTATTTTACCAATATTTTATTATTTGCTTTTTGGCTATTGAGTTGTTTGAATTCCTCATATATTTTGGATTAGCACTGTATCAAATGTATGCTTCACAGATATTTTCTCTCAATCCTTGGGTTTTCTCTTTTCATGGTTAACTGTTTCCTTGGCTGTGAGAAGCTTTTTGATAAGGCAATCTCATTCATCTATTTTTCCATTTATTGTACCATCTTCAATTTCTTTCACCAAAATTTTAGAGTTTTCAATATTCAGATCCTTTACCTCCCTGGTTAAATTTAATCAATTTAACCTTAAATATTTACTTTTGTTTTGATGCTGTTATAAATGGAATCATTTTCTTAATTTATTTTAGAATAGTACATTTAGCGTATAGAAATGTTACTGATTTTTGTATGTTGATTTTGTATCCTGAAACTTTAATGAATTTATTAGTTTTAGTAGTTTTATTTGGTCGAATTTTTAGAGTTTTCTATGTAAAAGATCATGTAATCAGTATGCAGAGACAATTTCACTTCTTCCTTCCTTATTTGGATGACTTTTACTTATTTTTCATGACATGTTGTTCTGGCTCAGACTTGTAGTACTATGTTGAATAGAAGTAGTGAGAGTTGGTATTCTTTTCTTGTTCCTGATCTTGGAGGAAAAGTCTTCAACTTTTCATCACTGATTATGTTAACTGTGAGTTTGTCACTTACAACCTTTGTGCTGTTGAGTTTGCTTTTCTTCTATACCTATTTTGTTGAGAGTTTAAATCACAAAAGGGTGTTGAATTTTGTCACATGCTTTGCCGCATTTATTCAGATGAGCATGTGGTTTTGTCCTTCATTCTGGTAATATCATGTATAACTTATCGATTTATATATGTTGATCCATTTATTTATTCTGTGGATTAATCCCATGTGATCCTGGAGAATCAATTTTTAACGTGCTGTTGAATTTAGTTGGCTAGTACTTTGTTGAAAAATTTTACATGTATGTTCACTAGGGATATTGGCCTGTAGTTTTTTGTATTGTATTGTCTTCATCTGTCTTCGTTATCAGGGTAATGCTGGTTTTATAAAATAAGTTTGAAAGTGTTTCCTATCCTACAATTTTCTGGAAGAATTTGAGAAGAAACAGTTTTATTTCCTCTCTAAATGTTGCATGAAATCCAGCAATGAAGCCATTAGGTCCTAAGCTTTTCTTTAATGAAAAAATTTTATTACTGAATTAGTCTTTTTACCCATTTTTGGCCTTTCCATATTTTATGTCTTTTTCATAATTCAGTCTTGGTTGTTTCTAGGAATTTATCCATTTCTTGTAAGTTATCCAATTTGTTGGTGCATAACTGTCCATAGTATTTGTATGTGGCCCTTTGTATTTCTTCATAAATATTTATTAATTTTGTTTTTAATATTCTTTCTGCATGCATCTATGTGCATTCACACATTGTAAGTCAAAAAATACATAATTTTTTTTTGCTATGAAAAAATGGACCAGAAGTGAACAAGTGAAATTTTATTTTAGTTTTTACTTTACTTTTTTTAATTTTTATTTTTATTTTTTTTTTATTTTTTTTATTTTTTATTT
>NW_012118688.1:1476979-1484660 GCF_000951035.1 Colobus angolensis palliatus
CGCCCGGCTAGTTTTTTGTATTTTTTAGTAGAGACGGGGTTTCACCGTGTTAGCCAGGATGGTCTCTATCTCCTGACCTCGTGATCCGCCCGTCCCTGCCTCCCAAAGTGCTGGGATTACAGGCTTGAGCCACCGCGCCCGGCCACAAGTGAAATTTTAAATTAAAAATACATTACCAGTGACATTAGCCGCACAAAAATGAAATAGACGTAAATCTAATGAAACATGTAAAAGATCTATATGAGGGAAACTACAAAAACTCATGAAACAAATCAAACAAGAAGTAAATAAAGTGAGAGATAGTCTATATCTATGCATAGGAAGACTGTAAAGCAAGCTAATTTTCAATTGTGATTATGATTATTCTCATTGCTTTGCAGTCACATCTAGCATATTAATGCCTTGTATTTGATTTCGTTTCTTCAATCTGACACCCCCAAAATTCAAAGATAGAACATTGTGACTTAACCATTGTTTTAGGAACCGAATCTTGTTCTCTTTGTAAACGATTCTTCCTAGCACCTTCCTATCTCTTCACTGTCTTGATGGCCTCATGATTCCTAATTTGTCTCACTGTAGAGGTTAACATCTACACTTGATCTTATGCAAAAGGCCGAGAAGCGATGTAGAAGTTAACATCTAACAATAAACAATTGTTGAGTGACTACTATGTGTCAGGTACCATGCAAATTATAGATAGCAATCTCCATCCTCAAGTTGCATAGATACTAATGAGAAAGGCAGATAAGCAAAGAGTTACAGGAGTTGTGAATGAATAGTGAATGACTTCCTAGAAAGTTCTCTGAGAGCAGAGTGGAGGCATACCTAATCTTTCATGGGTATTATCTATGTTAGCTATTTATAACTGTGTAACATATTAACATAAATTTAGCAGCTCAAAACAATACTCATTTATTACATCATAGCTCCCATTAGTCAGTAGTCTAGGCAAGTCTTGGATGGGACATCTGCTGAGAGTCTCACACATTTTCAATCAAGGTATTTCCCAGAATTTCCTATTATATATGGAATTATTTACACATGAAAAATAATATATACTATTAAATATGTAAAATAAAGTTTAATTATATTAAAAATTAATTTTTGTAAAATTAATTTTTTATAAAATTACGTATGCTGCATAAAATTGTAAATCTTGTTTCTCTTTTCAGTTAAAAGAATATTTGTTTTAACTGAATTTTCCAATATAAAATTTTGTGAGAAATAAAAACTATAACATGATTAGTTGTTTGATCAAATGCTTGAGTCTCCTTGCTATATTAATTCATAACATTGCTGTAGAAAAATGCTAATATTAATTTATAGTAGCATTGTAATGAAGTCAATTTCATTCTTTAAAGTAGACTATTGGAATCTTAACATTCTATTCTGTAATTCTTATGTCAGTTGAGATATAATAGCACTTAATTTGGCATCTGAATTATTAAATCATAACTTTTGATTGCACATACTGTGTCTTGCCTGAGAAAATATTATGAAAAAAGAGCAATCATGAAATTATATTACTGTCAAATTAGATAAACTATTTGCAATCTAATAGATTACATTTAATTATAAATACTTATGTAGAAAGTGTATCTATTAATTTATTAATTCAATTATATTGGTAAGTATATTAGAAAGCAATCATACACTTAAATGTGTATTTTGACCAATCTAGAACCCAGCCTGCTTTGCTCTTGTTCTAATAAATGTGCAATAACAATTTTGCCATTAAGAACCACATGCTTAAACCTATAAAGTAACTAGGTCTCTATTTGATATCTTTACCTTTGTACAACAGAAACATTTCTTCTAACACTGCTATCAAAAAAAGGTCATTTGTTTTATTTTAGGTGATGTATTTGAACTTTCAAATAAAATGAAATGATTTATATAAATTACCTTCAAAAATAGTAAGATTCTAAAGAATTTCCCGGTAAGATTCTTAGAAATTCTAAGGTTAGAGGAAACCCTACAAAAACTTCCAAAATATTAAATGCCAGAGATCTAAAGCAATGTCTGCTCTCCTGTGGACAGGAGATTAAATGTTAGAACCTTGAGCAGAATCATGACTCAGTCCTGGAGGAAATCCACTTTCTGGGAGAAACAGTTACTGGACCCCCAAACATAGCACACAAGGACTGCAAAATACACAGAACTGAATTAACACAGCCCTGGCCACTGTCTCCGCTGTGGTGACAAGCATGTGAACATCTACTCTGTTTAGTGTCCCGTCCTGCAGGACAGTTGAACGGACCCTGAAGGGGGGAGTGGGAATGGAGGAGACAAGAAAACACGAGAAATGAAGACAAGACAAATAGCCTGATCAAGTCTCGTTTAATGGTGGCAGTGCAATGCCTTATATAGGCTGGCAGGGGAAGAGGTTGGGCCAGGGCGGTGACGGGGGGGGGGCTGGGTTTTCTCAAATTACAATCGCACATGCGCCGTTAATTGGTATTTTTCCCGGGCACGGAATTGCGCCTGCGCTGTAGGCTGCATATCTTCCTGGGCGCGAAAAAGGTTGGTGCGCGCGGGAAAAGTTGTTAATGAAGAACCCGGAAATACGCCATCTTGTCTCTGATGATACGGAGCTTAAGCAACAGAAGCCGCGGCAATTTCCGGGCCTCATGGCTCCGGACAGTTTAGTCCTTATTTCCTAAGTAGGAAATCAACAGACATTGCTCAGCTTTTGTGCCTGAAGGAAAAGGAACAGCAAGTATGGGTATCAAGTATCAATATAAAGGGAAAAGAAAGGTATGCTTGACCTTGGGGCTAGGTTAAGGTAAGATTCCAGTTGCAGCCACTTGCAATTGCATAGCCAGTCTTCTCTCATCAAACCTTGGGCCTTTTTTTTTTGGCAACAAAGACTCCTACTCCCTGTTACACTCACCTCTCAGGATTTGTTGCCCTTTTTGATCTACAAATGGTTTGGTTAGAAACAATTGAGATGATAGTCCAGGCATTACTGTTTAAAGGAAGCCCAGGTGAGAGTCAGCACCCCTCAGCAATTTATGCCAATTAGTCTAATTCCACCCTTGAGATCTACATACAAAAGAGAGTATCAGCCTTGCTGAACCAAATGAAAGGCCAACAGGATAAAAGGTGTTCAATACCAAGTAGAAGACTCTGTAAGGTCTTCTGGTGATTTATGTCATGAAACAATTTGGTCTAAGGGTACACCATGCTAGTTAAATATATTGAATTTCGCTCTGGCCTTCTTTTTTATGTTCATCCATGTTATAGCATGTATCAGTATTTTATTCCTTTTAATGGCTGAATAACATTCAATTTTGTGTATATTTCACATTTTTGTTATCCATTCATCAGTTGGTGGACATATGATATATAATACTTTTTTGTGATCCTAAATGTCTCAAAATGGAGTCACTTATGACAAATGACTCAGATCACAGTAAAAATACTGACCCCAAAGAATAGTAAGTATATGTATAGTGGACTGAGGTAATAAGATAACACCTGCTGTGGCCAGGCACTCCTGAAACCCGAGAAGACAATGAAGTCGAAAGGCAGCTGAGCTAGCTATGGACATTTCTCTGGAGGATCATACAAAATGCAAAGAAACTTACCGTGGCCAAGGCCTGCAGAAACTCTGCCCTTTTATGTCTGCAGCAATGATTGAAAGTCCTGCTAAGAGAAGAGCAGCAACTACTTCCTCCCGGCCCCTCCGATGGAGTTAGCACAAGTAGGTTGGTTAGAACCTGACAGTAGAACGCATAGGTTATTTTTACCTTTTGGCTATTGTGAATAGTGTTGCTATAAAAATTCATGTAGAAGTTTTTCTTTGAACATCTGTTTTCTGTTCTTTTTCTGTTCTGTTTTGTTCTGTTCTGTTTTCTGTTCCACTGTGAGAGTATACCTCACAGTGGAACTGCTAGGTCCTATGGTAATTCTGTGTTTAACTTTTTGAGTAATCTCCAGACTACGTTCCACAACAGATATACCATTTTACATTTCTCCACACAATGTATAAGGGCTACAATTTTTCTACATTCTTGCTAACACTTATTATAATTTTTATTCTGATTGTAGCCATCCCATTTGGTGTAAAGTGGTATCTCATTGTAGTTTTGTTTTGCATTTTCCTAATGATAAATTATGCTGAGCATCAGTTCATTTGTGTGTTGGTCATTTGTATATTTTCTTTGGAGAAAAGCCTATTAAAATCTTATGCCCATTTATTTTTTTGTTTCATTTTCTGCTGTTATTACAGTGCTTTATGTATTCTGGTTATTAATTTTTTAACAAGTAAATAATTTACAAATATTTTCTCTAATACTGTGGCTTTTTTGCTCTCTTGAGAGTGCATATATTAGTCAGGGTTTTCCAGAGAAACAGAACCAATAAAAGATGGATGATAAATAGATAGATAGATAGAGAGATGGATGGATAGATAGATAGAGAGAGCGATAGATAGAGAGATAGATAGATAAAGAGGGAATTTGCTATGGGAATTGGCTCACACAAATATGGACACAAGAATTCCCATGATATGTCGTCTGCAAGCTGGAGAACCAGGAAAGCTGTCGGTGTAATTTAGACTGAGTCTGAAGGCTTGATAACTAGGGACACTGGTGTAAGTCATGGAGTCGAAAGACCCATGAACCAGGAACTCTGATGTTTGAGGGCAAAATAAGATGGACATCTGAGCCCAGGAAAGAGAGTGAATTCTCCACTTTTCCACTGTCAAAACTCTCAACAGATTGAATGATGTCCACCCACATTAGTGAGAGTATATCTTCGCCCAGGCTGGAGTGCAGTGGCACGATCTCGGCTCACCGCAACCTCCATCTCCCGGTGTTCAAACAATTCTTCTGCCTCAGCCTCCCAAGTAGCTGGGACTACCAGCACCCACCACCATGCCCAGCTAATTTTTGTATTTTTAGTAGAGACAGGGTTTCATCATGTTTCCCAGGCTCGAACTCCTGACCTCAGGTGATCCACCTGCCTCGGTCTCCCAAAGTGCTGGAATTACAGGCATGAGCCACCTCAGTTTGCTGATTCAAATGTCAGTCGCTTCTGGAACACCCTCACAGACACACTCAGAAAGAAATTTTTACCTGTTATATGAATATCTCTTTCTAAAGTAATGGAAAGAACCGCAATTACTTTTGCACCAACCTAATACCTTCACATTTTATTCCTGTCCCCATCTATATCTTCTCTCCTTCTGTAACTCTCATTATGCATATGTTAATGTGTTTGATGGTGTCCCACAGATCTCCTGGGCTTTGTCTACTTTTTTTTTCCTCTGTTCTCGTCAGATTGGATAATCTCAATTGTTCTATTTTCAAATGTGTCGGTTATTTGTGCTGTCTTCTTCTTATGCCGTTTTTCTTTTCTACTAAATTTTTTGTCTGTTATTATACCATTCAGCCCCAGAGATTCTAGTTGGATTATTTTTATATTTTTCATGTCTTTATTGATGCTTTCTTTCTTTCATACATGTGAGTCCTTTGTTCCTTTTGTTCTTTGTCCATGGTATTTTTTTAGTTCTTTTAGCATATTCGAGACAGTTGATTTAAAGTCTCTTTGGAAGTTCAGTATTTGGCCTTCCTCAGGGACTGTTTCTATGTTTCTATTCATTTCTTTTGTGTATTTATGATTGGGATATACTTTCTTTTTTCTTTGCTTGCCTCATAATTTATTTTGAAAGTTGAACAGTTGGAATATTGTAAAAAAACTGTGAGTTTTTTATTAGATCTCAGAATTTGGAAAAAAAAATGATTCTGAGTTGCAATAATAGAAAACAAATTATTCTACCTCCTAAAGGTTTGTTTTGCTGGTTGTTGTAGTTACTTTTCATTAAGTGACTTTAATGAACTGTGTTTATAAAGTGTATATATTTTGTCATTTGTGGAAATTAATGTGTTTGTTCCATTAGCTTAGTAATCAGCTAGAGATATGACAAAGAATACCTAAAATGCCATATAAATAAATATTTAAATATCTTCCAGTCTTTGCAAATTGGGTCTACAAAGCTTAGCTAGGTTGTTTATAACTCTATCTTAACATTTAATTTCTGCTTGCACAGAGCTTAACTATTAGCTGCTAGTGAAAGCTCATGGTCTTCTTACTTATTTTCTGAGTATAAATTTTTGTCCTGGGAATGTATATGGCCTCCTAGGTTACCCAACATACACCAAAACTTTTAAAAGTACTTATTGCTTCAAGTTTCTTCTCTTCCAACTTCTTTTTTTTTTTTTTTTTTTTTTTTTTTTAGTAGAGACGGGGTTTCACCGTATTAGCCAGGATGATCTCAATCTCCTGACCTCGTGATCCGCCTGCCTCAGTCTCCCAAAGTGCTGGGATTACAGGCATGAGCCGCTGTGCCCAGCATTTTCTTTTTTTTAACCAGGCTTTTCATCCTGTCTAATGTTGGCATCAGTTTTAGTCCTTTACCCCAGGTGGCATTTGACAAATGTTGCTCAGGAAGTCACTTCAGCCCTGGCAATGCTTTATGCAAGTTTAACGAACTCTTGAGCTAATCCTTCAGAGGTACATCAGATATGTCAAAACACACAACCCCTTTGCTTTGAGAATAATGTATGTATTGCTCTCTCTAGTAGCAGAAGCTTTTAACAGGTATGTGGACTGTTCGTTCCATTCATGGCCACTGCCAAGCCGAGAAGTAGGTTATAAAAAATGATTAGGTTAAAACACCACAATATTCTCTTATCAGTATTCAACAGCTTTTTTAAAATTATGTTTTCCTGATTGCTGTGAGTTTTTTATTAGATCTCAGAATTTTGAAGAAAAAAATTGATTCTGAGTTTGTGCCAGCCTATCTATTATTTTATGGAGGGACAAAGTTTTAATAGTTTTTACTCTGCCATTTTTGATGACTTACCAAAGTTATTTTTATATCAGAGGGAACTGAGTATTGTGTGAAAGTAGTTTTCTTTTTTCCTCATAATTTCAATGGCAGTTTGCAATCTATTTACTCTTTGATTTTGACTCAACTTATTACTACTGTTTCTTTTTTGTTTTTGTTGGTAGCTACTCTCCTCTCTACATGCCTATACCACTGACTTCTCTGGTTAACATAGAAAAAATAAAATCCCATCCTGTCAATGAACATTTGGGAAGAATTATTAACCTCATGATGACCATAGGAATTTGGGGAAACATTACATGAAAACTGAACTCTCAAATCAAAATAGTAATTGTTCACAAAATTACATGAGTCTCCTCTACATTGGTGTATCTTCTCCCACTTTAGTCACCCTAATTCATTTCCTTACTGTTATTATAACATTATCATTCCACACTCAACAACCACATACTCCTTAAACAAACGTGAGGATAAAATCTGGAAATCAAAAATCTGTACACATGTGGCAGTTATTTATTATTAGGCATCTTCTCTGAGTTTCTTATCAATGGCACTACCACTTAGTCTGCAAGTTTCCATATGCTTTGGAGGTACAAATATTTTAGTACCAACACCACTTCAAATGCCATATACTCAATGAAGAAATAGTAATTTCTATTGATCTACAGCCATGCTAATTTTATAGACCTGGTTAGTATTGCAAGAAACTTTGGCGTATGGAAAAGGAATACAGCAAATTTTATTTTTTATTTTTTTTTATTTTTTTTATTTTTTTATTATACTTTAAGTTCTAGGGTACATGTGCATAACGTGCAGGTTTGTTAC
>NW_012118688.1:1490420-1504833 GCF_000951035.1 Colobus angolensis palliatus
ACCGATTGTCCGACACTCACTAGTGAGATGACCCCAGTACCTCAGTTCAAAATGCAGAAATCACCGGTCTTCTGTGTCGCTCGCGCTGGGAGTTGGAGACTGGAGCTGTTCCTATTTGGCCATCTTGCTCCGCCCCAACAAGCAAATTTTAAAGTTTGACATTTTTAAGCTCGATTCTCAAGAAGTTTAATTTATTATTTTGTTTATTACTCCCCAAGGTTTAATTTACCAAAACAATACAGCAAGTATTCTAGGCTTGAGTAGAGTGAATACTAAAGAAAGGACATGACTCCTGCCCTCAGAGTAGTCACATTAAAGTGAAGGAAGCAACCTTGTATAGTACTAATCTAACTCACAATGAAACTGTTTTAATTTGGAGTAGGTGCCCTCTCCAGGTGGATGGTAAAAGTTTACTGAGCACATATTACATTCATAAAAATAAAAAAAATTTAAAAACATGCATCTTTTGCTTCAGTGTATATAACTTTGTTGTTAGTGATCCTCACCCTCAACAAGGTGCTCCTTGCAAGGCATCATCTATGCTAGTGTATATCGTGTCCTTAAATATGTCCACTGATTTCTATAACACACACAGAGCATGACAATTTGTATAATAAAAGGAGGACTTTATTTGTTTATAATGGTAGAGACAAGAGATAATTGATAAACAAATACATTTGATCAAAGAGAATGAGTAGAAATTTGTCAGTTAAACAATGAGATGACCAAGAGAGATGTGTTAGAAAGAAGACCATGGAAAGAGCAAGGCAAAACAGGTAAGCATGAAATTTGACGGACACTTGAGCAGACAACTCTGAGAATGGTTTGCAATAAGTGACAACAAATTGTTTGCCTAGATAAGATAAAATTATATTGAAAAGAGCAGTAAAGTTCAAATGGAATAAACTAGGTTTTGGTTTCCTGAAGGTATTGAGCATAGATATAATCTGATTTCATCTTTGTTTTATAGTCTCTATAGCCAATATTGAGAGTATATCGATTTGAAGATAAAAACAGGAATCAGGGAGACTGGCTAATTGGCTCTTGCAGTCTCTTCTCTGCTGCCTTTCATTTTTTTTTTCTATGATTCTGGAAAGGAATATGCAAACCTACAATTTGATTACTAGCAGTAGAAACAGAAAAAGGGCTGTAAGAAGCAATAGTAGAAGAAAAGGCGACAAAACTTGATTTGATAAAAGAAAGAGGAAGAAAATGGAGGATAAGGGAGAACTGTAAAGATGAATCTGAATGTAAAAATAAATATTAATAATGATATGGATGATATTCAAATTTGAAGGAAGGCAAAATTTCATTTACTTGTAGAGCAAATAAATGGCAAATTTTTGAATCAAACATTTTTTTCCCAAGAAATATGGTAATAATGGGCGAGAGAGGAAAGGTGTTCATTTTATTCTCACAATAACATCCAGAGTCTAAATACAGCTTTCCGATATTTGCTAGAGAATGTCATACTACATACTCTGTTTTTATTAAGCAATCTGTTTATATGTTATTCCATTTAAATATATATTATTTTCTGCAAGTGTTTGTGAAGCAATCTCTCAGGAATGCAGTTAAGATTCTGTAAAAATGACTGAAAAATGAGTTTATTCAGTATAGTCATCCAAACCTTTTAAAAAATTTACTTAACTTTTATTTTAAATTCAGGGGTACATATGCAGGTTTGTTACATAGATAAATTTGTGTCTTGAGGGGTTGTTGTGCAGATTATTTTGTCACTCGGGTATTAAGCATAGAATGCATTGATTATTCTTCCTGGTTCTCTCCCTCCTCCCACCTTCTACCTTCTGATAGGCCCCAGTGTCTGTTGTTCTCCTCTATGTATTCATGTATTCTCATCATTTAGCTCCCACTTATAAGTGACACCATGCAGTATTTGATTTTCTGTTCCTGTGTTAGTTTGCTTAGGATAATGGCCTACAGCTGTACCCATGTTGCTGCGAAGGAGATAATTTCATTCTTTTAATGGCCATATAATATTCTATGGTATATATGTTCCACAATTTCTTTATTTAGTCTACCACTGATAGGCACTGAGATTGATTTCATGTCTTTGTTATTGTGAATAGTGCTACAATGAACATGTGCACTCATGTGTCTTTATAATAAAATGATTTCTATTCCTTCAGGTATATACACAGTAATGGGATTGCTGGGTAGAATGGTATTTTGTTTTTTAGCTACTTGAGAAATCAGCACACTGTCTTCCACAATGGTTAAAGTAATTTAGACTCTCACCAACAGTGCATAAGCATTTTTTCTCCACAACCTCACCAGCATCTGTATTTTTTGACTTCTTAGGAATAGCCATTCTGACTGGTGTAAGACAGTATCTCATTGGGGTTGCAATTTGCATCTCTCTAATGATCAGTGATGCTTTTTTCATATGATTATTGGCTGCATGTATGTCTTCTTTTGTGTAGGGGTTCAGTCAGGATGGTGGGAAAAATTATAAAATAAAACACAAACCTTCTTGGAAGGCCAAAAGGCCTATTTGCCAAAGCTGGAACAACTTGAGAAACAAAATAAAGTAGTATAGAATTATAATTCAATATCGTCACAGTCACTCACCACTTTCCTTGGCTGGGTGTGGGGGTTCCATTGGCTTTGTGTCACTCCCTACTGGGCTGTAACCCCACTCTGCCTTTTTTCTTTGTGTGTCGAGTTGTTTTTCTAATCAGTTCCAATGTGAGAACCCGGATATTTCAGTTGAAGGTGCTGTATTCACTCACCCCTTTCATTCCTCTCCGTGAGTGCTGTGGACTGCAGCTGCTTCTAATGGGCCATCTTGATGCATGGGTATTTTCAAATAACTAGAAGGGAGGATTCTGAATATTTGCAACACAAAGAAAGAAGAAATGTTTGAGGTGATAGATGTGCTAATTACACTGATTTGATCATTACATATTGTATACATTTATCAAAATATCACACTTTACTCCGTAAATATGTACAAGTATTATGTGTCATTTAAAAAGTTTTAAAAAGTTAAAATTAAGATTCCATATGAAAAAAATCTACAGAAAAACCCAGTAAGATATCTAGAAGAGGCATGTTTAAAAATACTTTAATAGATATTAGACTCTGACCCAACACGCAAAGGTGCCCCCTTCACAAATATCTAAGTATGCATTAAGTAAAATGAGGGTCGACTTCAATAATTTCTCATTTCCAGTTTAGCTTTTAAAATTTTTTAATAGCATAATTTCTATTTCAGTGAGTGTCAATGCTTTATCAGATGAATGAGATGAGCATGCCAAGATTAATTGTGCATCCAAAAGTTTTATGAATTCACAACAAAGTTGAGAAAATATTACAGCAGTGTCAGAAAATAGTCAGTGTAAATAACTTTTACATTCTAAGTTTTTACATCAGATTTACACATTGTGAAATACATTTGTAATTAGCGAAATATTCACTACATTTATTTTAAATACTCTGAGCATTACTTTAGCTTTAAAGTTAGAATAGAATGCTTAATTAACATTTTAATAAGAAAGGTATAAATTATTACATAATTGCTTACCATTTAAGCTTCCTAATGTTCAACATTAAAAAGTCTTTACATGTAAGTTTCTTTTTATATCTGTTTCAAAGTCATTTTACATATCTATATATATGTATAATATACATATTATATGTATTACACATATTATATTGTAAATACATATTATATTATATATTGTAATATTGCATTATATATTGTATATATGTAATATTATATACATATATAATATGTATATATATAATGTGTATAATCTAGCACCTAAAAGCCAACAACTTCCACAAATTAATAAAATTGTGTCCAATTATCTTTCACAAAAGTACAAGAATTCTGGGAAACCATATCTTGCTCATAATTTGGAAATTCACCAATTGATGTTGGTTCAGAGTGGACAACTAAATCAGGTACCACAGAAAAGTTTGTGTGCCAAGCAATTCAGAGGAAACATTTCAGTTGCAGATTTTCTGTTAATGACACTGAAGCTTCTGTGTAATCGTATTTGCAATCACAAATGTGCAGAGCCACTGCTCCTGATGTCATTACAGCTACAATAATTTTGTTTTTTCAATACACAATCATGTTTCATATGGAAAATGGGGTGACGTTTGGAATGGTTAATTACCAGTGCTAGCAAATTCTACAATGTAAAAGGGGCTATACAAAAATAGCACAGGATCCTGAAGAACCCCGGCTGTTCCAGGCCTTAACTCTTTAGTTACCAGGTCTTGAATGGATCCAAGATCCAGAGGAAATGTTTGAGGCAGCTCTGGTACCAGATGGGGCACTGAGAATAGTAGCCAGTTATCAACTATCCAAGAAGTATGTCAAGATTTTATTCCCTGGAAAGTATCCACCACTGTGTGCCAGGTGAACCCCAGCCCTGATTCTAGTTGAACCTCATCATACTAACTTACTGTACATGTCTAATTGTCCTCTCATTTAGAAGGATGTTTAACAGTTGTTAATCCATATATTATGTGTCCTCTCATCCACATATGTGGATAACATCAATTAAAACACCAAAGACTTATTATATAAGTAATGAATTTTATAGCAGTTGGCATATTACAAATTTAAAATAATTTTATACAATTTTCTTAGTAAATAGATTATGTAATAGCAATAAAATACTCATTGGTAAATTTGGTTCTCATAGAATTACCATTTAGCTATACAGAAAGCACTATACATGTAAATTGAATTTAATGACTAAATAAATGAATAGTAGATGATGGATATAAATTTGTTACTGTTGGATTGGGAAGGCACAGAAAAGCAATGGAGTAAAGCTAGAATGATCCATTTGGTACTGAATCAGAACTTTGGATGTCAGAAATAACTCATGTTTAGCTTAATACAGATAGATAGATAGATAGATAGATAGATAGATAGATAGATAGATAGATAGATAGATAGATAGACATACACAGAAATATTTATAGATATATGTACGTGTAGAAGTTAGCATACACACATATATTTTCTTGCTCTAGTGGTCCTAGAAGCATCAAGATTTCAAACATAACTACCATCTATTTGCCAATGAAGAATACTATTCTTCGGTAACAGAACCAAGTCTTCTTGGAGAAATAGCCAATTCTAGGATTGGGGTAAGCGACATGCAAGATGATCCTGCAGCACCTTGTACTGATAGAAAGTAAGAAAGTCCTCAAAAAATAACTACGAGGCTGGGTGTGGTGGCTCATGCGTGTAATCCCAGCACTTTGGGAGGCCAGAGTTGGAGGATCTCTTGAGCCCAGGAGTTCAAGACCAACCTAGGCAACATATCAAGATCCCATCTCTACAAAAATATTTAAAAATTAGCTGGGTGTGGTGGCGCGTGTCTGTAGTCCTAGCTACTCAAGAGGCTGAGGTGGGAGGATTGCTTGAGCCTGGGAGGTTGAGGCTGTAGTGGGCCATTGCAGTCCACCAGCCTGGGTAACAACAACAACAAACAAACAACTACAAAGATGACAAAGATGAGCAGGTGTCAAAGGGACACAGGAGTCAGCAGAAAAAGTTCCTATTTGCCAAAGCTGAAACAACTTGAGGAACAAAATAAAGTAGTATAGAATTATAATTAAATATATAAAATAAAGATCCAAGAGTTCATAGTGATACAAATAAATGATTTAATAAATAAAATAAGTAAACAGGGGAGAATAGGTAATGCCCCTCTGCAGGACAATTTCACATAATTAATGTTGATATGCATACCCTTCAAGCAGATCACACATAACTTTCCACTTCTGTGGTAGGCAGAGTATATTTACTTTATTCCAATAAGTATATGAAAAGGGGATAAATCATGAATTTACAGTGGAGAAACCTGACAAACAGTACCTCAGGGAGGTAAACAAGACAGCAGACCTCATTCCTGCTATGAGGAATATCAGTTTATCACATACGATATGTGATGAGAATGGTATTTTACCTCCGTGTTCTATGGCTCCAAAACCATGACATAAATCTAAAAATGAAAACCAAATCAGACAAAATTAAATGGAGAAAAACTGTACAAAATACCTAACCAGTACTTCTCAAAACTGTCTAGATCCTAAAAGCCAAGAAAAGGACGAGAAACTGATGCAGACAAGTGGAGCTTAAGAAGATATGGCAACAAAATGTAATGTGGCATCCTAAATAGGATTCTCAAAGAGTAAAACACCATTGGGGTAAAACAAAAACGTCCAAATAGGGTATAGACTCTAGCTAACAATAATATATTAATATAGTTGTATTAGCTGTGACAAATCTGCTATGCCAATGTAAGATGTACCAATATAAGAAAGTGTTTATGAGTGATATAGGAAGTCTCTGTACTATTGTCATTTTTGTAAATGCAAAGCTGTTATAAATTTTTAAAAGGTTATTAAGATAAAATTTAGAAGGAGACAAAATGTTGTACTAGATATAATAAAACTTGATCTTAAACTTAGCTTCTGTCATTTAAGGGATGATTGAAAATACGGAAGATAAATTACCTAGTAGTGCTTCTGATTTTTCTACTGCAATTGGGACTTATATAATGTAGAATGTGGAGCTCTTCAAAAGATAAAGTCAGATAATATTTGTTTTTGCTCTTCATTAGCTTATTTGCAACGAGAGAATTATTAGCAGGATAAACCAAATTATACCCTAATGTCAGGAAGATGCAAATGTAGCCTGAAGATTCTCACAACACTATTTTCTAGTGGTAATGTTATTTCCTGACAAAGTGTTTGCCAGTTTTCTTATTCTATTCAGGCTGCTGTAACAAAATATCTTAGACTGGTAACTTATAAGCCATGGAACTTGATTTCCCACATTTCGAAAGGCTGGCAAGTCCAAGATCAAGGCACCAGCAGCATCTGGTGAGGGCCCATTCCTCATAGATGGTACCTTCTGGTTCACATCATGGAAAGGACAAGGCCTCCTTTATCAGAGCATTAATCCCATTCCTGAGGGCTCCGCCCTAATGACCGAATCACCTCTCAAAAGGCCCCACCTCCTAATACCACCGCCTCGCCAGTTAGGATTTCAACCTATAAATATGAGAAGGACAAAAACATTCAGACCATAGCACCATTGTTTAATCTAATCCCACTTGTTGGCATTTTCCTTAATTCAATTTTTCTACGACAATTGCTTTCTGAGCTTTACTATGCACACGAAGTACCTGGGAATTTTTTTTTAAAACATGGATGCTGGTTCTTTAAATCTGGAGTGGGGCCAGAAATTCTACCTTTCAAAAAAGTTCAAAGTCTATATCCTCAGACTAGCAACCTCAGCATCAAATGGGAACTTACAAGAAATGCATATTTGCAGGTTCCATCTAAGATTTACTAAACCAGTAACCCTGGGGGTGGGGCCTAGAATCTGTTTTAACAACCCCTCCAGGTGAGTCAGATACAAGGTAAAGTTTGATACCACTGTCTAGAGCAAGGGTTCTCAACTTTGACTTCCCCTGGGGAGCATTTGAAACTTTCAGCTCCCGGGTCACCCTCCAGACAAATTATGTCAGTGTTTCTCGATGCCAAGAAGACATCTGTAGTTTCTAAAACCTCCCATGTGTTTTTAATATCCATCCACACTTTACAACCACTCTTCTAGAAAACCAAAACAGCTAATATTTTGACAACCATCCGATATGTATGTAAATAACCCTGTTTCATATTATCTAATCAAGTAATTTATAATTCTATCATTTAGCTTAAATTTTATTTTTTAATATTTCATTTTAGTTTTCTTATAAAACTGTTCAATTTTTTTCTTTTGCTCTAAAGTTGTTCCATCTCAATCTGGGTACTAAAACGTAGGGAACATATAATCATGTTTTAATATAATGGATATGCCTTAAAAATTTGTGGAATAAAGAAAATAATGAATTGAGGACCTCAGGGTTCTGACATTCTCCTCATTGCTATGTATGAACCTTTGGTTTGTGCTTGTGTTTTAGCACAGGGGCACTCCTAATTCAGGTTACCCTCATGAGGTAAGGTACCAGTCTGACAGTTAACTTATTATAAGTTAGAAGAAGGCAAGGAGACTTCATTGACATGGTTATTTTTTTTTTTTTTTCCGCCAGAATGTAATGTTTCCTTTCTACAATCTGAAATGGAGACCATGGTACACAAAACAGGATTTCAGTGTTCTGGTACCTCTTAAGCCATGTTATCTCTGTGCATTTCCCAGATCAGACACATGTTCAAACATAACAATAAATACCAATTCTGAAACATGAAGTAAATAATCTGGAGATTCTCCACAGCACTTTTCAACCTCCACAAAAATTGTATTGCTACCTCTTGCCCCTTCTTTTCTCCTGCCCAAAACTCTATCTCCATGACGACTTCTCTTATACTCCAGGGGAATTCAACAACACTCCTAATAGTAGAAAACTCATGCCTCTCTAATAGCCACTGGGATTGTTTTAAAAAACAAAACAAAACAAAACTCGGAGTACTGATTCTAATGCTAATGACAATGCTAGTGTATTTACCCAGTTATTACTCCTTGTCAGGGACTGTTGTAAGTACTTTGAAAGAATTTTTTGTTAAGTTCTCACGATAATCAACTACTCAAATATTAGATGCTCACAATGACTTATCTGTTTTGTCACATACCACTCTTACTCTTTCTTCTTTAAACTCATTTACTTTCCCTTTACAACATCACTTATCTATATGTTTGCTCTTGTTTTCTCTGTCTTCACCACTGAAATAAAAGCTCCAAGAGGGCAAGGTCTTCTCTACCTTGTTTACTGCTCTGACTTCATTGCTTTAAAAAAAAAAAGCCAGGCCTATAGCAATCACTAATTAAAGACAGAAGAAAAAAAGGAAATAAGGAAGGGAGGAAGGTAGAAAGGAAGGAAAGAAGAAAAGAATGAAAGGAGGGATGGTGGGAGGAAGGAAGGGAAAAAGAAAAGAAGGGAGGAAGTGAAGGAAGGAAGAAAGGAGAAAGCAAAGGAGGGAAGGAAATAAGAAGAGAGAAAGTGTGAAAAGAAGAAAATGAGTGAAGGAAGGAGTAAGTGAGGGAGGAAGAAAAGACAAAAACGTCTGCTTGTAGACCAAGAAGATTCACTGGAGCAAAGAGTCAAGACATATTAGGAACCCAGATTTCTGGTGGTATGAAATGCCTGTGGCTGACCTTACTTGTCACTGTTACAAAGTCGCGGACACCTGTTAGGCTCACTCACTGCTCCGCTAAATTAGAAAAACATACAAAACCTAGAAGCACCTTACATTTTGTATGTCAGGGGTGCTTCTAACATAACTTTATTTTTGTGGATGATGATATGCTAAGAAATACTGAAATATTACCTCCTTGTTCTTTTACAGGCTTCTCAGAATTACATTTGCAATTCATTGGGTTTACATTTACAGTGGAAAATTATTCTTCTAATTGGGGATTTCTGATTATCTTAAAGCTGTTTAATAATAAACGCATTAACCATAGGTGATGATGTGCAGCAGGATTTAGAGAACATTCTCTATAGATGCGAATTTCCCCCACTAAAGTTAGCTTTTCAAGACCACTTCAGTTTATTGGCTCTCTAACAGCCATCTTAAAATATGTCAAAGAACTATCTTTCCCTTGAGGTAGAATATTTTGATTTACTTCACTTGCAGATTGAATTTTATGAAAGAAGGGTGTGAAGACAACTACAAGAGAAACGGGAACTGAGTAGGAAGTTATAAGAAAGCACACAAATTCCATAGTCCCTTCATTTTTCACTTTGTGCCATAAAAATTGAAACCAACATAAAGAAATCAAACATTTGAATGAAGGAAGTGTGCATTTCAATAATAAATATCTCACTCAAATATACTCAAGTGATAACTTGATACATTGATACTTTTCCAAAAGAATGATGATTCCATACCCAGACTTGAGAGGACTAGAAAACCAGTGCTGCATCATGAGTCAGGAAAAGAAGGATTTTTATAAGCAACTGGTTGAACCTTCAGAGAGAACAAAATCGTAGGCCAAAAACACAGAACTGCCCATCAGTAATAAAAGCCAGTCCTGCAAGAATTCTCAGAGATTAAAGCATGTTTGGAATACAGAAACAGAGAATTTCCTGAACGTTTAGTGACAAAGAGGAAAAGATGAAAGGGCCATGCAGAAAAGTGACTCCATGGAATAGTAAATCTCCAAACCTTAGATGTTGAGCAAAGAGATGAAAACTTAGCTTGAGGATACCATGATAAGGCTTCAAAGCAACACACACTTTGTGAATGCACATAGCACTTCTCCAAACAAATAGCAGTGAGCTTTGAGGTCCTTATGATGAAGCTAGGAAAATTGCCACTTTAGGATATCAGCAAGAGATTTCTAAATTAAATCTGAACTTGAGAAGAAAGTATTATTTTGCAAAGAGGAATGTGAAGTTCGAAGAAAATAAAATAAATTAACTGGTGAAAATGAAAGCCTTTTTTTCTGTTGTGGATAGCTTAGCAGCTCAAACTGTGCAATGTGAAAATGAGCTTAAGATTTTGTCATTAAGAGTAGGTTGCCTTCTGGGAAACTTAAATTGCGGAAAGCCTGCGTTAGATCAGCAATGAGAAAGGTTTTCTGGAGTGTTTTAAAGCTACTGTTTCTAAGATGACCAAAGAGTTTGAGATTTTGAGAAGTTCTGATACAGAATCAAGAATGCTGGATCCACTTTTGAAAGCTCACTATAGTTAGTACCTGGGCAAGTCTTTAAGGCTTGCAGTCTCTCTTTAGAAAGCCAGGCAGGCCAAACAACTTGTTCAAGAATTGAGAAGTCTAAGGCTTAATTTACCTGAAGGAAAATCCATCCAGCTAGCATTGCTGTGAGCCAATCTTGTATCTTAGAGATAAAGATATTTTGAGGAGCTCTGTCTTAGCTTCAGATGTTATGCACGCTATGAGCAAAGATAAGTTTTGTATATTCAGGGTGACAGCTTATCTCTTACAGGTACCTTGAAGGCCAGTTCTGTTGGTCTTCTACTAATTCTACTGCTAGTTCTAACAGAAAATGACAATGAAAAGACTAAGAAGGCCAGGATTCTGGAAGGATTTAAATCTATCCTACGTAAAAACAGACTGAAAATCAATCTGTATTTTCCACCAGAAGACAGGATGTTGGCTATTATTAAAGCAATTCTTACAGCTGTTGCTGAAAATCATGTTAGAGTCCAGTTGGTTTAAAAGAAGGACTGTACATTATAGAGATTACTTGTGATGAGATCATTCTAGCTACTGTTTGTAAGAAACTGTACCATATAGAATGTGTTCCCAAAGGGAAAATTACAGTCTTTCTCTGTTGTTGGAATCACAGTGTTCCTGGGAACATGCTCTATTTTATCCATGTTCTTTCTTTGAATGAGTGGAAGGGAGATTTGGCATCAAGTTCCCAGAAAAAATAAAAAAGATCGCCTACTCATGGTAACTTCAACAATTAGGAAGAGTTCTTCAGCTGGTCTGTTTGTAGCAGTGGACTGATCCTTTGCTATGAGAGACATAGAACTAAACTTTCTCACAGAAATTTCAATGAACCTATGGCTTGGGAACTGTACAGTAGATAACAATGTTCAAGGAAAAGCTGTGTTGGCTGCCTTTCTGGGTTCTTTCTGTAGAGCAACCATGAAGATGTCTAACCCTGGCATATACCAATGACCTCTCACTTACATTTTTTTCGCAGCAGTCTTTCGAGGCCCTTTCTTCTGTGGAATTCAATCACACAGAATATATGTTTTGCTTCAGCCACATGGGATTGGATGTGAACTCACAGTATGAGTTCACAATTGTTATAGCTCTCTGCATGTCATAGTATGCAGTGAGTATGGCATCAATATACCATAAGGATGATAAGACTGTGGAATGGGCTCAAACCACCAGCCTGAGGAGAATAAGAACACTAAATTTGAATGCGCCTTCAACCTTTTCAACTCTGAGCTTCCATGCTTAATCTAAGAACAAGTTCTCTGGAGAAGTTCTAGTATGCCAGACACTTGAAAATGTGATTTGTTTTTAAGAGTCTGGAGCAGGAGAGATTACAACACATGTAAGAGATTCTAAGAACCAAGAATGAGCTTCAAAATTATACCGGCCCAATCAATTTCAACCATGTGGTTCACCCTGCCTGGAGATGGAATGTATGATGTCGTGGCTGTCACTCTAAATACTTTGCTTACTTCATTAGAGAAAAGGCCAGGTCCTACTCCAGTCAATCTGTCCTAGCAGGCTTAGTCCAGAAATAAGGCATACATTTCAAGGTTCTCATCAGATGGATCAGAGGTGGGAGTGACCACGCCTTTGAGAAGTGTCTGATCTTGACCAGAATTTTGACAAAGTGCTTCATTCAGATTCAACCACACACTGAACTCTATCGAATGAACGACTTCAACTCCAGCAGCCTGCTGAGTTGCACCTTCCCTCACAAAAGCCAACTCCTACTAGGTTTTGAGAGGTTCTCCTTAGGCACCTGAAACTTACTCCATGGCCTTTCACAATCACCTCCTATTTCAGTGTCAAGGCTGATAATGAATCTCTAGTGTTGTCCAAGGACATGTAGAATCTATTTACTAATATGAAAATGAAGAAAATATTTATTACCCTAATGATTAGTTTTAGGCCATGTTATTCCACAGAGGTAGGCAAGATCCATTCTTCTGCATAGCTCTGAGACAACACTGTTTTTGTTTGCCCTTAAAAGGTCACCACACAGTGTCTCTCCCATTCTGAACAAACTGAGATGCTGACTAGGGCTCATGCTCAACTGTGCCTGTGAATGATCCCATGCCTCCTTTGCAGGAAACTCTTTTCTATAATATGTATGGTGTAGAGGAGTAGAGATCTGAGCATGAGTGTAGGTGAATATCCTTTCATTTTTAACTCAATGTAAATTCAAATGACAAGTATCATCCTTTATTATTTTTACATCTTCTCAGAAGACAAACTATAATCAAACTTATTACATTTATAATTAAATTTAAACTAATATATCAGTGACAGTTGTATGTTCCTTGCTTTTCCCAATTTGGGGGTTTTTAAAGTTTATTTTTTGATCTTATAAGATTTAAATGTAGTATATGGATTATTGATTTGCTTTCACAATCTAATCACATTCTTTTATAGACTATAATTGGATAAGATGGTTTACAGTGTGGTAATCCTATCTGAAAGATGCATATGAATTTTATTTCAAAGTGAGTTACAGAAATTCTATTTCAAATTTTTTTTTTTTTTTTTTTTTTTTTTACAAATTTGAAGAGCTTTTGCCAAAAACAAATGTTACAAATACAATAATAATACAAGTTTAACTCTTGGTATTTTGAGAAAAATTAACTAAAGCATGCTTTTAATATTGTGACCCCTGGCAATGCTGACAATAAAGTGTAGTAGATTTGTTCCAATTAAAAACTGTTTAAATCATTAAAACTAAAATTTAAATTGATACTCTGTTAAATAAAATTTAACTTTTTTCTGTTTGAAGCGTATTTGTGGTTACTCGATATAACACAGAGATGTAGGGTTTATTTTTCAAAGTATATTTCATAAATTTTAAGGAGTAATTTAGTTTCATTTTTATAACAATTTCTCAATTTTGTTTTCAGGCTGAAAAATAATTTAACATTAAAATGAGTAGAACTAGAGTTGGCCTTTGAACAACATAGGTTTGGATTGCATGGGTCCACTTTCATGTGGATTTTTTTCAACCAAATGCAGATCAAAAACACAGTATTGGCCAGGTGCGGTGGCTCATGACTGTAATCCCAGCACTTTGGGAGGCCAAAGCTGGCAGATCACTTGAGGTCAGGAGTTCAAGACCAGCCTGGCCAACGTGGTGAAACCCTGTCTCTACTAAAAATACAAAAAGTAGCCGGGTGTGGTGGCGGGCACCTATAATCCCAGCTACTCGCAGGCTGAGGCAGGATAATCGCTTGAAAAAGGGAGGCGGAGATTGTAGTGAGCCCAGATTGCACCATTGCACTACAGCCTGGATGCCAAGAGAGAAACTCCGCCTAAAAACAACAACAACAACAACAACAACAAACCTTTTCCTATAAGGGGGTTTTCCCTGCTCCACTGCGGGACTTGAGTATTAATGGATCTCGGTATATGCAGGTGGTTCTGGAACGAATCCCCCTACATATATCCGAGGGGTGACTATATATGCAGTATTGGTAAATGATAACAAATATTTCCTATATGTTTACAATTATGTTGCATATTAAACAGCTGTCATGGAAGCATTTAGGGGCTATTTCAGTCAGCAATTTAACTGCTAATTCTTAGTGAATATTAAAAAATTAGGTAGACTGGGTGCAGTGGCTCACGCCTGTAATCCCAGCATTTTGGGAGGCTGAGGTGGGCAGATTGCTTGAGCCCAGAAGTTCAAGATCAGGCTGGGTAACATGGCAAACCCCAGTCTCTATC
>NW_012118688.1:1505003-1513300 GCF_000951035.1 Colobus angolensis palliatus
TATAATATATATACAGTATATATAATATAGTTTTATATAATAGGTATTTTTATGTATTTTTAATATACTATATATGATATGTGTACAGACACACACACACACACCAAAATTAGCTGGCCATGGTGGTGCACACCTGTAATCTGTCCCAGCTACTCAGGAGGCTGAAGTGTGTGGTTCACTTGAGCCCAGGAGGTCGAGGCTGCAGTGAGCTGTGATTGAATCATTTCACTCCTGCCTGAGGGACAGAGTGAGTCTCTGTCTCCAAGAAAAAAAAAAAAAGGAAAGAAAAGAAAAGAAAAAGGGGAGAAAAAGAAAAAATAATAGGAAAGTTGGAATAAGGTGAAGGGGGAGAGGAATAAGTATTACTGTAGCGTACTCTTCTAATATGTCTACCATGCATCTCTTAGGAGAGAAGAAAAAATTAGATCAATACAAAATACTAGACACTGAAGTCATAACTTTTAGAAAGGAGGGTTTTGAGTTCTGTATTAAAAGATCAGCAAAACCACCCCAAAGCATTTTGTTTGAGAGCACTCTGGCATATAGGACCTTCTATATTGGGAAGTGATTTGGATAGGCACTCCTGGACACACTGGGGCTTTCCTCCCTAGCTATGCTTATTTGAGACCAATAAAACTCAACCTGCCCATAAATAACAACATTTCTGAACTATATGTAGAGAGGATTTCTACACTCAGGTACAATTTTTGTGAGGCATGAGGTTTTCACAATTTGCAGGAGGGTCTTCTTCAAGAGCAATAATGTAAAATTACAAATATCAAAGTAGGTACAAGGACTAGGAAAGGGGGTCAAAAAATGAAGAATTATAAAGTTTCTGCTCCTTTGGTATCACAGTAAATCTGTCCCTAAAATCACTAAATGTTTCAATAATATTTTATGGTCAAATTTAATAATTCTGCTGGGGCATGAAGTGCTTTAAGCATGACAAGTTTATAATATTATTAATAGTCAACCTTTATTTAGTAAACCATATAACATTTAAATTCTCAAAATATAATATCTTATGAAATCTGTCCCTCACTTAGAAGAGGTGGATGTTGTTATTGTCTTCCTTTGTAAATTGCTGATAATGACTTGAATCATAATAGTGGGACTAAAGAAGAAGGGAGAAAAAAATGGCAGAAAATTTAGGACTACAAGATGGATTGCAGTTATGGGCTCAAAAGATAGAAGCTTCAACCAATATGCCCAGATTTCTGGTATGAGAAGAAGGGTGGATATGTGTTTCATCATATCAAATGATAAAGACTATATGATGAGGAACAAATTAATGAAGGAAAACAATGCTTTAATTTTGAACTTGAGTGATATATATCTCTATCTTTATTCATACATCTATTCATTTGTATATTTATTGGCATATCTATAACTATATCTAGGTGGGCATGTCTAGTCTGTCTCTGAATATATAAGTTGAATATGGAAAGAAAAGGGAAGGAATACAGATAAATGGTGATGTTAACAGTAGTTTAACCATGAGAGAGTACAAAATCTCCCAAGAGATATATAAAGAGTAATAACCCCAGTGGGACAAAGAGAGTCTTGAAGATCCCCACATTCATCTTGCAAACAGAACTCACACAAAAAAATAAGAATACATATTGTCAAGGGTATGGAGAAGAAATCCAGGCAACTGGGATGAAGCCTTATGTCAAATGCCCAGAATTATAAGAGCAGATGCTTAATCAGCCAGGTTAAATATGACAAAGATTTCAGCAAGACACAGGTGAGAATGGTCCATTGGATTTGCTATTTATAAAGCCACTGCCTGTTACACTACAGCAGTAGAGCAAAGGAAAGGTTTGGGAGGTTAGGGAGAAAACTATTCATGCAAGAATAAAAACTGCAAATACAGATCCCTCTCCTGAGAAATATGTATGGTGTAGGAAAGGTAAAGGTTTGGATTTCTTCTGATTTTTGAAGCTTGAGAATGTTTGAGAGCCAATGTGAAAGCACTATTTTCAGAGAAGGGGCTGTGTTAAGTGATGAAGAAGAGCCCAAGAACAGGTTATCTAGGATTAGATGAAGGATACCCATAGCAAGTTTACTCTGAGACCTGAGACTGAGGGAAGGCAATAAGAAGGTTAAGGAAGAATGCTTTCATGTAGTCCCTTCTCCTCTGTGAGAGAGGAGACACCAGCATTTACCTGGTTAAGATCAAGGATGGGGAAAAAACTGGAGTCATGTTTGAGAAGACTAATGAGTGTGGATCAGTTGTTGTGAGAAGTGCAGGAGTTCGTGGATAAGTAAGTAGAGGGATCAACGTGCAGATGGGGACCAAGACAGAAATATCAGGAATATTAAATGGTAAAAACTAACAAACCAACCATTCCAGTGCTTTGGATATTCTTGGTGCTCATTAAACATTAGACCTACCCCAGTCTTCCAACATAAAGAGTCACAAGCTCCCCGTGACCTATGAGATGAGACAAGCTGTGCCACTTTTCCACAGAAAAATGGCAGATGGTTCCATCTGCAGAGATTTATGTACCCACCCGCATACACGTATACTGTCTTAACAGCTTCATTTTCTTCAGCTGAAAGCATTATAATGTTAAATGGCAGAATGAGAAAAATAATAATTTTTCAAATGATAGAGCTAAAGTAAATACGGATTTAAGTAGATTATTTTAAAATAATTTTGTTGACAGGTATTGTTGATCACAGATGTGTAATTTTCATTATGAATTTCAGAAAGGTAAAGACTAATAGAAAACATTAATATGAGAGAGGAGAAGACAGCCATTTTTAACACCTTAAAACAAGCTCCTTTTGATAAGTTTAGAACTTCAGGTCATAAAGATGGCCTTCTACCCCTCTTCTGTGGTCAGTGGGAGCACTGAGCTACCCCTAATTCTCCACATAAATTCTTGCCAATTGCTTCTTTCTCAATGCCACCCATAAAAAAAGATTCATTTCTATATTACCATATTTATTGCTATGAATTTTCCCATTTATTATCCTCAAATTGCTTTCTACCATAAAAATATGTTTTCTAAACTCATAACTCTAATGTTCTTAGACACAAATTCTGATAAAATGCTATTTGTTAAAGTTAAAATGCTTGCATTCTATTCCTTTTTGTTAATCAAGTCCACTGCTGAACAACAGAATGCACAGAGTTTAGGGTATGCGTTTTATTTGATCTGTTACTATTCTGAGTTATAACATTCTATTTTTGTAAGTAGCCTGATACACTCCTTCTTAAACTTACTTTTCACTTAAATATCTGTTGAAGAAAGTGGAAACAGAAACACAGGATGAAAAGATCCCTCTGTAAACTCAGCTCAACAGAAAATCAAGTTGGACATAAACCATGATAGGCCAAATACATTTTAAAAGTTTTATTCATGATATTTCCAAATTGTTTGCCATTTTATTTTTCATTTTCACAGTAATCATCTTTCGAAAATGTATAATTAGAAACTGAAAGAAAAAAATCAGCCTTAGAGAAATATCTGAGTGAACAGACTTTTAAAAATAAATAACATCACATTTATAATTAAAAATTATCTAAATATGCCACAGTCTTCATTAGTGTTTAGTAAGACTATACTTTGAGTTTCAAGTCAATTCTATGCTATGTGTCTTTGGTCGCATATTCTGTGAAAGTGAAATGCTTTAAAATTTGAATTTTTCTTTATAGTCAACTATATTAATTCCTAATTTTATTTATAAACACGTTCTCTATGTTTCTATACATAGCACTTATCTCATTGTATTATAAGAACTACTTATCTGTGAGTCTTCCAAATGGAAGAATATGACAATTTTTATCATTTTGCCTGGGGGAGCTGATGCTTAACTTTGTTGATGAACGAATGACTGAATAAATACATTCACAATTCTCTCTGTGTTTTAAAGTAGATGTGACTTTACCCAGTCGTCTCAAAAGGGATTAAAAACTTAATAAAACAAGTTATTCATTTAAAATTTTAATAGCTCATTGAAAAGCTGAAGTTAATAAAGATTTTAAAAAGGCAAGGACTTATGACGAAGGGTCTCAGACTGATTGCTGGTAAGCAAATATCCCCCCGCAGTTGTTTGGCTGGCTCAGGTTCTTATTTTTTGAGTGTGAATGTTTAAACATCTCCCCTCTATGATCTATCATCCCTGTTACCTTAGACCAGACTTAACTCTTAATTGCTTGTTATCTGTATAGCCACTTAACATTTAAGTCTGGGATGTCAACTCTCCTAGAGAGGGAAAGTAAACAGACTATCTTGTAATTAAGTTGTAACCACCCTCTCAGGCTTACAATTTTTTTTTTTTTTTCTGTGTCCCCCAGGCTGAAGTGCAGTGGCGTGAGCTTGGCTGACTGCAACCTGGGTTCAAGTGATTCTCCTGCCTCAGCCTCCCAGGTAGCTGGGATAACAGGAGCCTGCTACTACACCCAGCTAATTTCAGGCTTGCAAACATATTATAGTTAGCACAAATCCATACTGAATAACAAATGAAGATTTGAAGAAAACAAATTTAGCAAAAGCATAACTTAAAATTCTTGATACTGGAATTACGTGACATTCTAGGAATAGCCCTAGTGAATAAATTACATTCCTACTATTATCCAGATGTTTGATAAGAACTGAAATGAAAAAGAAAGGTAATTTTGAATAGTTAATCTTTAGTTACTTGTTTACATCTTATCACTTGCATTTGGTAATGTTAGTATATTAATACTCATATTAAATTTCTATTAAACCTTCTCAATCATGGCAACAGAATAAAGGGACACCAGGAGACCAAAAGTAAGTACGGTACTCAACTAATGAAGACCTTGCTCCATATCAAAAATAAATTACTTACAAATGGCACATTCTTCTCCTCTGATACCCTCTAGCCATCAACATCTTTCCTTTCTTTTAGAAGCAACCTAAGCCTCAACTTCAGCACAACTTCTATAACCAAGTTCACTTTCAAAGCAAGAACTCACCTTCCTCAAAGTCCACTTATTGTTTTTATCAGGCACTATTTTTTAACAAAGATGAATCTGCAAATTTCAGTACCAGTAATTCAGCACCCAAATTCAGTATATATGTATACATACACACATACATATATATACACACACACACACATACATATATATATATTTTTTTGTTTTGTTTTGTTTTGAGACGAAGTCTCACTCTGTCACCCAGACTGGAAGTGCAATGGCACGATCTCAGCTCACTGCAACCTCCACTTCCTGGGTGCAAGTGATTCTCCTGCCTCAGCTTCCCGAGTAGCTGGGATTACAGGCGTGTGCTGCCATGCCCGGCTAATTTTTGTATATTTAGTAGAGACAGGGCTTCACCATGTTGGCCAGGCTGGTCTCGAACTCCTGACCTCAAGTGATCCACCCACCTTGGCCTCCCAAAGTGCTGGGATTACAGGTGTGAGCCACCGCACTCAGCCTAGTACATAATTTAGATTACTGTGATGTCATATGTTGATTACATATAATGCAAAGCATCATTCACTAATTGGTATTGATGTAGCTAAAACTCTTTTCAATTATATTATAAATACTTTTTTAGTAGAGATAATCTCTTCTTTATATTTTATTACTCTACAGAATCTGGGATGGTGCTAGGCATTGCAGACCACATGTTACTGATTACCTGTTTTATTTACAGGTTTAATTTCTTAAAATTGAGCCAGTGTAGTTTGAGCTCTGGAATCTGAGGAATGCAAGTTTTCTTGGGGATACTGAAATATTCTGGATGGCTGAGTTCTATAACGTATAAAATGAACTTAGTGTTCTTCATCTTTCAAGTATTAAAGAATATACAAGACTGCAAAAAAAGAAAACAGAAAATAAAATCAAATATAATTCTCTTAAGTTTTACTTCAAAACCACAAAACAGAGCATCATGTGTTTAGACAGAATATTTAAGAAAACATCCAACAAGAGATTGAATTTGTTTACTGCCTTATTTTTATTTAATTATTACTTAACTGGTGGAAAACAGCACAGACACATTTCACAAAATCAATGAAGTCCCCCTTTATTGAAAGATGGCCAGTGTCCCCTACTCTAATGCTTTCAGTATTGAGGAATTTACTGCCTCAGGAGAAACCATTCCACTGGTGAACAGCATTGAGAAAGAACTTTCCTTGTTGAGTTGAAACCTGCATTTCTTCACATCTACCATCAGTTTTTAGATATGTTCTTATTAGCAGTGTAGAATCAGCTCCCGTCTTTTACTAATAAGTTCCTAAAATGAGACACTGCAAATAAATAAGCCAAGCAGGTTAATAGTGCCATTTTTCTTGTTCAAGAACATGTTCCATTCAATTAAGCAATGACAGAGCACATGTTATGTACAAAGCACTGAGGGACAGACAAAAAAATACGTATGAAAATTTCTCCAGATTTCCAGGAGTTCACAATCTGCTGGGAAATATAGGTAAATATAAATGAAAATCTAATACACAACCTAATTTGATAAATGCAACATATGCAATAATTAACACAATAAGTGTGCTGGGTTCCAGGAAGACAGGCAAAGAGAGAGAGATAAAAATTCACATTTTAAGCGCATTCATCATAGAAAGTGGGTCCTTTTATGAAATCTTCTTTCCTCGACCATTTTTAAATTTCTATAACATCTCTTGGCACGGGGTAATAAAGGAGAAAATGTTTCAAAGGAGAGAGAGAGAGAAAAAAGCATGCAAACACTATGATAGGCTTATAGGTTTAAAATTTGAAAGGACCACTCATTGAAAACTTTTATTGCAATAATATACTGAAAGTTGAACATAAGCTTTCCAAATTCACTGTTCTGCAGTGGAAGTAAGCATTTTAGTATGAGCTAAAAAGAACCATCAGCTTCTTAGAAGCATAGTATGAATGGATCAGTCCAGAGTATGTAAGAGCCTGGGTCTTTTTGTTTAGGTGTCAAAACAAATTTAAAAATCCAAGATATCACTAAAAAGGGATTATTAATTATTGGAAAGCTATTTTTTGGCTGTGTTGATTCTAGGAATCTGACAAGTTAAAAAAAAAATCCCTAAAATACTGAGGATTTTTTAGTAATATATGAGTACTGAGGTAAGCATTAAAGAAGTAGAATGGAAAAAATACTATTTATTCCTTTATTGAACAAAGGTTTGGTGAGTAACTTAGGCACAGCACACAGTTTTCTAGGCACTGGTGATATGACACTTAACTAAACAAATATCTTCTCATACATTCCTTTGATGGAGACAAAGAGTAAACAAGTAGATACATTACTTTCAAGTGGTAAATGTTATCTATAGAGAAAATCCATATTTGGAGAGTAGTGGAGAAAAGGAATTTTTTTGGCAAAGTAGAACTTCACTGATAACATTGTAGCAGAGACCTGAAATAATTGAGGGAGGACACCCTCTAATGTGTAGGGGAAAGTAATAGAGGATGTTCAAAGGCCATGGGGAACAGATCTGACATATTTGAAGAACTGCAAGGAGGTCTGTGCTGAGGGGGTGGATTGAGTGAATGAACTCCAGTGAAGGAGGTGAGATGAATGGAGGAGGTGGAACTGACCAGGAGGGTCATGCAGATATTCCAAAGAATGTCGGCTTTTATCTGACATCAGCTGGAAAACCAGCAGAAGAATTTGCACACAGGAGCAACATGAACAGGCTTACATTTACAAGAATCACTTTGGCTACTCTATGAGAATAGATTGTACCTCATTTCAATAATAAAGATAGATTGTGTTTTCTTTAACATATGGTAATAGAGTCTACCATAATAGTAATAATAGTAGTGATAATAATAGTAATAACTGCCACAATACCATACACAAAGAACGTAGTTATTACATATCAGGTAATATGCTAAGCTTTTTATATAACTATCTCAGTTTTCATAAATTACAGATACCTCCATATAAAAAAACAAAATATAAATTGAGTCTGGAGGAGGTTTAAATAAGCAGCCCTCAGTCACACAACTGGACAGAGTTAGAGCTGGCATTCTCAGACTGGTAACCTAACACTAAAGATCATTCTACCTGGATACACAGCCAAATATCCTGGGCAACTTTTAGAACATGTTCCCACCCACCCCCTCCCAGGGATTTGTATTTAATTGTTCTGGCCTGAGACCTGGGTACTGGTGTTATTTAGGTACTCCAGAGCCTTCTACTGTGCAGCCAAAATTGAGGACTACTGTGAATTAATGACTACACTGTACTGCTTAAACTTATACAGTAGAGGCTGGGCGCGGTGGCTCACGCCTGTAATCCCAGCACTTTGGGAGGCCGAGGCGGGCGGATCACAAGGTCAGGAGATCGAGACCATCCTGG
>NW_012118688.1:1513563-1524272 GCF_000951035.1 Colobus angolensis palliatus
CTTTATTTCAAATGTATTGTTCAGTGAGATTAAGAAACGAAACAAAAACTTAGTTATCTTTCTGGGGAAAAAATAACTTTTCAGTGCAAACCCAACATCTTTCTACATAAAAATGTTGTTATGATTATGTAGTAACGGCTCTGTGTGTTTCTCTAAAGGGTAATTTAAGTGTGCCATCTGTTCTCCATTCCCACCTCGACCTCGACCTTGGTCAGCACCAGGAGGGTGATGGTCACATGGATATTATTGCTCTTCAGAGTGCCTGTGATCAACCTTCTCTCATACTCAAAACTAGACATCTGTCGCTGCGCCACAAAAGGTAAGGTCTTTTCCTTGGCTTCATTAATTGGTGGCAGTTGGAGGTCCATATTTAGGATTTGATTGAGCTCACACTGCAAAACATTGCTGAAACAATAAACATTTTTGCCTTCAACTTAGAAAGTTTGAAATACAGTACTGCAGTCTTGACCTTTGTTTAAAAAGATAAACATAGATGTATTACACATTTCTAGTAGTTGTAAAGTGATTCAAAAGTAAATCTTCAGGTGTTAAAAAAAAACACTTCAGTGGTATTCTCTAAAAAGAGTTCAAGTCTAATAGCTTTTTAAAATAGAAACATCATCTATATGCTCAAAAAATTCAGCGACTAGTATGTTTCCATTAGAGATTACGAGGTAGGGGGATTAGAAATAAATGTGAAGAAAAGCACTAACTCAGAAATAAGCAAGAACTGTACTTTAGTTAGGCCAACAAAAAATTTTTGAAGATCCAGACATAGATAAAGAGATACTTTATTCAAGAAAAATATTCCAATAGAGAAAATCTTGTCTTAGGATCTGCATCCATTTCAAAAATTAAACTGAAAATGTTTTTTTGTTTGTTTGGTTGCAGAGAGGAGTAAGCTTGCCTAGAAGAAACTTTTGAAAGTCAATTGAGAAAATGAGTAGGGGTGAGCAGATAGTATGATCAGGACTTTCTATTTCTCACTGTGGTGGGCCAATTTTCAGGACGTTTAGTCAGATTTGAAGGCAAGACAAAGTTCAGGAACCTTACGGCAGAGAAAATCCTGACTGAAAGTTTGTCAAACTAATGCAAAAGTTAAGTAATAGGCAATCATGAACACTTGGATGTAACTCTACTAGCACAACTTTTTTTTTTAGATGAAGTCTCACTCTGTCACCAGGCTGGAGGGCAGTGGTGCAGTCTCGGCTCACTGCAACCTCTGCCTCCCAGGTTCAAGCAATTCTCCTGCCTTAGACTCCCAAGTAGCTGGGATTACAGGCGCACACCACCACGCCCAGCTAATTTTTGTATTTTTAGTAGAGACAGGGTTTCACCGTGTTGGCCAGGATGGTCTTGATCTTGACCTCGTGATTCACCTGCCTCGGCCTCCCAAAATGCTGGGATTACAGGCATGAGCCACCACACCTGGCCAGCTACCATTAATTCTTTAATGGTCAATGACCAAGGAACTAGAGGTCAAGTTAGAATTCCAGGTCATATTGCAATATATGGATTTTGAGAGTATGGTGGCTTCCAATTCATTTGAATAATGGAAACTTTTAATGAGCAAATATTTTATATACCAACTTCAGTATTAATCTCAAGATTAAAAATTAGAACTTTAAAAGAGCATTGTAAATGATACTTTTCTAAATTGGCCTAATGTTGCTCTATGACATGAATGCTAATAGAATAAAGGTAAAAGGATGCCTTCCAAAATCCAAATGCATTCTAGATAAGCTTGCTATAAAAATAGTTGGTGACTACATGAGAAACAGTCCCATCCTTCCGCATTATAAATAAAATATAATATATAGAGAGTTGACCTTTGAACAACACAGGTTTGAACTGGGTGGGTCTACTTATATGTAGATTTTTTTTCAACCAAATGTGGATTGAAAACATTGAATATTTGTGGAACAGAACCCGACATATATGGAGGGTCCACATTTCATATATCTGGGTCCCACAGGTCTTAGGTATGCTCAGATTTTGATATATGCTAGAGTCCTGGAACCAATCTCTTGTGTATACCGTGAGATGACTGCATAGTGTAATTTATTCAGAAATACTGCTATGGTTAATTGGACTTAAAGAATGTATTGGAAAGAAGGAGGAAAGCTAGGAGATCATGCTTGTTTCCAGCACAATTTTTATGAAATATCTAACATATAACAGAAAAAAGCAATAATTTTAATTTTTAAAGTTCAGAAAAGTGTAATAAATTACAAAACCATATTTCCATATTAAAGGAAGGACTAAATGATTGCTCTAGGGGTAATGGGAAAGCTTCCCCCCCTGAAATTTCACAGAAAAGTCAACAGACAAAAGACAGATAAATAGGAGAAGTGACATACAAAATGTTATTCTAATGTGCGTAGCACAGAGGAATCACAGGAGAACGATTACCCAATAACGCAATGGGGTACAGATGCTTATATACCCTTCTTCATAGAAGTAGTAGAGATGGGAAAAGGTGGATGATTTTAAAGGGAATAGTAACTAATTCTAGGAGAGTTCAATGGACTCGGAGAATATACAGGCTTGGGACAAAGTCTGTTGGGCCTGCAGAACAGTGTGATAAAAGTCTGTCCAGGGCCGGGCGTGGTCGTTCACACCTATAATCCCAGCACTTTGGGAGGTTGAGGCCAGTAGATCACAAGGTCAGGAGTTCAAGACCAGCCTAGCCAACATGGTGAAACCCCGTCTGTACTGAAAATACAAAAATTAGCCAGGTATGGTGGCAGAGGCCTGTAATCCCAGCTACCCAGGAGGCTGAGGCAGGAGAAGCACTTGAAACCAGAAGGCGGAGGTTGCAGGGAGCTGAGATCGCGCCATTGCACTCCAGCCTTGGCAATAAGATCGAAATTTCATAAAAAAAAAAAAAAAAGCTGTTCAGTTGTGTTGACAGACTTCAACCTTTCTTTCTGTGATATGTGTTAATGAAAACTGAGAAATAAAATATTAAGCCCTTCATTTGATTGAATGGATCCCTCATGGCCAAGGGGATCCCCAAATAACTTTAACAATGGAGTTCCCAGCCATGACAGAATGAGAGGTTAGACAGACCTTGTTATATATCCCCTCCCTCACTAACTGCTATTAGGCTTTCTTCCCTGAGAGTTCAACAAAAGCCCTTTTGAAAGATTCATTCCACTGTTGCTGGTATCAGCTAGTCAATCAAACATCTGACGCTGCCCCTTCCTTTTGCAATTTTGACAGACACTGACTAGCAATCCTTTCTGATAAGAGACCACTGATTATGGAGTGGCTGTGGCCAGTCTATGGATGATGGCCAGTGAGGGTTTTCATGTCCTCTAATTCGCTTTTTTTTCTTTTGTTGCTTCACTTTTTGACATAAGAGAGACCCAGAAACCATCCCCGGATTGTGCTAATGCTGCCATTTTTTGAACACACAACTTATGTAGAGGCATGAAGCTCAATTGAACATGTACATGTTTTTCCTTTCATAAATATTCATGACTCCTCTTATAGTTTATTAAATATAAGTATTTAGCCACTGTATTCAGAATAAATTCCTGTTCCTTTCACCACTCCCTCAAAATGACTGTCTGTGGCTTCTTGCCAGAGGCTATGCTTCCTAGCCTGTCAGAATGGCTAACCTTCAGGCTGTAACCCTTTATGTGAAATAAAGCTCTGCTTTCCAAATTTAAGAACCTCATGATTCTTCAGTTGACATAACTCAGGTAATCGTTTTCTTCTTTGAGAAGTCTGGACTTTAGGCAGATAAGGGAACTTCAGAAAACAGCTTCATCTTGTGCTTTTGGACAGACAAAGGATTGAGAGACTGGGGGTGGGATAGTGGTACAGAAGGTTAGAGAGACCTTGGACCAAAATATGTCGGTGGAATTAGATGGTCCCATAATGGCTTTGACAACAACTGATCTTTATAGCTACATATAACCTTAGAAAGAATGCAAGCTTAACATTAGGGAACAATTTAGCAAACAAGCAAGGAAAAAAGTGTTTTCCCTTATTCTGTAACTTATTGTTCAACGGTATTGATGTCATTTTTGGGTGTGTCTGACTCCTAAAGAGTCTGTTGTTTAAACTGTGGGCTTTCAAATAGGACATGTGAAGATATAAAAATCTTTTAGTGTAAACAAGAAGGCAAGAGGCGGTGAGTTAAATGAGAGTAAAGAAATAAAACTGAGACCGGGCGCGGTGGCTCAAGCCTGTAATCCCAGCCCTTTGGGAGGCCGAAACGGGCGGATCACGAGGTCAGCAGATTGAGACCATCCTGGCTAACACGGTGAAACCCCGTCTCTACTAAAAACAATACAAAAAACTAGCCGGGCGAGGTGGCGGGCGCCTGTAGTCCCAGCTACTCCGGAGGCTGAGGCAGGAGAATGGCGTAAACCCGGGAGGCGGAGCTTGCAGTGAGCTGAGATTCAGCCACTGCACTCCAGCCCGGGCGACAGGGCAAGACTCCGTCTCAAAAAAAAAACAACAAAAAAAAAACAAGAAATAAAACTGGAGACAAGGTAAGGTCAGTAACATGATTTAGAGAAAAATCGAAGAAGGTGGATAAGACTGGTTTCACTTCTGGCATTGCTATTTATTAGCTACTTAAACTTGGGCAAGTGTACTCAATTTCTGAGTTCCAGTTTACTCCTCTGTAAAAAGGGATTAACATCACCTACATTTGTAGAAACCTAAAGATTGAAAGTGTGTGTGAGAAAAAGAGATGAGGAGAGAGACTCAAAAGACATATAACACAATCACAATCACAAAGATGAACCTTATTTAGATGCTGATTCAACATACTTAAGAAGAAGTGTCCACAAAAGCATGAGACAATTATGAGACAATCAAAGAAATATGAACACTGTCAGTGATTTGTTTTTCTAAGACCAGCCGAGCGGGCACAAAAGAACCAGCGGGTAGGCAAGTGTAGGAGCAAAACTGCAAGTTTATTTTGGTAACCTAAGGTGTGGGGAAGAAGTCTGTCGGCCTCCGGCAAAGAAGGCCGACAGAGTCCCCCCGTCGTGGGGCTCTCGGGCGGGGTTCCTGCATCCCGACTTAAGTGGGGCTGGAGGAAGACCGCGCGGCTCACTGGTGGAGAGCGGCTTTTCTAAGGAGTGGGAGGGCAATAGGCAGGGCACGGGCGTGTCGAGGGCGTTCCGCAGGTGCGACCAGGTAAATCTTGGTCTCTTTGGATTGACGTCACCTGGTGCATGCCCAGTTGGTCTGCACCTTCCTGGGTCGCCGGCTACATTTTCGCGCGCGCGGGAAAAGTTGGGAGGGGGGATGAAGAACCCGGAAGTGCACCATCTTGCCTCCCTTCGTCCAAACAGTCAGGATATTTGATGATATTAAGAAATAAGTTTAAAATATTTTTGGTAGTAATGACATCATGGCCATGTCAAAAAACAAAACAAAACAAAAAACTGGGTTTTAGAAACACTGGACTGTTTCAGGATGAAATTATGTGATGATTTGGATCTGCTTCAAAATAATCACAAAATATGTTTGATCATGCACTGTTGATATTGGGTGAAAGATACAGGAAAGTTTTATTGTAGTTTTATTTCTATATTGTATGTACTTTATATTTTCCATTATACAATCTTTCTTAAAGCAACTATATTTTAAGAAAAGGGAGTGATAACAAAAATGCAATAAGTACTACATGAAGTAACACATATTAGGAAGTTAACTTTTGCCTGACACTTACCAGGCATTCAAGAGATCCATTTTTTTTTTTTTAGTTTCAATTTTTGTGGGTACATAAGCGGTATATATATTTATGGGATACTGGAGATGTTTTGACACAGGCAGGCAATGTGAAATAAGCACATCCTGGGGAATGGTGTAACCATCCTCTCAAATATTTATCCCTTGAGTTACAAACAATCCTGTTAAACTCTTTATTTTAAAATATACAATTATTATGTCAAATAGTAGGTTTTATTCATTCTTAACTATTTTTTGTACCCATTAACCATCTTCAACTCCCCACACCCTCCCACTACCCTTTTCAGCCTCCGGTAACCATCCCTCTACTCTCTATGTTCAGAAGTTCAATTGTTTTGATTTTTAGATCCCACAAATAAGTGAGAATACGCAATGTTTGTCTTTCTGGGCCTGGCTTATTTCACTTAACATGATGATCTCTAGTTCTATCCATGTTGTTGCAAATGAATCGATCTCATTCTTTTTTTACAGCTGAATAGTACTCCATTTTGTATATGCAACACATTTTCTTTTTTTCTTTTTCTTTTTTCCTTGAGACAGAGTCTGGCCTCGTTGCTCAGACTGGAGTGCAGTGGCAGGATCTCAGCTCACTGCAACCTCTGCCTTCCAGGTTCAAGTGATTCTCCTGTCTCAGCCTCCCATGTAGCTGGAATTACAGGCATCTGCCACCATGCCCAGCTAATTTTTTTGTATTTTTAGTAGAGACGAGGTCTCACCATGTTGTCCAGGCAGGTCTTGAACTCCTGACCTCAGGTGATCCACTCACCTCAGCCTCCCAAAGTGCTGGGATTACAAGTGTGAGTCACTGTGTCCGGGCTATGCACCACATTTTCTTTATCCATTCATCTATTGATGAATATTTAGGTTGCCTCCAAATATTAGCTATTGTGAATAGTGCTGAAATAAACATGAGATTGATGATATCCCTTTGATATACTGATTTCCTTTCTTTTGGGTATACACCCAGCAGTGGGATTGCTGGATCATACAGTAGCTCATTTTTTTAGTTTTCTGAGGAACCTCCAAACTGTTCTCCATAGTGGTTGTACTAATTTACATTCCCACCAACAGTGTACAGGAGTTTGCTTCCTCCACATCCTTGCAAGCATTTGTTATTGCTTGTCTTTCAGATGCATGCCATTTTAACTGGAGTGAGCTGTTTCATTGTAGTTTTGATTTGTATTGCTGTGATGATCAGCGATGACCATGTTTTCATATTCTCTTGTTGGACATTTGTATGTCTTCTTTTGAGAAATGTCTATTCAAATCTTTTGCCCATTTTTTGATCAGATTATTATATTTTTTCTAAAGATTTGTTTGAGCTCCTTATATATTCTGGTTATTAATCCCTTGTCAGATGGGTAGTTTGCAAATACTTTCTCCCATTCTGTGAGTTGTCTCTTTACCTTGTTGACTGAATCCTTTGCTGTACAGAAGCTTTTTAACTTGATGTGATCCCATTTGTTTATTTTTGGTTTGATTACTTGTGTTTGTGGTGTATTACTCAAGAAATTTTTGCCCAGACCATGTCCTGGAGATTTTCCCAAATGTTTTCCCATAATAGTTTCATAGTTTGATAACTTAGATTTAAGTTTTTAATCCATTTTGGTTGTATTTTTGTGTATGGTGAGAGATAGAAGTCTAGCTTCATTATTATGTATATAAATAGCCAGTTTTCCAAGCACCATTTATTAAAGAGACTGTCTTTTCTCCAGTGTACGTTCTTGGCCCCTTTGTTGAAAATGAGTTTACTGTAGGTTTGTGAATTTATTTCTGGGTTCACTATTCTGTTGATATACGTGCCTGCTTTTATGTCACTAAAATGCTGTTGTGAATATGACTAGAGAGCTATCTTCATAGTATAATTTGAGATCAGGTAATGTAATTCCTCCAGTTTTGTTCTTTTTCTTAGGATAGCTTTGGCTATTCCGGGATTTTTTTGGCTTCATATAAATTTTAGGATTTTTTTTTTGTATTTCTGTGAAGAATATCATTGGTATTTTGTTAAGGATTGCATTGAATATGTAGATTGCTTTGCATAGTGTGAATATTTTAACAATATTGATTTCCCCCATCCATTAATATTTTTTCTACTTTTTCATGTCCTTTTCAATTTCTTTTATCAGTGTTTTATAGTTTTTTTTAATGAGATCTTTCGCTTCTTTGGTTAAGTTCATTCCTAGATATTTAATTTTATGTGTGGCTATTCTAAATGGGAATACTTTTTTATTTCTTTTAAACATTGTTCACTTTTGGCAAACAGAAATGTAACTGATTTTTGTATGTTGATTTTGTATCCTGCAACATTACTAAATTTGTTTATCAGTTCTAATAGTTTTCTTGTGAAGTCTTTAGGTTTTTGCAAATATAAGATCATATCATCTGCCAACAAGGATCATTTGACTTCTTCCATTCCAATTTGGGTGCCCTTTTTATATCTTTCTTTTGTTTGATTTATCTAGTTAGGACTTTGAGTAATATGTTGGAAAAACAAAAAACAAAAAACACAGTGGTGAAAGTGGTCATCCTTATCATGTTCCAGATCTTAGAGGAATGGCTTTCCGTTTTTTCTTATTCAGTCTGATACTAGCTGAGGGCCTGCCATATATGCCTTTCATTATGTTGAGGTTTGTTCTTTCTATAACCAATTTTTGAGAGTTTATTTCATGAAGAAATTTTGAATTTTATCAAATGCCTTTTCAGCATCAATTAAAATAATCATATAATTTTTATCCTTCATTCTGTTGATATGACATATCACGTTGATTGATTTGCACATGTTGAAGCATTCTTGCATCCCAGGGATAAATGCCACTTGGTGATGATGAATGACCTTTCTAATGTATTGCTAAATTCAGTTTGCTAGTATTTTGTTGAGGATTTTTGCATTGATATTCATCAGAGATATTGGCCTTTAGTTTTCTTTTTTAGTGTGCCTTTGTCTGGTTTTGGTATCAAGGTAATACTGTCCTCTTAGAATGAGCTTGGAAGTATTCCCTCCTCCTCTATTTTTTTGGAATAGTTTGAGTAGGATTGGTATTAGTTCTCCTTTAAATGTTTGGCAGAACTCAGCAGTGATGCCATCAGGTTCTGGGCTTTTCTTTGTTACTTGTTATTGGTCTGTTCCGGTTTGGGGTTTCTTTCTTGTTCAATCTTGGTAGCTTGTACGTGTCTAGGAATTTGTCCATTTCTTCTAGATTTCCCAATTTACTGACTTATAGTCACTCATAGTAGTCACTAATGATTCTTTGAATTTCTGTGGTATCAGTTAGGACTTTGAGTAATATGTTGGAAAAAAAAAAAACAAAAAACACAGTGGTGAAAGTGGTCATCCTTTCTTGTAATCGCTTCTTTTCATTTTTTATTTTATTTAGTTGGATATTTATTTAAAATGCCATCATCTCAGCCCAAAAGCTTCTTAAGTTGATAAGCAACTTCAGCAAAGTCTCAGGATACAAAATCAATGTGCAAAAATCAGTAGCATTCCTATACACCAACAAAAAGCAAGCAGCGAGCCAAATAATGAATGAACTTTCATTCACAATTGCCACAAACAAAACAAAATACATAGGAATACAGCTAACAAGGAAAATGAAGGACCTATTCAATGAGAACTACAAACCAATGCTCAAAGAAATCAGAGATGACACAAACAAATGGAAAGATATTCTATGCTCATAGATAGGAAGAATCAATATAGTGAAAATGGCCATATTGCCCAAAGCAATTCATAGATACAATGCTATTCCAATTAAACTGCCATTGGCCCGGTGTGGTGGCTCATGCCTGTAATTCCAGTACTTTGGGAGGCCGAGGAAGGTGGATTACCTGAGGTGGAGAGTTAGAGACCAGCCTGACCAACATGGAGAAACCCTGTCTCTACCAAAAATACAAAATTAGCTGGACATGGTAGTGCATACCCATAATCCCAGCTACTTGGGAGACTGAGGCAGGAGAATAGCTTGAACCCAGGAGGTGGTGGTTGCATTGAGCCGAGATCATGCCGCTGCACTCCAGCCTGGGCAACAACAGCAAAACTCCGTCAAGAAACAAAAACAAAACAAAACAAAAAACTTACCACTGAAATTATTCACAGAATTAGAAAAAAAAAAAATACCTATTTTTAAAATTCGTATGGGACGAATTTTAAGAACCCAAATAGCTAAGGCAATCCTAGGCAAAAAGAACAAAGCAAGAGGCATCATGCTACCCAACTTCAAACTATTCTACAAGGCTACAGTAACCAAAATAGCATGGTACTGGTACAAAAACAGACACCTAGACCAATAGAACAGAATAGAGAGCCCAGAATTAAGGTCACACACCTACAACCACCTGCTCTTTGACAAACCTGACACAAACTATCAATGCAGAAAGGATTCTGTATTTGCTAAATGATGCTGGGATAATTGGCTAGCCGAATGCAGAAAATTAAAACTGGACCCCTTCCTTACACCATATACAAAAATCAACTCAACGTGAACTACAGACTTAAATGTAAAACCAAAAACTGTAAAAACCTTAGACGCTAGGCAATACCATTCAGGACATAGGGACGGGCAAAGATTTCACAACAAAGATGCCAAAAGCAATTGCAACGAAAGCAAAACTTGACAAATGGGATCTAATTAAACTAAAGAGCTTTTGCACAGCAAAATAAACTACCATCAGAATAAATAGACAACGTACAGAATGGGAGAAAATTTTGGCAATCCATTCATCTGACAAAGGTCTAATGTTCAGCATCTATAAAGAACTTAAACAAATTTACAAAAAAAATTAGCTTCATTAAAAAGTGGGTAAAGAACATGGACAGACACTTTTCAAAAGTAGATATACATGTGGCCAACAAATTTGAAAACAAGCTCAACATCACTGATCATTAGAGAAATGCAAATTAAAACCACACTGAGACCAAGTGCCATGGTGCAGGCTTGTAATCCCAACACTTTGGGAGGCCAAAGCGGGTGGATCACCTGAGGTCAGGA
>NW_012118688.1:1524609-1533659 GCF_000951035.1 Colobus angolensis palliatus
CTGCCTCAGCCTCCTGAGTAGCTGGGACTACAGGCGCCCGCCACTGCACCCGGCTAATTTTTTGTATTTTTAGTAGAGACGGGGTTTCACCGTGGTCTCGATCTCCTGACCTTGTGATCCACCCACCTCGGCCTCCCAAAGTGCTGGGATTACAGGCATGATCCACCATGCCCGGCAAGAATGGCTATTATTAAGAAGTCAAAAAAAACCCAGATACTGGCGAGGTTGTGGAGAAAAAGAACGCTTTTACACTATTGGTGGGAGTGTAAATTAGTTCAGCCATTGTGGAAAACAGTGTGGCAATTCCTCAGCGGCCTAGAAGCAGAAATACTATTTGATCCAGCAATTTCATTACTGGGTATACACCCAAAGGAATATAAGTAATTCTATTATAAAGATACATGCACATGTATGTTCATTGCAGCACTATTCACAACAGCAAAGACAAGGAATCAGTCTAACTGCCTGTCAGTGATAGACTGGATAAAGAAAATGCAGTATATATACACCATGGAATACTATGCAGCCGTAAAAAGGAATGATATCACATCCTTTGCAGGGACATGGATGGAGCTGGAAGCCATTATTCTCAGCAAATTAACAAAAGAGCAGACAACCAAATACCGCATGTTCTCTCTTATAAGTGGGAGCTGAATGATGAGAACACATGGACACACTGGGGAGAACAACAGATATTGGGGCCTCTCGGAGGTGAGGAGTGGAAGGAGGGAGAGCATCAGGAAGAATAGCTAATGGATGGTGGGTTTAATACCTTGGTGATGGGATCATCTGTGCAGCAAACCATCATGGCACATGATTACCTATGTTACAAACCTGTACATCCTGCACATGTACCCCTGAACTTAAAAAAAACAAGATAAAGTAAATTTTGAAAAAAGAAAATACACAATTACTGTTAACTGCAGTCACCCTATAGTGATATAGAACACTAGATCTTATTCCTCCTAACTAGCTATAATTTTATATCTGTTAACCAACTTCTCGTACCTGACCCCCAAACAATTTCCCAGCCTCTCTAGTAACCACTATTCTACTCTCTACTTCTGTGAGTTTTTTTTAGCTTTCACATATGAGTGAAAACATGTGGCATTTATCTTTCTGTGCCTGGCTTATTTCACTTTACAATGTCCCCCAACTAATCCATGTTGCCTTGAATGACGGGATTTTCTTCTTTGTTATGGTTCGCTCAATAGTGTTTTATCATGAACGTATAACTCATTTTCATTTCCATTCATCTGTTGGTTGGCACTTAGGTAAGTCCCCATCTTGGTTATTATGAATAGTGATACAATAAAGGTGGGAATGTAGATATCTCTTCAACATATTGCTTTTATTTTATTTATTTATTTATTTTTTATATTTATACCAAGCAGTGGAATTGTGGGATCATATGGTAGTTATATTTTTAGTTTTTTTGAGGAATCTTTATACTGTTTTCTATAGTGACTGTACTAATTTACATTCTCACAAACAATGTATAGAAGTTTCCTTTTCTCCATGTCCTTGCTAGCATTTTGTTTTGTTTTGTTTTGTTTTGGTAATAGCCATTCTAACTGGAGTGAGGTGATATATCGTGGTTTTGCTTTGCAATTCCCTGATGATTAGTGATGTTGAGCATTTTTTTTCCTATACTTATTGGCTGTTTTCATGTCTCCTTTTGAGAAATGTCTATTCAGATCATTTGCCCATTTTTTAATTGGGTTATTTGTTTTGGGGGGTTTTTTGCTGTTGTTTTAATTTCTTTTATATTCTAGATATTAGTCCTTTGTTAAATGAAGAGTTTGCAACTATTTTATCCTATTCAGCAAGTTTTTTCTTCACTTTCCTGATTGTTTACATTGTTGTGCAGAAATTTTTTAGTTAGATATAATCCCATTTGCCGATTTTTGCTTTGCTTGCCTTTGCTTTTGTGTTCTTCTCCAAAAATCTTTTGCTCACACCTAGGTCCTGAAGCACTTCTGCAAATTTTCTTCTAGTAGTTTCACAGTTTTAGGTCTTACATTTAAGTATTTAACCCATTTTGAGTTTATTTCTTTATACAGTGAGATATTGGGGTCTAATTTATGTCTTCTGCATATAGATATTTAGTTTTTCAGCCCTATGTATTGGAGAAATTATCATTTCTCCAACGTGTGTTTTGGGCAGCTTTGTGGAAAATTAGTTGGCTCTAAATAAATGAATTTACTTAAGGGTTCTCTATTTTATTCCATTGGTATATGTGTCTGTTTTTAGATACCTTATTGGTTTTTAAAACGGTAGGAACCTGAATCATGTAGAAGAGACCAGCAGAGAATGAATCAGACCCAGATCAAGCCACTTGGAATGCCCTCAGTTTGGCAACAGTTTAATAACTGTAATGCAGGTAAATTAATAACTGCTCTTTATGTGCATTTTTAAGATGTATTAATTAAATATATATATTTAAAACTATGGGAAGGGAGTTAAGTACATCTAAGGACTACTAGTACATCGTGAGAAGCAACTTTTTAGGTACTCAAAACACCTTTAAGGATTACAAAGAGCAATTCTTTAAGACATTTGCATATTTTGGAGACTACATTTTTAGTGCAAGCTAAGAGTATGTTGAATATTTAGATTTGTTTCCAAACATCACCTGGCTTTTACATTTCACCATTTCAAATTCCTCCAGACATGTTAGCTGGTATTTTTTAACTAATATTGTTAGAAATAATTTCTTCAGATACTTCATGGTAGGGCATATTGTGTTTTTCTCCACTGACCACTGAAAGTAGCACTCTGCTGTCTGTTTCTTTAATGATAATTTTGAGGGAGAGAGTAGAGATTTATTTTTGCTAAAATTTTCAAATTCTGAAATCCCAACACTAATTTTGCATTTGTAAAGAAATTTCCAAAAACTTCTACATTTGTACTCAGTGGAAGCCATACCAATTTTATTTTTCTATTATCAGAAGAGTACAAGTTGAGGGTATCTTGGTTTATCATTAGTTTACTGAATTTTGGTTTTGCTTATTTTTAAGGTTTTCCCCTTGAAATGACATAGAAAAAAATGACTTAAAGTTATTTGCATATTTTAACAAATAATTATAAAATAAACACTCTTGTATTCAAAATTCTTGTCAGGAAAGAGAACATTATTAGTACTCCAGAGGTCTATCATAGATAATTTTCTAAATAAAACATGGTTTAAATTCTGTAGGCATTGGTTCTCTATAGCTACTGTTTTCTACAATTTGGGGAATTTGACATGAAAAAGGTGATATGTTAAAGTTCTCCAGAGAAACAGAACCAATATGATGACTGAGAGGTCCCATGATCTTCAGTAAGCAGACGGGAAACCTAGGAGAGCTGATATGTAGTTCCAGCCTGAGTCTGAAGGCCTTAGAATCAGGAGACTTGATGGTATTTGTTACAGTTTGAAAGCTGGGAGGCTTGAGGCCCAAGAAGAGCTGATGTTTCTGATTTATTCTGAAGTCTGGAAAAGACCAGTGTCCCAGCTCTGACATGCAAATGTCTTACCAATAAGTCTAAAATAGTTCCTACTTTTTGCTCACTAGGTCTAATCAGCATAATGTAACCAGTGTGATGGATCAGCGTGATAGATACCTTGTGGGAAAGAGACGGAATCAATATCCCAATGAACTAAATTTTAACATAGGGCTGAACAGTGGAGGTGATTTGCTGGCCTTAGCCGAAAGCAAATTGCTTCTGGTGGTCCTTATTGACAGGTATGGAGAAAAAGGAATTGGACACATCAATAGCTACATACCACATACCACGGGATGTGTTAATTCACTAAAACAACAAAACCATATATGGTACATCAGCTGCAATTAGAGTCATCACCTGATTAAGCTTATGATTATCTCCTGTCACTCTTCAAGATTGATCTGTTTCTTGCACAGGCCACAAAGGCAAGTTAAATGGGGATACGGTGGGAATCATCACCCCAGCCTCTTTCAGGTTTTTTTTATGATGGCACTAATCTCTGCAATCCCACCAAGAAAGTAGTATTCCTTTTACTTGACTACTTTCCAAGGTTTAGGGAGTTCTAGTGGCTTCCACTTGGCTTTTCTCATCATAATGAACCTTATTCCACATGTCAGGGAACCAATGTAGGTATTTTGCCAGCTACTGAGTATATCTATTTCAAGTATGCTTTTCTAAATTGGGGAAATAACTACAGAATTGGTTTAGGGACCCAGTGCACCCACTGGGAGATTAATGTGAGCTAAAACTTTATTGATTACATGACTTCCATAAGTTCTTACTTTGACTGGTAGACCACAGTGAAATTTCGAGCTTCCTGGAATTAGTGTCAGCTCAGAGCCAGTGTCCAGTAAACCCTGAGAGGTCTAATTATTTTATTTTCCCCAATGCACAGTTACCCTGATAAAAGGTCTTAAGTCCTTTTAGGGAAGGCTATGAAACAGATTAACATTATAAATTTTTAGCAATGTATTGAGGTCCTTGCATAAGGATACCTGGCCTCCCCTTCGTCTAGGTGGTTCTTGGCCTGTAACCTGGCTCAAGTTTGGGAATTGATTGAAGGGCCAGGACACTGTGTTTTTATTACTCAGGTTAGACTTTTATTCACTTAAGCTAGAACATTTCTTCTTATAAGATCACGTTAGGATTTAGTAGGCTTTATATCCATTTTACTTCTAGGAACACAATAATTATCTAGCCAATGCCATAGGTCTGTGTGAATGAGACTATTCTGATTGCTGTTTTGACTCTGTGATCCATTATGGGAACAATGCCCACCTTGTCTTTAATAGTTGAATGCCACCACTTGATCTCTGCCACCCTGGGATCCAATTATTCCTACTACATGAGGGTTTCCCAGTTTGGTGACTGCAGTTCTCACTGTAATGTCTGGCCTACAGAGAAAAATGATCACACAACTCTTCAGTAATGCCAGGACTCGTCTCAAGAATTGATTTCTCACAGTGTTAATGAAAGCTGTATTTTCTGTATCCTCTCCCTGTGAGTGAGTAGAACATTTCATACTCCCTAAGCCTTTAAATCCCTTCCTCTACACAAAACCAAAGCAGGTTTGGCATTTCCAACTTGCTCACTGCGAGCTATTTGTTGGTCCTTGTTTCAGCCAACCAACCAAACTCTAACTCCCTGAGCTTCAACATTAAATGTAGAATATCTGATTAGTAAGTTCATATCAATAAATTAGGCCCGATTCAACTTTATGCTTCTTCCACTATTTTATACTTTTAACATCCATTGCCCTATATGTTCTTCAGATTTATCTGAATATTAGAGTATTCAAGTAGTTATTTTGGAGTGCACTCTACCTTTTTAAGAATTATCCTTTGTACTTTACCTTTGTAAGTGTATGTTTTTGGAAATCAAAATTGTATTACTTCTCCCAAGCCAAAAATAAGGTAGAATATGATACAACATGGGAATATTTTATTCTGTTTACAAATTCCTCTTCAATATAAAATTAAATGTATTTTCCATTGTTCATTTAATTACTTTTATGAAATATATTAAATTCTTTTATATTTATTCTGTTAATTTTATATTATTTCACTCTTTTGTTTTATTTGACCTTTATAACCTTCATTATAGCCTGAAAACTTTTAGCATTCAAACTGAATAGAAATGAATATGAAAAATGATTTAATAAAATGTTTCAGAATTTCAGCAGAGCACTTAAAATTCATCATTTCAGTGCTTTGGTTTTACTTAAAGATGAATGTCATTTTAATGAACCTAGGAGGACATGTCCATGCCCTGACTTTCAAAATAAAAGTATCTTCCACTTGCATTAATTTCATTCCCACTTGATAAAACTGTAACTTTAAATGCCATGTGGATCACCTTGGTTATTATGTATTCAAATAATACATATTGGGAAAAATGAGTGATATGTGACATATACCATAGGTACTCACCAACAGAATTAGAGTTCGGCATGAGGAAAATTTACTAAGAAAGGTATTTTACGTTTATAGTCGATAGAATTCAAACTAATGCTTCAAAAGGCTATGCTTTCAAAGAGTTTCACAAATTTAGCGGGGGATATGAAGACCTTGAATAGCCACTCAAGCTCTCCTCACTCAAGCTGGAATGTCTAAATGGTGCATTGACCAACATGTAAGTGCTTTGTCCTAACACACACCGATTTTGGGTTAGCAGATTGTATATCTTGCTTTAGTAGATGATCATTTCACCTGTTAAGTTTCTCTGATTTGGAAATAAAGATAAAAGTGGATTAATTAGGGGAGTGACATCAGCAATACAATAGAATAAGAAGTCCCAGATTTCATTCTTCCATAGAGACACTGACTTTACAACATGAGAATCAAAATGCTTTCCTGGTAACTCCAGAAACCAGTTAAGAGGTTTAAGTAACTCAGGTGAGCACACAACTAAAAACAGCTGCATTTAAACAGGTACGAAGAGCTGGTTCACTTTGCCAATATCCACCCCACCTCCAAGCCAACACAATATGACATGACCGAGAGGATATACAAATGCAGCTTGTGGCTTCTTTGGGGAGAAGGGCTGAGAAGACTGGAATGTGCATCAGCATTCAGGTTTTTCAGAGGGCTATTCTAGGAATGTTTTTATGTCACCTGACTAAGAGTGCTGACAGAACCAATGTAGTTCAAATGCATGGGAGTCGCTGAAAGCAAGGGAGAGTGAAGATGGCTTGCTGTGGTACCAGACGCTGTGCAGTGCTACAGACAGAGGCGAGAAAAGCTCAGAACAATGGAGAGAGAGCATCCAGGATACAGCTTCTCCCACAGGAAGAAGGGAGAAGAGCAGAGCATGCGTCTGGTGTTCCAGCTCTTCGGAGGATTCCTGAGGTACTGGTTTCTGCCTTGCCTTACCTGTGTTGCTGACAGAGAGGCAGCATAGTTTGGATGCCTGATTATTACTCAAATCAGTCTCCCGGAGCATTCGGGGATTGGAGTGTTTAAAGATAATTTGGCAGATAGGGGCTCAGTAAAATTCCCTCCCAAGGTTAGTTCAGCCTACATCCAGGAATGAACAAGGACAGCTTAAAGGTTAGAAGCAAGATGGAGTCGGTTAGGTCTGATTTCTTTCACTGTCATAATTTCCTCAGTTATAATTTTGTGAAGGCAGTTTCAGTTATACTGAAAGAGGAAATAAAAACCCGACACAATCAACTGAGAACACAATGTCTGACAAAATTATTCTTCAACAATTGGAAATGATGCTATCCTGATAAACAAAAACTGAAGAGGTCCTTCCCTTCTGGAACTGCCTCATGAAAAATGCTAGAGAGAATCCTATAAGGACCCTAGACAGCAACATGAAAGTATCTGAAGACATAAAATTCATTTATAAATGTGTCGACAGAGTCAAACTCTGTAAAATATTTGAAGATATTTATTCTGAGTCAAATATGAGTGACCAATAGCCTGTGATACCACCCTCAGGAGATCCTGAGAACATGTGCACAAGACGGTTGGGCTAGAATCTGGTTTGATACATTTTAAGGAGATTTAAGGCATCAATCAATACATGTAATATGCACATTGGTTTGGTCCAGAAAGGCAGGACAATTGGAAGTGGGGGCTTCCAAGTCATAGGCAGAATCAAAGATTTTCTGATTGCCAATTGGTTGAAAGAGTTATTATCAATAGAAAGGAATGTCTGGGTTACAATAAGACATTGTGGAGAATACTAGTTAGCAGGCTTTGAAGAGAATAGATAGTAAATTAGTAAATATTTCTTATCAGACATAAAGAGTCTATCAGTAATTTCAAAAGGGAAGTGGGTAAAATGAGGCATGTCCGGCTCCTCCTTCTAATCATGGCCTGAACTAGTTCTTTTCAGTTTTACTTTGGAATGCCCTTGGCCAAGAAGAGGTATCCATTCAGATGGTCTGGGGACCTTAAAATTTTATTTTTAGTTTACAATGGTAAATGTATAGACAAATAAAGAATATTGTCATGCTGTAATGCAGGTGCTTAAAGCTCTCTTAATTCTGGTATAGAATTAAAATCATAAAAACAGTTATAATGATCAAACTATGTTAATTGATACACAACATATAAAGATAAAATTTGTAAAATCAATAACATAAAGTGGGGCCGGGGAGACATGAAATAATAAAATTTTTGCATGCAGTTGATGTTAGGTTGTTATCAGCTTAAAATAGATTGTTATAACAATAAGATAGTTTAGGTAAGTCCAGTGGTCACCACAAAACTATACCTGCAGAAGATACATGAAAGAAATGAAGAAAGAATCCAGGCATGTCAATACAGAAAAAACACGCGCACACACACACACACACACACACAAAGAAAGGCAGCAACAGAGCAAGAGGGACATGTTAGCTACAAGACAAATAGTCAACAATTATGAAAATATTAATAGTAAGACTTCCCTATCAGTACTTTTAAAATATAAATCAATTAAACCCCATAATCAAAAGACATAGAAAGGTTGAATGTATTTTTTAGAAGATGCAACTATATTCTTACATAGACTAACCTTAGATGTAAAGACACAAATAGGCTGAAAGCAAAATTATGGAAAAAGATAATCCATGCAAATTGTAACTAAATGAGAACTGGAGTGGCCTTACTTACATCCGATAAAACAGACTTTAAATCAAAAATGATGAAGAAGGGCATTATATAATGATTAACGGTCAATTCACCAGGAAGACATAACATTTGTAAAATATATTCACTTTACATCAAAACTCCCAAACATATGAAGCAAAAATTGACAGAATTGAGGGAAGAAATTGGCAGTAACACAATAATATTAGGAGATTTCAAAACCCCACTTTCAACAATGACTAGAACAACCAGACAGAACACAATTGAGGCTAGGAGACATATACAGAACAATCCATCCATTTTGTTCTCAGGCACACATGGAAGATTATCTAAAATAAATCACACATTAGGCCAAAGAAGAAATCTTAATATATTTAAGAAGTTTTAGGGGGGCGGAGCAAGATGGCCGAATAGGAACAGCTGCAGTCTCCAACTCCCAGCGCGAAGGACACAGAAGACCGGTGATTTCTGCATTTTGAA
>NW_012118688.1:1539354-1599020 GCF_000951035.1 Colobus angolensis palliatus
AAAAATAAAAAAATAAAAAAAAATAAAAAATAAAAAAATAAAAAAAAAGAGAAGCAACCTCTAAAAAAAAAAAAAAAAAAAAAAGAAGTTTTAAATTATACTGAGTATCTTTTCTGACCACAATTGAATATAACTAGAACCCAATACATGTAGAAAAACTGAAAAATTCACAAATATGTGGAAATTAAACAACATACACTTGAAAAACCAATGGGCCAAGGAAGAAATCACAAAGAGAATTAGAAATATCTTGACCCCAATGAAAAGAAAACACAGCATACCAAAACTTATGGGATACAGCAAAAGAAGTACTCAGAGGAACGTTTATAGTGATAAATGCCTACATTATAAAAAAAGAAAGGTCTCAAATCAACAATATACCTTTACAAATCGAGGAACTAGAAAAAGAAAAATGACATAAACTCAAAGATGGCAGAAGGAAGAAAGTAATAAGTATTAGAACAAAAATAAATAAAAGACAAGAATAGAAAAACAGTAGAAAAAAACAATAAAACCAAGAGTTGCTTTTTCATAAAGATAAAGAAGTGGACAAAACTTTAGCTAGAGTAACTAAGAAAAAAGAGAGAAGACTCAAATAATTAAAATCAGAAATGAAAGAAGAGACAATAGAACTAATGCCACAGAAATAAAAACAATTATAAAATATTAACAATTATGCAAATAACTTGGATGATTATAAGAAATGAACAAATTTCTGGGAACATACAAATTACCATGAATGAATTATAAAGCATAGAAAATACGAATAGATCTATAACTATTAAGAAGGTTGAATCAGTAATCAAAAATTTCCCAACAAGGAAAAACCCAGGGACAGTTGGCCATAGTGGAGAATTCCACCAAATAGTTAAAAAATATTTAATGACAATTCTTCTAAAACTCTTCAAAAAATTGAAAAAGAAACACTTCTTAACACATTTTATGAGGCCAGAGTTACGCTAGTACCAAAGCCAGATATACAGGAAAAATAAACTACAGGACAACATTTCTGATTAACACAAAAGCAAAAATCCTCAATGAAATACTAGCAAACTAACCTCCACAACATACTTAAAAGATTCTACACGATTACCAAGTGGGATTTCTCCCTGGAATGCAAGAATGTTTTAACATATGAAAATCAACAGCTATAATCTTCATGTTAATAGAATAAAGGATAAGAATTACATGATCATCTCAATTAGTGTAGAAAAAGAATCTGACAACATTCAACGCCCTTTCTTAATAAAAATACTCAACAAATTGAGAATAGAAGGAAACTACCTCAACATAATAATGATAATAATGATCATATATGAAAAGCCCACAACTAACATCACACTCAACAATGAAAAAAACAAAAGTTTTTACTGCAAGATTAGGCAATGATTATCACTCTCATCATTTCTACTCAACATAGTACTGGAAGTCCTAGCAGGAGAAATTAGGCTAGAAAACAAACAAAAGTCAGCCAAATTTGAAAGAAGGAGGTACAATTATTTTTGTTTGAAAATGACATGATCTTATATGTACAAAACCCTAAAGGTTTCACACACGAATATATAAGGAAACTTCTTAGAACTGATAAGCAAATTCAGTAAAGTTTCAGGATAAAACCTCAACACTCAAATGTATTAGTTGGAAACTTTTTGGAGGATACATGTGAGAACTTAATGTATTCATATAATTTGGAAGATTAAATCAGTGTAATTGGAAGATTCATCACCTTAAATACTTGTCTTTTATTTATGCTAAAAACATTTGAATTATTATACTCAAGCTACTTTGAAATAAACAATGGATTATTGGAAACTATAGTCATCCTACTGATCTATAAAACGCTAGGTTTATTTCTTCTATCAAATTCTATATCTGTACCCATATATCAACTCCTCTTTATCTCCTCCCTCCTCAGCACCCGTCTTGGCCTTTGGCAACCACTAACCTATTTTCCATCTTCATGAGACCCACTTCTTTAGCTCCCACGTATGAGTGAGAGCATGTGATATTTGTCTTTCTGTGTTTGGCTCATTACACTTAACATAATTGTCTCCAATTCCATCCAGGTTGTTGCAAATGACATGATTTCATTATTTTTTATGGATGAATAGTATTTCATTGTGTATGTATACCATGTTTTCTTTTTTATTCAACTATTGACGGACACTTGGGTTGATTCTATGTTTTGGCTATTGTGAATGCTGCTGCAATAAATATGAGAGTGCAGGTATATCTTCAATATGTTGGTTTTCTTTCTTTTGGATATATATTCAGTAGTAGAATTTCTGGAACATATTGTAATTCTAATTTTAGTTTTATGAGGAACCTCTATACAGTTTTCCATAATGATTATACTCATCTACATTCCCACCAACAGTCTATGAGTGTTCCCCTTCCTCCACATCCTTGCTAGCATCTTTTCTTCCCTGTATTTTGGATAAAAGCCATTTTAACAGGAGTGGGATATCTCATTGTGGTTTCGATTTGCATTTCTCTGATGATTAGTGATGTTAAGTATTTTTTATATACCTGTTGACCATTTGCATTTCTTATTTTGAGAATTGCTTATATCTTTTGTCCATTTTTAAATTGGTTTATTAAGATTTCTTTTTGCTATTGAGTTGTTTGAGCTCCTTATATATTCTGATAAATAATCCCTTGTCAGTTGGATAGTTTGCAAATGTTGTCTTCCATTCTGTGGGTTGTACCTTCAATTTTCATTATTTTCTTTGCTTCACAGAAGCTTTATAGCTTGGTATAGTCTCATTTGTGTATTTTTGCTTTGCTTGCACGTGCTTTTGAGATCTTATGTTAAAAAGTCTTTGCCCAGACCAATATCCTGGAGCATCCCCAATGTTTTCTTTTAATAGTTTCGTCATTTCAGATCTTAGATTTAAGCCTTTAATCAATTTTGGTTTGCTTTTTGTACATGTGGAGGAAAGGGGGCCTTTTTTATTCTTTTGCATATGGATATCCCATTTTCTCAGCATCATTTATTGAAGAGGTTGTCCTTTCCCCATTATATGTTCTTGGCACCTTTGTCAAGAAAGAGTTGGTTGTAAATATATGATTTCTTATGTGCATTCTTTATTCTGTTCTATTGGTCTATGTGTCTATTTTTATGCCAGTACTACACTTACATCACTACTATATTTGAATTGTATTTGAAGTCAGGTAGTGTGATGCCTCCAGCTTTGTTCTTTCTGCTCATAATTGCTTTGGCTATGAAGGATCTTTTGTGGTTCCAATATGAGTTATAGGATTGTTTTTCTCTATTTCTGTCAAGAATGTCATTGGTATTTTGATAGGGTTTGCATTGAATTTCTAAATGTCTTTGGGTTGTATTGTTATTTTAATAATATTAATTCTTCTAGTCAATTGTCATGGAATACTTTATTTGATGTTTGTTTTCTGTGTATTTATAAATACCCTTTGAGCTAATTTTTTCCTCTGCTTGATTTATGCTGCTGTTGAGAGCCTGTAATAAATTTTTTAGTTCAGCAAATTTATTTCTCTGTTCCAAGATTTCTTTTTTAAACACTTTTTATTTTAAATTTTTGTAAGTACATAGTAGGTATATATATTTGTGGTGTTCCAAGATTTCTGTTGAATTTTATTATTGCTATTTCTACCTCTTTGTTAAATTTCTCTGATAAATTTCTGGATTGCTCTTTTGTGTTATCTTTGAGATCACTGAGTTTTCTTAAAACTGCTGTTTTGAATTCTTGGTCAGAGAGTTCACATATCACAGTCTTGTTAGGGTCAGTCAGTGGTTTCTTGCTTTGTTCAGTTGGGGAGACCGTGGTTCCTTGATGTCATTGTTTCTTGTGGATGTACAACTATGTCTTTGCATTGAAGGATTAGTTATTTATTCAAGTCTTCCCTGTCTGATTTGTTTTATTATTTACTGCATATGTTTGCTTAGAGATTCTTCACCATTTTCCTGTTGGTTTTCTCTCTCTTTCTTACCATCGGGTTTCTGGCTCCTTGTTGCCACTAGATGGTGCTTTAAGCCCAGTTTTGCCTCAATTCTAGCACATAATCACCGTGTTGCCTACTCTGAACAGGAGAGGTTCCAAAGGGGTTAGCCCAGTAGTATGAGAAGTCTGGCGATATGGTTTGAATATTTGTCCCCACTCCAAGCTCATGGTGAATTTCAATCCCCAGTGCTGGAGGTGGAACCTGGTGGGAGGTGTTTGGATCATGGGGGCACATCCCTCATGGGTTGGTACTGTTTTCATGATGGCGAGTACTTGTGTGAGCTGCTCATTTAAAAGATTGTGGCACCTTCCCCACTACTCTCTCTCTTGCTCCTGCTTTCACCATGTGACGTGCCTGCTCCCTCTTTACCTTCTGCTGTCATTGTCAGCTTCCTGTGGCCTCTCCAGAAACTGAGCAGATGCCAGCACTATGCTTCCTATAAAGCCTGCAGAACCGTGAGCCAATTAAACCTCTTTTTTTCCTAAATTATCCAGTCTCAGGTATTACTTCATGGCAATGCAAGAATGGCCTAGAACAGTTGGCTAAGAGTTTATTCCCCGAGGACCTGTGTAATAAATATCTTACAGTGTGGTGCTGCTGAACAGTCACTCTGACTTGGCATCTCCTATGGCTGAATTACACAGCAGAGTTTCCAGTGCTGAGGATGGTAGTTCTACCTTCTCCCTTTATCTCTGGCTGTCCTCGGGGATATTTATCTCTTTAGGCACTCCTAATGCTTCCTGTGAATTGAGTCATGAGCAAGTCTGTTATCCGGGAACCCGAGATAATGGAGAACCTAGTTGTGTGCCTCAATTTGACTTTTTCTGGTGCAGAAACTGTGAGTCAGGGGAAATTTTTTGCACACTTGGTGCTGGTGAGATTGGCGGGAGGAGCATTGCAGATATGGAAATTTGATTCTCTTACTGTCTACTTAGAGTTTTTCGCATCTCTGTGGCCATGGGAACTATCTTATTCCCATGTTTGACTACTGAGATATTGCTGATGATAATCTCAGTGCTGTATGTCTGTTCTTGGTTTTCTGCAGGGTGAGGAGGTAGTAAAGATGACTTACTTCTACACCACCATTTTTCCTCAATTGGGTTTCAGTAAAAATGAAAAATCTTAAAAAAATAAGAAAATATTCCTATTTACATAGCATCAAAAATAATAAAATACTTTAGAATAAACTTAACGGAGGTAGTAAAAGATGTGTACAATGAAAACTACAAGACACTGATAAAAGAAATTAGAGAAGACACAAATAAATGGAATGACATACTGTGTTCATGGGTTGGAAGAATTAATATTGTTAAAATATCCATATAACCCGAAGCATTTTACAGATTAAATCCAATTCCTATTAAAATATCATTGATTTTTTTGAAGAAATAAAAAAGTCTAAAATTCATATGGAATCTCAAAGGATCCTGAATAGTCAAGCTGATCTTGAGAAAGAATAAAGCTGAAGGTCTCACACCTCCTAATTTCAAAGCATGTTACAAAATCTGTGGTAATCAAAACAGTATGATACTGATATAAAGACAGACTTATTGACTACTGAAACAGAATAGAATGTTCAGAAATAAACCATCATGAACCTGGCCAATTGATTTTTGACAAGGGTGCCAAAACTACACAATGGCATAAAGATAGTCTCTTCAACAAATGATTCTGGGAAAACTTACTATCCACACACAAAAGGATGAAGAGGCACCTTTGTATTACACCATATACAAAAATCAACTTATAAACGATTAATGATGTAAATGTGATACCTGAAATGGTAAAACTCCTAGAAGAAAATACTAAGGAAAGGCTTCATGAAATTGGAATGGGCAATGATTTGTTGGATATGACACCCAAAACACATGCAACAAAATCAAAAATATACAAATGGGACTACATCAAACTTAAAAACTTCTGCCTAGTGCAGGAAATAATTAACATACTAAACAGGCAGCCTACAAAATGGGAGAATATATTTACAAACCACTTACCAGATAAGAAGTTAATATAAAGAATATATGAAGAACTCCTACAACTCAATAACATTAAAAAGCATGACTAGAAAAGGGTGAAAGGGGCCAAGCGCGGTGGCTCACGCCTGTAATTCCAACACTTTGGGAGGCTGAGGCGGGTGGATCACAAGGTCAGGAGATCAAGACCATCCTGGCGAACATGGTGAAACCCCATCTCTACTAAAAATACAAAAAGATTAGCTGGGCGTGGTGGCGGGTGCCTGTAGTCCCAGCTGCTCAGGAGGCTGAGGCAGGAGAATGGCGTGAACCTGAGAGGTGGATCTTTCAGTGAGCCGAGATCGCACCACTGCACTCCAAGCCTGGGCAACAAAGTCAGACCCCGTCTCAAAAAAAAAAAAAAAAAAGAAAGAAAGAAAAGGGTCAAAGGTTCTGCACATTGCACCGTACTGGGAGTCCAGGTGCCAAGAAAGGGGGAAGGAAAAAAAAGGGCCATGTGCAAATGCCATGGCCGCCATCTTGTTTGAGCCCCTGCTTCACACCCTCTGTTCTCCGTAATGCATGCTTCTTCCCTGTCTACCTTGCCTCGGACCTCTGCATTGCCCTGCTTAGCAGGAGTGCAGGGAGAGTTCCTGCTCCTCTCTGGACTCCTGTGTGGAGGCATTTTTCAAAATGTTCACAGAATGTGGATTTTGTGGCACTAGCAGCAGTAATGCCCAGTAAAGCCTACAGTCCTTGTTGACTTCACGTCCTGGAAGAAATCCAGAATTTAACAGTGAAAGATTTGCTAGTGCAGGAACTTCCACGGCTGGTATTAAGAAGATTATGAAACTGAATAATGTAAAGATGATCAGTAGAGAAGCTCCTGTGCTCTTTGCCAAGGCAGCCCAGATTTTTATCACAGAGTTGACTCTTTGAGCCTAGATTCACACAGAGACTAAAAAGCACTGGACTCTATAGGGAAATCATGTCACTATGGGAATTACAAAATTAGATAAGTTTGACTTTCTCATTGATATTGTTTTCACAGATGAACTGAACCCTCCAAAGCATTAGGAGGAGGTGCACCAGTCTATAACTCCTGCCAAGCCCATCTAATACTACTTCACACTGTCTTAGCAACCCTCCACGGTCCAAGTCTAGGGACAGCAGCAAGGCCAGGAGACCACCAGCTCTATGACCACCATCCAGCTTGGGTAGATCATCATGCAGCCTCAGCAGGGCCAGATCATGTCCCTGACAATGCAGGTTGGAGAAGGTCAGCAGGTGCAGATTGTCCAGGCCCAACCACAGGGTCAAACCTAACAGTCCCAGAGTGACACTGGACAGACTATGCAGGTTATGCAACAGATTAACTAAAACAAGAGAGATCCAGAAAATCCCAGTGCAGCTGAAATCGGGCCAGCTAGAATATATTCTCTTAGTCCAGCCTGTATCAGGTACTGAAGTTGTGCAGAAACAGATCTAGATGCTTGCCACCAATGCCCAACAGATTACAGAGACAGAGGTCCAGTAAGGACAGTGGTGGTTCAACCAGGTCACAGATGGACACAAGCTCTACCAGCTCCAGCATGTCACCATTCCTGTGGACTAGGACCTCACCCAGCCCATGTTCAAGCAGTCAGTCAACCAGCTCTCCTATAGGCAGGACCCACAGGGGACCTACGACTGAGAGTCTGAGCTGACAAGGCCAAGGACACCCAAGACAATTTTTGCCATACAGCTTTATGGTTATGGATTACGGGCACAGCCTCCCTCCCCAGAGGACCTGGCTGACCTCTCAGCACCTCCCGCGGGCCAGGACACTGGGGCACTTGGGCCTCATGCCTGGGGCCCGAGATTCTTCAACAGAAAAATGTAATTCTTTTTGTTTTCTTTTTTCCATTTATTTTCCTCTAAGGAGTCAGTATTTCAATATGTCGAGCTGTGTGTCCAATGCTATGAAATGAAAATATAAAATGACATATTTTTGGCATTTTCTTGAAGAGCGTGGTTTAAGAAATATTTCCCCCTTTGGTTTTCCTTTTTTTGGTTCTCACTGCCACTTCTTTTTAGGTGCAAATCTTCAGGAGTGTGCTGTATTTCCTGACTCTTGGAACAACTGCTGCCCCCAAGTTTTACCGCCTTTGCTACCCTCAGATTGAGTTAGGTGAATGTATATAGCTTTGTTTTCACCAGTGACCCTTTCCCCTTCCCTTGCTCTCACCCCTGAGCTCTGTGTTTCTGTATCCTGAGGCCATGGAAACATTCCTTGCATTTAAGAGACAAATTCATTCCCCACGGAGAGTGGGTGAGCTCATTCCTACACCCTTCTTTCCCAGGGACCCAGGAAGACTAGAACTTTGGGCATTTGCTGCCCACCCCCCTTTATTTTAAAATGCATTAAACATTGTGTTCCCTTTGCTGCATGGACTTCAAAAACTACATAAAATGCAATAAACCTCATTTTACATTAAAATAATGGGCAAAGGACTTGAATAGACATTTTTCCAAAGAAGTTATACAAATAGGCAAAAATCACATGAAAAAGCGTGCGACATCATTAGTGATCAAGAAAATGCAAACCATTGTCTCAATGAGATATCATGTCATACCTGTTAGGATGACCACTATCAAAAAAACAGAAAATAACAAGTTTTGGTGAGGATGTGGAGTAATTGAAATCGTTACACATTGTTGTTGGGATTGTAAAATGGTGCAGTCACTTATGTTTCCTCAAAAGTTTGAAAATAGAGGCACTACTACTATTATGATCCAGGAATCTTACTTCTGGATATTTATCCAAAAGAATTAAAAATTGAATCTTAAAGAGATATTTGCACATCCATGTTCACTGCAGCAATACTCACAATAGCCAAGATGTGGAAGCAACCTAAATGATCGTGGATGGAGAAATAGAGAAACAAAATGTGGTACATATACAATCAAATATTATTCAGCATTAAAAGAGAAGGAAATCCTAGCACTTTGGGAAGCCGAGGCGGGTAGATGACCTGAGGTCAGGAGTTCAAGACCAGCCTGGCCAACATGGCGAAACCCCGTCTCTACTAAAAAATACAAAAAATAGCTTGGCCTGGTGACAGGTGCCTGTAATCCCAGCTACTTGGGAGGCTGAGGCAGGGAGAATTGCTTGAAACTGGGAGGTGGAGGTTGCAGTGAGCCGAGATCACACCACTGTACTCCAGCCTGGGTGACAAAGCGAGACTCCATCTCAAAAAGATAGAGAGAGAAAGAGAAAGAAATCCTGGCACAACAACATGGATCAACCTTGCGGACATTATGCTAAGTGAAATAAGTCAATCACAAGCACATATACTGGATATATAAGATAACTACATTAAACAAACTTACAGAAACAGAAAATTGAATTACGGTTGTCAGGGCAGTTTTGTCAATGAGTAATAGACTTTCAGCCATGCAAGATGAAAAAGTTCTAGATATCTGCTGTACAACATTGGGCCCATAGTTAAAAATACTGTACTTGTCAACTTAAAAATTGTTTAGAGGGTATATTTATTGTGTCTGTTTTACCACAATAAAGAAAATGGGTCGATTAATGTGGAAGACATGAAACTGCACCTCTCAAATACTCCTTCAAAATAGGACTTGCTGCCCAGCTACGTGGAGTTCTGTCAGCTGACTACCTTCTTTTGTCACCTCCTAGAGAGTTTGTCTCATCTGCAGAGTGTCTCCTGGTTAAACCCCACCTGGCAACCCATGTTCCCTGACTGATGGGGCTTAGAGACCCAGACATTTTATCTGATTTCAGAGAGTCTGAAAGACAATACCGGGCTCCTACTTGATTTGGCCAATGACTCATGGAACTTGCATAGCTATTCTTCTTCTTCCTTTGTCCAAATATGCTTCCTCCCATTTTCTTAAGCAGAAATTGATCTCTGCCTGCTTCCTGCAAAACCAATCACTGAAAAATCTTGATTGAATGTCACACTTTTGGCGACCCTGCTGATAGTTACAATACAGTCTTTTCTGGTGGTTGAAATATATCTTCAATGAGGATCTCAAATTCTCTCCATCTGTCCATCCATCCATCTGTCATCCTACGTACGCAGTCAAAACTTCCAAGTATCTTTTATGTGCTTTGTGCTGGCTTCTGTCTTTAAAAAGCTTTTAATCAAACAGAATAAATAAAACATTTATGTGCAAGATGACTATGAAAGGAGTAGGGCAGAAATAGACAAGCAAATAAACTTTGCCAGACTGATACAATATAGAAGCACAGAATTACAGTGGTGGTAGTGAAAATGAAAAGGGATGGATAGGAAAAAAGGAGTGATTTTTGGTGAAAAAAAAAAATAACAGGAGGTGGTGACTGATGGCAATGTAAGACATCTAAAATCCTTTGAAAGGAAAAGAATACTAAAAAGCATCATATAGGTACATATAGGCATTCATAGATCAATTGCCGTAGCTTACTCTAAACATCTTAAAAGTTTAGCCATTAAATAAAACAAACTTTAAACCTTGTTAATGAAAGTCATGTTGTAGTTATAACTAGCACGTGGTTTTAAAAATCCCAGGTCTTTCTTGTTGGTTTGGTTACTGTGATCAATGAAGTATTTCTTATATTTTATTTAATTAAATAACCCATATCCCACTGATATCCCACATATAACATTTCTAGTGATTAGTAAAACTACAAACTTTATTAGCCAATTTATTGAAATCACTGTGCACATTGATTCTGTTTTAAGTTTTTTTGATGTCTTTCTTTCCTCCTACCTTTACTCTATAGTTCTCTTGATAACTGTTAACTTCAACAGTTAAAATTCAAAGTTTAATACAGGTTTATTTTTAAGGGTTTATTTTTCCAATTTCCAAGTCCAGCAGCAAATCTTAGCTCCATGATCTTAATAATATTTCCTCTGTGACAGTGAGAGTCCATCTCCAGCTGAATTTTATAGCAATCAATGTTTATAAATATCTAAATCTGACCTTTCGCAGTGCCTTGCTAGACATAATGCTTTCCTGTTACTATACCCTAGCCTGTATTCAAGCTGAAAAGCAGTGATTTTATACTTTTTGAATACTGAAAATGTTTTAACCTAAAGCTACTAGATCCTCTGCATGGCAGTACTTACATTTTACTCTGTCGTCGTTGTTTTTGAGAAAACATATAACCAAAAGTTACTCTAAATTCAACAACATTTTGAAGGAAATTTTTATTGTACTAACTATTAGGGCATGCACTGAAATCCATAAGATCATGTTTAAAAACATCTTGTGCAAATTATTTGTTAGTCGGTTGTGCATGAGGACAAGTGGAGCATGTCAACTGCTTTTTATGATTTTGCTGCCCCTCAGGTGTCCCCAGTCCAGAAATTGGAAACCATTTTCAAAGACAATGGAGACTCATTAATAATTTTAGCATTGCAAGACTATTAATGATAATAAGCAGAGATGTTTTGGATAGATTTCATAGAACCCTTATTGGAAAAGAACAAAGCAATTAAATATAAATAAAGTTTGTCTGTTTCCCTATCATTGGATTTACATCCAATGGGAATATTCTGGAAAAAGATCATTTATTTTTGGAAACTTAGTGTGATAAGGCAGCCTTATACTATACTTGGTACATTGTAGTTCCCAGATAATTTTATTTTTTACTTTCCTTCTGTGACACTCACATGTGGTCACAGGTCCCTGGGTAATCACACCTTCTGGAAGCATATTCCCTCTGAAAGTGATGCCAGATCATTGCCTGGCTTCCTAAGCTTCTGTGGTCATTTAATTATGGCCTAGTTGATCTAATAACTATACTCTTGCTTAGGCATTAATATCTAACTTTCAAGCTACAAATTTATAAGCAACAATATTCTTCTTTAGCATTGTTCTAATCAATGAGAATACATATTTCATGGTGTAGTTTCAAGCATTTGACTAGATGCTTGGGGAAAAATATTTTAATAGGGAATTCTATAAGATGGAGTTCTATCATGATACCGAGTTTATGATGTTTTTAAATAACTTGTAAAGCCAACTTTGACCTTAGTCTTTGTGAAACCCCCTTCATTTAGAATAGTTTGATTCCAGATACTCCAAGCATAACTGTGACTTCTTTTGGCTTAGTTCACTTCAAAAACCATAAAATCTTCTAAGATATAAAATGAAAATAACCTACAAATATTATCTAGTCTATTATTTAGATAGATCATGGCTGTCTTAAGGTGCATTAAGAAATTTGAATGAATCGCTTAATAAAACTGTGCCTGCTGTGTTCATGAGTTTATGTCATCATGGTGAAAGTTTTAGCTTTTCATTACCAGCAGGTTGCAGATGCTGATTCACATAATATATTTAATGATTTTGTCTCTGCTCAAGATTCCTTGGGACTCACCATTAAATATGTAAGGATGAAAACAGGAGAAAATATATTGTTTCATATAGTTTTACAAATAATTTTTAGATTCAGCTGCCTTAAGTATTTTAAGACTGATCACATTACCAGAGCAATCTACCATACATCACATTTCTACTATTTGGATATTAAGACAGTGCAGTTCAGTACTTTGTTAACCTTGTGTATCTTTCTGAATACTTAAGGTATAAATTTTGCCTTTGTATATTTTTATAATCATAGTTATTTACATATATATTTGTAAAGACAAAATTTATAAATTTAGAATATACATATGTGCATATATGTATATACACACAAAAACACATATGAGCTCTTGCTAAAACAAATATATTTAGGGATTGGTAATTTATCCTTTTTCTCACAATTCATTTTTGTTGGTTTCTTTGATTTTTGAGATGGAGTTTCATTCTTGTCGCCCAGGCTGGAGTGCAATCGCACAATCTCGGCTCACTGCAACCTCTGCATCTCAGGTTCAAGTGATTCTTCTGCCTCAGCCTCTCAAGTAGCTGGGATTACAGGTGCATGCCACCATGCCCAGCTAATTTTTGCAGTTTCAGTAGAGGCAGGGTTTCACCATGTTGGCCAGGCTGGTCTTGAACTCCTGACCTCAGATGATCCACCCGCCTTGGCCTCCCAAAATGCTGGGATAACAGGAGCAAGCCACCATGCCCGGACTTGCAATTTATTTTTGGGAACCACATTGGATTAGTCCGTTTTGACACTGCTATGAAGAAATACCTAAGATTGGGTAATTTATAAAGGAAAGAGGTTTAATTGGCCCACAGTTCTGCATGGCTGGAGAGGCCTCAGGAAACTTACAATCATGAAGAAGGTGAAGGAGAAGCATGCTTGGACCTTCTCACATGGTGACAGGAGACAGAAGGGAAGAACAAAGCGGGGAGAGCCCCTTATGAAACCATCAGATCTCATGAGAACCCACTGTCTGTCATGAGACCAGTATGGATGAAACCACCCCCATGATCCAATCATCTCCCACCAGTCTTTCCCTTGATATGTGGGGATTAAAATTTGAGATGAGCTTTGTGTGGGAACACAAAGCCAAACCATATCACACATTTTGAACTGTGTTAACAACAGATTCTAGTATATTCCTTTAGGGACATTCTCTTGTAAAGAAAATACATATTGATTCATATTAATCAGATGTAATGACTTAAAATACTGAAAGTGGGTCCTAGGAGAGATTTTTAGATTTTTCAAATTTTTTATAGAAATTCCATTCTGTTTGTTTTACCACATTACTGAGTATCCAGAAATTGAGATGATTCATGTGAAAACAACATATAGATTTAAGATATTGCAAAATGAACATGTATCTGTATGTTTGATGAATATCTGTGAATCTCTTATGTGATCTAAAGAAGACTCTGCATTTAGTCATCTGTGCTGCAAATCAGTGGAAAACATTCATATTTGCAACATACTGGAATAGATTTAAGGAAATTGAGATTATATAAGAAAATCTATTTTAGAGCACTAAATTAGTGTATAATTGCTAGAACTGTTAAAATTATAACTAACAGAGACTTTATGGCCTGCAGATAGCATATATTCTTTGTTATTGCAGTGCCTAGAAAAGTTAGCTGTAACTCTGCTCCTTTTTCTCCTGTCTACAAAAAGATTATTGAAAGACATATAAGTAAAAGTAACGTTATTGTCAGTAATATTTTGAGTCTGCTTTGAATTTTGAAAATGAATAAATCAAAACTCTGGGACTTTATTCCTAATTAACAAAATGACTTGTGATAGAGTCATTTTTGTATCTTATGACACCATGGATAAACTCTACCATTATAAATATACATTACAGCACTAGAATTAAAATGCACTATTCCATCAATTGTCCTAACATGAATATACTATCTATAGTAAATATTACATATTTGAGTAAACATTAACACTTTTGTATATAAGAAAATTTACAAGTAAATATTTTTGCTAACAGTTATTAAATTGAGAAATATTTTAAATATTCAGATGTGAATAGTGTAAGCTTCTTTACAAAGCTTACTGAAGAAATTTCATTTTCTAAAATAAGTTTCCCTGAAGCAAACAGAATCATTCCAAATTATTTCATTGATGTTATGTTTTTACTTAAATCATAGGTAGATGGTAACAAGCACTTCCTTTGGATGGTGATAGTGCTGGTAGTGGAGTACACAGCGGAAAACATTTTCAAAGAGGTGATGTAACATCTTTTCGTTTTTCTATTTCAAAGTGTATTTAGTACAATAAAAAGCACTGTGGCACTTCAATCCAAATCAGTGTTAGCACTGAACTCTTTGTTAACCATGCACGGCCACTCCCAGTTTTGCTGACATAATTTCAGGTTTAGATGCCTCGTGGATGAAGTTTAGATACACAATTCTATTAAGACTAGAAATGCCTGCTCTTAGAAACCATAACCTAGCACTCTGCCTTCTCCTCTTGTTTTAACCCTGTTCATATGAATTAAAGCACATTCAATCAAACTCCTTTTCGAAGACTAGATCTGTTAAAAATACATTTAGGAAACTTATGAACCTTAGTTAAGACCAGAAAGAAAGAAAGAAATAATATTACAATCTTACAGTACATGATATATTGTCTATAGGCCTTCACAGTACTTCAGATGCTATTGGAAAGCAATAAAATAATGTAGTTAAAAAGCTCTTTATTACAAATATTTAATATGAAGCTTCAAAATTTCAACTCTGAAATAAATTGGAATAAACAAGGTTAAAAGTAGCTTATTTCACTAATGAGGAGCAAAGACTTCAAGATGTGAGATTAGAGTGTCATTATTCCCCAGCTAATTACTGGGGAGATGAATAGTGAGACTCTATACACCTTCTGTAATGTTTTATAGGTACTTATCAGGCATTCAGCTCAAAATTTTGATACTTAACACCATCATTTGCATCTTATTGGTTATTCTGTACTGTGAATTTAAAAATTCTTCGGTGATGTACATGTGTGTTTGAGGCTTTTAAAGGATAATTTTGTTTGCTTTCCCTTTTTATTCATGACAGTGACCCCTTTTCTATAATCCAGCAGTGAGAAGGAGTGGAAAATAGAATTAAAATAGTAATGCCAGCCTGAGACTGGGAAAAGAAATATAGTGCTTGTGTTTTCATGCAAGACTCTGTGTGTGTGCACATTATAATGAGGGAGACAAATGCATTAGACTGAATCACATAAAACTGCCATTTGTGTAGTTGGTGATGTTATGTAGTTCAGCCCAATATTTTGAGGTTCTTTTGATGCCCACAGTCTTTGTACTAATCTAATTAGTGCTGCTGAAGCTTCAGGCATATTCCATCATTATACTTATAACATGCAGAAACATCTCTTTTTATAAGGGAAAATTAAAGCAAGCAGAAAACAACATCATGAGGACTTCAAAATACCAGTGAGAGTTTCATCATTATCAGGAAATTTTTGAGTCTACTTTGATCTCTTAAAAATAAATACATATTCCAAAAACTCTGATACTTCATTCTAGTTAAAAAAATATTAACTCTTATGCCATCACAAGAGATTGAGATATGCTTGAGTATGACAACATCAAAACATATTTATCTAGGATCAACTTGATAAACTCTTTGAAAGAAAATATTAATATCTCTATATGGTAATTTTAGTTAAAAGTTATACAGACATTAGAATAACATGTTAAATTATCGGGGGAACCAGCCCCCAATATTTCAACATAGGTTCTTTTCTATTTTCCCTAAGTGTCTGCTGGTCTGAGAAATAAAGAGAAAGAGTACAAAGAGAGAAATTTTACAGCTGGGCCTCCAGGGGTGACATCACATGTCGGCAGGTTCCGTGATGCCCCTCAAGCCGCAAAACCAGCAAGTTTTTATTAGGGATTTTAAAAGGGGAGGGGGCTACAAACATGGAGTAAGTCACAAAGATCACATGCCTGAAAGGGCAATAAAAGGTCACAAGGGCAGAGAGGCAGAGCAAGATCACAAGACCAGGGTGAAATTAGAATTACCAATGAGGTTCCATTATCCCACTGGACATGCATTGTCATTGATAAACATCTTAACAGGAAACAGTGTTCAAGAGTAGACCAGTCTGACTAGAATTCACCTGGCTGGAATTTCCTAATCCTAGCAAGTCTGAGGGCACTGCAGGAGACCAGGGCATATTTCATCCCTTATCTTCAACTGCATAAGGCAGACACTCCCAGAGCAGCCATTTATAGACCTCCCCCTGGGAATGCATTCCTTTCCCAGGGTTATTCCTTGCTGGGAAAAGAATTCAGTGATATTTCTCCTATTAACTTTCTGCAAGAAGAGAAATATGACTCTGTTCCACCCAGCCTCACAGGTAGTCAGACCTTATGGCTATTTCCTTTGTTCCCTGGAAATCTCTGTTATCTTGTTCCTTTTTAGGATGCCCAGATTTCATATTATTCAAACACACATGCTTTACAAACAACCTGTGCAGTTAACGCAATCATCACAGTGTCCTAAGGTGACATACATCCTTAGTTTACGAAGATGATGGGATTAAGAGATTAAAGTAAAGACAGGCATAGGAAATTATAAGAGTATTGATTGGGGAAGTGATAAATGTCCATGAAATCTCCACAATTTATGTTCAGAGACTGCAGTAAAGACAAGGATAAGAAATTATAAAAGTATTAATTTGGGGAACTAATAAATGTCCATGAAATCTTCACAATTTATGTTCTTCTGCCACGGCTTCAGCCAGTCCCTCCGTTTGGGGTCTCCGACTTCCCAAAACATTAAATAAATAAAATTTGCATAAATAAAAAAGAAATAATCATTTTCATAATAGGAGTTTAAAATTATTTCCTAATTTAAATAGCTCTCAAATTTGATTCAGAAACTATGTTTTAATGAAGCAATCTGAAACAGATCTGAATTATCACTCCTTAATTACTTCTTTAATTATTTATATAAAAACAAGACCAAAATAATCTAAGGCATGAGAGTTCTAAAGACAATGTCCCATAATCCTAGCTTTCTATGTTTAAGACTGAAAGCACCCATGCTATGAAAATATAGGCATTACAAATATACATTTTTAGAATTGTGATATTAGAACTATTATCCCAGCTGTGAATCAATGACATTTATTGTATACTGATCTATATCAGAGATTAAGAGATCCCTGCCATAGAACCCTTAGCAGAAGTCAACTAAATGATATTGTTTGATAAACAGACACATTCTAAAAAATATGGACTCATAAATAATAAAAGTTATACAAAAGCATGCATCATAGTAAAAGTGTTAACATAACAATAATTGATTTTCATTGAATTAGATCAATTATCTTTATAACTCTTAGTTTCATGTGGTTATAAAAGCCTGCTACTTTTAGACAACCTCTTGAATGAATGTAGAGCAATTGATTTCCTATAATTCTAAACCAGAGGGCTGATGCATAGCCTGAAGTTTATAGAAAATGGTGATAATTTCTGAGTGTGATACTTGAAAACACATATACCTATACTGTAAACTTATAAAAATAAAACAAATTTATGCATTTACTTCCTCATGATGCTATAAGAGGTATCTAGTTTATTTTTCATTGCTAATAATGCTGTCCTATGCTGTGCTTTTCAATTTTGGGACCTGGCTCAGTAGTTTTTAGCCCTAAAAACCGACAATTTAGCTGCATGAGGGAGTCCTTCCAGAAGACTTTACATACCCTGTGAACCCCAAATACCTGAGACAGGTCTCAATCAATTTAGAAAGGGATTTTTTCTGTTTTGTTTTGTTTTGTTTTTTGACAAGGTTTAGGGCACACCCATGACATAGCTTCAGGAGGTCCTGACGAAATGTACTCAAGGTGTTTGGGGTGCAACTTGCTTTTATATATTTTAGGGAGACATAATGTATCAGTCAATACAGGTAAGGCTTACAATGGCTCCATCTGGAAGGGCAAGACAACTCGAAAGGGGAGGTGGGGGTGTGGACTTTCCAGGACATAGGTAGATTTAAAATTTTTCTGATTGGTAATTAGTTGAAAGAGTTATTATTAGCAGAAAAGAATGTCTGGGTAAGATAAGGAATTGTGGAGACCAAGGATTTATCATGCAGATAAAGCCTCCAAGTAACAAGCTTCTGCAAGAATAGATTGTAAAGATTTCTTATCATACTTAAGGTCTCTGTTGATGGCAATGCTGGAGGGGTACAATGAGGCATGTCCAACACCCTCTTCCATCATAGCCCAAACTAGATTTTCAGGTTGACTCCCCAAATGCCCTTGTCTGAGAGGAAAGATCCATTCAGATGGTTGAGGGGGTACTTAGAATTTCATTTCTGGTTTGCATTCTCCTGCCTCTGGCCAACATTTGCCAAATGCAACATTGATGGCCACCAAATTTTTACTCTGTCCTATAGCATTGCTGGGATGACATGGTTGCCTGCCCCAGGTCCATCCTGTCCCTTGGTAAGACTCCCTGTGGCCAAGGAACTGAGAGTATTAATAAAAAGACTTATAGTCGATTGAATGCTTTAGGCCAGATAGGAATAGATGTGGACATGCATTCTTTACCCCTTGAATTTTTTTTAAGTAAAAAGTCAACAAACAAAAAACCAAAGGCGAGGTTACAAAACTGACTTATCTTTAATGTCTATGCTTTGAGCTACTGTGATATTGGTTTAATTACAGACTTATAGCAATCAAGTATACAAAACATAAGATTTGTTCTGAAATTTTTAATTTTATTTATTATGAAATGTATTTATTTATAAATTTATTTATATATTTTAATTATACATATATGTATATATTTGCATGACTCATAACAGGGAATATTATACCCAGGAGGCTTTGTCATGGGGTGTCTTTATCCTCTAAGTAGTTATTTTTTTATTCTACAGGAAGCAGGCAATTCTTTATGGTTGGGATGGATAAAAAGGTACCACATAAAAGCTCAGAAGGCAAAGTCTCTTGTTTTATAATCTGTTTAGGTATCTGTATACCCATTCTTGATTTGGAGGGTCTGATCTTGACCTAATTCTATGACTCAAAACCAGCCCTTACAATTTCATGCACCTACGTCTTCCACAACAGTCCCTGGACCTAGAGGGAGGGTTCTTGTATAGTCTTAGCAGGAGGACATTTGCAGTGAAAAAAACAGATCAGGCCCAGTGGAATGCCAAATAAGGATATTTGCATCTCTGGACTTCAGAATACCATGATTTTGGTTTCCTTGGAAGTAAAACAAGGAGAGATAAATAACATTAATATTCTGACAATCAAAAGAGTATTTGTATATCAGAACAGAAAAAGAAAACTATTCCATTAGGCACCAATTAAAAAAAGGAAGAATAATCTAGTACTCTCTAGAACAGTAGAGAGCACTACTCCTGGGCCACAGACCAGTACATATTTGTGTCCTGTTAGGAACTGGGCTGCACAGCAGGAGGTGAGTGGCAAGTGAGAAAGCATTAACAACTGAGCTCCACCCCCTGTCACATCAGTGGTGATATTAGATTCTCACAGGAGCGTGCAAACCCCATTGTGAACTGCACACGGAGGGATCTGAATTACACGCTCCTTATGAGAATCTAACTAATGCCCGATGATCTGAGGTAGAACAGTTTCATCTCAAAACCATGTCCCCGATCCATGGAAAAATTGTCTTCTATGAAACTGTTCCCTGGTACCAAAAAGGCTGTGGACCACTGCTCTGGAAGATTATTGTAGCCTTAAGTTGGCTTTGCTGGAACTTTACCTTAAAACGTGTTATCACAGTCAAAGCCTTGGTAAAATAACCAGTGTCTCCAAATGTCCTGTTTTAAAAGACTCTTACTAAACTTACGCAAATAACTATATTGTCTTAAGATCAGAATATTCGTGAACAGTTTCTGAATTTTGGAGAGCTCAGAGAGAAAAGTAAATTTGCTCACAAAAACATATTATACTTCACCCAATTGCTCTATACTATAAATAACTCAAAAGAAAAAGATTTGCTTGAGTCTTCTTTAATCAGAAGAGTGGCTTTCAAACAGGATGTTGTTTGTTCACTTTGGAACTGCTGCCCACAAGCCAGACAGCTCTAGTTAGCTGAGAGTTGTCTATCAGGCACTGTAAAACCTAGCAGCTCCTCACATAGTTGGAATCAGTCCTAGGGGGGAAAAAAAAGAGCCTCCCTGCTTATAAGTATTCTCCCCCTTGCATTCCCCAGGTAGCAAGATCCTATATCCAAAGGATTTGGGTCCCAGCAGACAGCTGGACCAAGGGACTCAGTCCCTTTGGCTAATGTTTATCTTATTTGCCTCATTATTGTCCCAGGCAATGTCAGCTTTCTCATTATAACATTTGCCTATTTATTTATTTATTTTTAAATTTTCAATCTGGGGCAAATAGTGAAAGACCACCCAAAAATTTCTATCACCTTTCTGGAGCAAATCCATTGACTCCCTTTATCCTGTCCCTTTTCTAATTACCCTAACATTGTATTAAGCATCTGTAAGACCCATAAGGGATGGCAAATTTGATAAGACTTCTCAAACAGTCATATGAGTCTGCAAGAGCAATGTTTCCCAGGGTGCCCATGTAAAAGGACCCCTGTTAACCCCCAAATTTAGCATGACCTGGGAAATAGACATGTTAGGTGGCAGAACATCCCAGTCATCATAAAGCCAGTCTCAACACGGCTTGAATATGAAGCGTATCAGCTGCTTCATCTGGGGTGCTCCACTTGGCATTTTATAGAGAGTTAAACAGTCCCCTTCTCAGGGTAAACAGACCTTACAGTGACATTTGTCTGGTCCACTAGGTTGTTTGCAGGAATAACCTCTTACACATTTGGATCACATATACCATCAGTGATTATTTAACAATGAGGTGTGGGTCCTACATCAACCCAAACAAGCTCTTTCATTCTACAGCATTTATAATTAAGGAGTTTGTCCTTACATCAACTATTTTTTAAATTCCTTATAGTAAAGATTTCTCAAGAAGCTGATGATACCAATCTACAAAATGGAACAATTCCTTTACATTATACCCTCTGGTTTTAATAGTTACTTGGCTTTGCCCTTCCCCCACATTGACTATCTTCTTGGTAACCACAGGTCTCAGAGATAACTTTTGTTGCCCTGGCTTAATGTTTCTTTTAATCCATTGAGTTTTATCTGTGTAATTTTTCCTTTATTTTAAATCAACTCTTAAATAGTTTAACTAGAAAAAAATTACATTTTCTTTTACAAAAAAACACATGCTTGCGTTTCATGAACTTCAACAAAAACACCTTTTACACTCCTACTATTTTAACTCTTAGTAACTCAAATTCCCAGTTCGGGGGTGGGGAGAAACAAAAACCCGGGTTACTTAATTTAACCTGACATGACTTTAAGATTTTAAACTGCTGGAGATGATTTTGAGATTAAATTCACCAAATTAATCTTACCAAAGATTACCAAGGTCATGTGAATTAAAAGGCATCTGAGCTAGCTTCCACCAGTCTGATAAGCACTCACTACTTTTTTTTTTTTTTTTTGAGGCACAGTTTTGCTCTTGTCACCCAAGCTGGAGTGCAATGGCACGATCTCTGCTCACTGCAACCTCCTTCTCCCAGGTTCAAGCGATTCTCCTGCCTCAACCTCCCGAGTAGCTGGGATTACAGGCGCCCACCACTACGCCTGGCTAATTTTTGTATTTTTAGTAGAGATGGGGTTTCCCCATGTTGGCCAGGCTGGTCTTCTCCAACTCCTGACCTCAGGTGATCCACCCACCTCGACCTCCCAAAGTGCTGGGATTACAAGGGTGAGCCACCAAGCCCGGCCAGCACTCACTCATTGAAGTCAATTGATTAGTGCTCTTTTAGGTAATTTGGTAGTGAAATATTACTTCCACATGACAGATATAAGCTTATAGATAAAACAGGAATGCAGAATAAAAAAGGCAGGTCCAAAAGATATTTCATTTGTCTGTTTAAAAATTCTCTGTCTTGGCCAGGTGTGGTGGCTCACGTCTGTAATTCCAGCACTTTGGGAGGCCGAGGTGGGCGGATCACAAGGTCAGGGAATCGAGACCATCCTGGCTAACACGGTGAAATCCCGTCTCTACTAAAAATAAAAAAAATTAGCAGAGCTCGGTGGTGGGCACCTGTAGTCCCATCTACTCAGGAGGCTGAGGCAGGAGAATGGCGTGAACCTGGGAGGCAGAGTTTGCAGTGAGCCAAGATTGCGCCACTGCACTCTAGCCTGGGCGATAGAGTGAGACTCAGTCTCAAAAATAAAATAAAATAAAATAAAATAAAATAAAATAAAATAAATAATTCTCTGTCTTAGACTATTAATTTTTAAAAGTTACAGGAGACAACAAAAGTTAAAGGAAAGCGTTACCGTCTCAGGCCTACTCAGAAGAGAGAAGGAGCTGAAGTAACAATGTACAGCTTCTGAGATATCAATCTGAATAATTTCATAAAGAAACAGATTGTAGAATTTAAAAATTAAAAATTTCTTAGATTAAGAGTAACAACACTTATAATAAAATCATGTTTTAACCAGTTCTTTAGTTTTCTATGAGGGTATTTTTAATATCAAAGTTCAATTTTTAGAAAAACTATTTATTATGATTTTCTCTAACTGTAGCCAATTAATAACTTAACATTTTAATAAATTGATCTTTTACTAACCTTATTATGAGTTAGACCATTGAGGACATGCTTGGACTTTCTGGTTTGTCTTAAATATTTTTATGTCTTGAACAACCCAGTCATTTTATTTTAGAATTAAAACTCACCATATAATATCCTTCCTTATATGAAATTGCTTTTCTTTTAAGCTTTCTTACCAAAACATACTTCTTTATTTTGGTAAATTTCTTTACATCTTTCATATTTTCTGGTTCCTTTTATCCTGTTTTATACATAACCTTTAAATAAGCTTGGAATTACACTAAAATTATTTACCTTTTAATAAAAACACATTTTCTAGAAAGAATGTTTTTCTAAAACATAATTTTTTTAAATTGGAAAACACCCAGACATTGAATGTAATATCTATTATTTAATTTAGTATAACTTTAGATCCTAAATTGTGACAACTTTCTATGCAAGTGTTTATTTCAATACATTTGCCTAATTATTTTATTTTAATAGTTTACCTAGATTATTTATAAAAACTGTGATAGTCATCCTTTAAAGTTATTTCCCTGATGTACCTAAATAAGAAACTTGAGATTAAATATATGATTATTCTACCTATAATTCAAGATTTAGCTGTTTCCATTAAACCAGCAATATTAACATCTTATTTATCAAGAATTACAAAAGCAAAGATTATTCTGTTTTGGGCTGGGCTTATGGTTTTATAATCCTTATGCCAAATTTTGATACCTTATAATATTTGGCAAGGATAAGTCTGAAATCTCTTAAACAACAAATGCAAACAAAAATGTATGCTGATAATTCTTAAGGCATTGCTGATATTACTTTACCAATAATATTAAAGCAAGCTTATTTATTAAAGATTTTGCTTAAGTCATGTGAAATAGAAAAGCATTTAGTCTTATTATTTAATTTATAAATATTCTTTAACTTTAACCTAATTTGGTACCTTGTGGCCAAAAACACATAACAAAATGTGTGTTTTGTGTCCCATAAACACACACTTACACACTCATACAAAGATCCTATAACTTGTATATCAGAACTCTGGCCATGAGATATTAATACAAATTCACTGGTTTGCAAAAACAATAACAAGAAGAAATGGTTTTAAGGCAAGAGAATAGGGAATAAGGGTAACCAAGGGTTAAGGCATAAGCAAAAGAATAGCAGGTAGCAGGTATGACCAGTTCACAGAAGCAAAATAACAGCAGGTGCAGACAGCTCTAGGCAAGATTAGGCAGTATACAGGCCACATCCTCACTCCTGTGATAACAACACAAAAACTTCCACTGCAGCCTCTAACTGCTCATAGACCAGTCCTTCATAGGGTGTAACCGATTGGAGGCCTTTAAAGGTGTGTTACCAAATTCTTTTAGCTTTATAAAAACCCTGATGGGGGCTCTCTTGAACGACCTGCTCTAGCCTACTCCCACTCTGTGGAATGTACTTTGGCTTCAATAAATCTGTGCTTTTGTTGCTTTGTCTTTTGTTGCTTTGTTCTTTTGTTGCTTGTTTGTGTTTGGTTCAATTCTTTGTTCAACACACCAAGAAACTGGACAACTTACAGTCAAGACCTTCCATCTGGTAACAGTTGGATGCAAATGGTACATTTTATCTCGGTAGAAAAGTAACAGCAGACTTAAAGCAGGCAGAAAAGAAAACAGAGAGAGAACTTAGAAACTTCAGAATTGCAGGTCAATCTTTGGGCTCTGAATTTTCCTTGATGTAATTTGCCCATCAGTTTCAAATGTGCACAAGACCAGACCTAATGTGTAACCAGCTGGAGTATTAAAACTCTGGCATATCCTTCCATTTACACAATAGTGTGCAAGTAGAGGTACCATAAAACCAGTTGGGGATTCATTCTCCTTGTCTTTCCTCATTCTTGGAATATTTGTTTCCCACATTTTTTCTTAAAAGGAGGAACTGGGCTGTGGCCTAGGATTTAGTGGAGTGGATCAAAATGTACTGATTGTGGACCAGACTCCACAGTGTGTCACCACTGAGTTGTTTCTGCCTTCTTACATGCCTCAGTTTCTCTCCCTGGAAGTCCAGCATCTCTGAGAAGGCTCAAAAACCGCAGTGACCAGCTCCTATATTCATTTCCTGGATGAGCCTTTTTAAACTAATTTTGTTGGGAGTTCCCTGTAGGGCCGCTGCATATCATGGCGGGGATCAATCCCCGAGACACTCCCACGTGGCCCCCAGTCACCCAGGGGCACCTTTTGTCTGGGAGGATCAAAATGTCCTTTCCCTTCAGACTTAAGGAAACTCGGTCAATCATTTATCTATGAAAATGACAGTGCAGTTCTTCATGCTTATGTACAGACAAGCCAATTGAGATTAATTTTGGGAGGAAAGGCAATGGAGAAGGCTGTTTACAATGCATCTTTGAACTAGAATTAGGATCCTAAACAACAACTTCCTAAAGGGAAAAGATAAACACGTAAGGTCACTTCCTGTAAACTGTCCTCAGCCACCCCTAACTTTGTAGATCTCATCCATCATTTCACAGGCCAAGGTCAAATCCTCACACAGTACAAGGTAATCTCTGGTACCCCCCAAAGTCAAAGAGGCCAGGTAATGCAATACAGGAAAACAGAGCTTTAGTCCTAAAAATAATCTGCCTATGAGTCTTTAAACTCCACAAAGAAAACAGAACACTCCAAAAAGGGGTGAGTGGCACCAATGTTTTGAGTTATTTGAGGGGTTTGAGTCATCGTAAGCCTTCTCTAGATTTTTTATTGGTACCAAAGATTGCAAAGGGAAAAGGTGGAATAGGGTGAAAGGAAACTAAACAAAAAAAAGTATTATTTATGTATTTATTTATTAAGACAGGAAGCAAACACAGAAATCAAGCACATGGTTTTTTCTTTTGTTTATTGTTTCGTGTTGTTTTTCTTTTGTTTTTTTGTTTTTGCAGCTGAAAGAAATTTTAGCCAATTCAGAGGCCTTGTTTCTCGTAATTTGAAATTCTCATTTGGATTTGTAGTTGGGTAGAGTTGGTCAAATATGATGGGAGAAAGGATGAAACAAACCAAAAATAAAAAAAAAAAAAGAAACAAAAAACAACAATATGACCACTGAGCACTATAATGGTAAGGAGAAATTAAGACCAGCTGGTTGTCAATTTTAACCTTTAGTCATTAAGGAGAACTTCCAAGAAAGAAAAAAAATTCAGCTACTTACCTAGGAATGGAACCCTAGCTGAAGACAGCTCCCCACAATTCTAGAAGCAAGAACACACTCAAACTCTCCTTCCCTTTTGGAAGCAAGCTAAAACTTCAGAAAGAAACTACCTGCCTTTCATTGTCATGCAAGCAGGAAACCTTGCCTTCCATTTTGGAAGCAAGTAAAACTCCAGAAAAGAAGTTGTAGAGCAAACTACTGAGATCTCAACCAAATATTGGGATATCAGGGATTCTCTGGAGGGACGGGAGCTCCCAGGCCTCAGGAAATTGTCCTGTTGGTTGAATCATAAAGATAGTTCAAGCTGGTACCAAGCACTGGTACATTTGTCAAAAGTCAGGGGCACCTCCACTTAGAATCCCATCGTGGTTGCCAATATGTAAACCCTAAATATCTGAGATAGGTCTCAATCAACTTAGAAAGTTTATTTTGCCAAGGTTAAGGGCATGCCCATGACACAGCCTCAGAAGGTCCTGAAAACATGTACCCAAGGTGGTCAGGGTACAGCTTGCTCTTAAACATTTTAGGGAGACATGATACATAAATCAATATATGTTAGATTTACATTGGTTTGATCTGGAAGGACAGGACAGGACAACTCAAAGCACGGGCTACCAGGTCATAGGTAGATTTAGAATTTTTCTGATTGGCAATTGGTTGTAAGAGTTATTATCAATAGAAAGAAATGTCTGTTTTTCAATAAGGGATTTTGGAGACCTAGGTTTTATCATACTGATGAAGCCGCCAGGTACCAGGCTTCAGAGAGAACAGATTATAAATATTTCTTATCAGATTTAAGGTCTGTGTTGATGTTAATACTGGGAGGAGGAAAATGAGGCATGTCCAACCCCCTCTTCCATCATGGCCTGAAATAGATTTTCAGGTTAACTCTCAAATGTCCTGGACTGAGAGGAGGGATTCATTCAGCTAATTGGGGAACCTTGAAATTTCATTTTTGTTTACAACCCAAACATAGAGTGTACACTTTATCTTCAGGGCCACTGGGAGAAACATTGATAAGAAAAAGGCTGTTCACAGTCTCAAAGTTTCATCCATAGGTCATTTATTAATTGCCAAGGGGGATATTTAACATAAAGACATCCGGTGGACAACACTGTAACCAAATAACAAACTCAGCATTATTATTTTTTTTTCTTGAGATGGAATCTTACTCTATTGCCCAGGCTGGAGTGCAATGTTACAGTCTTGGCTCACTGCAACCTCTGTCTCCTGGGTTCAAGCGATTATCCTGCCTCAGCCTCCTGAGTAGCTGAGACTACAGGTGCACACCACCATGCCTGGCTAAATTTTATATTTTTAGTAGAGACAGGGTTTCACCATGTTGGCTAGGCTAGTCTCAAACTCCTAACCTTGTAATCTGCCTGCCTTGGCTTCCCAAAGTGCTGGGATTACAGGCGTGAACCATGGCACCCTGCCAAAACTCAGCATTATTAATAACTTGGCATTCTGACCTGCTGGGCTTCCTGATGGGAAAAAAGCTAGAACTATACTGTAGCACATATTAATTTTTCTTGCCAGAAATGTTCAAACCTTTTCCACTCATGAGAGGACAACCAGAGAATTTAGAAAACTGGGCCTCAATTCTTTAAAAAAGGTCAATGTTGTAAAAGATCAGACAAGGCTGGAAGACTGTCCTAGATTAAAGTGAACAAAACTCAATGGGTGATCCCAACTTGGAAACATATTATCAGGATGTGGTTTTAAATATAGCTAAAAACTGGGACTCTTGAACATGAGCTATAAATTAAATAATGTTTTATCATAATTAAACTGTATTGGTTATAATGATAGAATATAATTGAAGAATTGAAGAACATTCTTTTTCTTAGAAGACAAATGCTGAATATTTAGTGGTAAATGTGTGAATGTGTGTGTGTACATATTAGGTTGGTGCAAATGTGATTGCGGTTTTTGTCATTACTTTTAATGGCAAAAACCACAGTTGCATTTCTACCAACCTAATATATGTAGATTAAGAAATAAATTTCAAATAAAATAGAGAAAGGCAGAAAACAGATGTGACAAAATGTTAATTGTTAAACTAGTGGAGAATGTGTGTGTGTGTATTGTGCTAATATTTCAGCTCTTCTGTATATTTGGAATATTTTAAAGTGCAGAGTTGAGGTGGGGGAAGAAACTGTTAATAGGGACTGTTGGGTTTCCATAAACAGAAAAAGAAAAAATAAATTAATAATAGACTCTAGGAATGTCTTGCTATAGATTTACTATATGCTCCATAAAGTATTTGCTCAAGTCAATTTTAAAAGTGTTGGTTATTGGCCAGACGCGGTGGCTCACGCCTGTAATCCCAGCACTTTAGGAGGCCGAGGCAGGTGGATTACGAGCTCAGGAGTTTGAGACCAGCCTGACCAACATGGTGAAACCCCGTGTCTACTAAAAATACAAAAATTAGCCAGGCGTGGGGCACGTATGTGTAATCCCAACTATTCTGGAGGCTGAGGCAGGAGAATGGCTTGAATCCAGTAGGCGGAGGTTGCAGTGAGCCGAGATTGTGCCACTGCACTCCAGCCTGAGCAACAGAGCGAGACTCTGTCTCAAAAAAAAAAAAAATATTGATTATTCTTTCCTCTGGGGAACATTTAATTCCAGTGCGTTTCTTCCTAAAAACAAAGGGAATATTTATAGCTTCCAAAATATGTCTACTATTTAAATACTTTCTACTATGAACATATTCAGTTGTAAATTTTAGGACAGCTAGAAATGATTAAACTGTGTGTTAGTGAATTACATAATTGAAAAAAGAAGTTAGTTCAAAAGGTCATAAGTGCTTCCATTCATCATTGATTATATGGCTTTGGCCAGACTTTCCAAACTTGAGCATATGTACAGCAAGACAGATATGGAAAGAAACCATTTCCATGCAGTGACTAAGTACATAGCTTTATTTCAGGCAAGGGGAACTTGTACGTGGCCCCATTATTTTCTAATGCTGTGACTTTAAATAACTACTGACTTTTTCAGGGCCCTGATATCAGAAACAAAGTCCAAGAAAAATATTACCTATAGTACCTGGCACAAATAGTAGAAGGCCTGTAGCATCACTTTTATCACACAATCCTCTCTGTTTTTACCAGAAATGTCCTTCCCCACTTATGCCCAGGGAGACCATCCTAAATCATGCCAGATTGTAATTTCAATCCCAGAGTGGAATTGAAATCCACAGTGTCAGAGTGCCTTTTCATTTCACTGTCACTTTTTAAAAAATTATTCCTTAAATGTTTTTAAAATTTTTATGAGTACATAGTAGATAAATATATTTCTGGGATATATGAGATGTTTCGATGCAGGCATGCAATATGAAATAAACACATCAAGGAGAATGGAGTATCCATCCCCTCAAACATTTATCCTGTGAGTTACAAACAATCCAATTACATTCTTTATGTTATTTTAAAATGTAGAATTAAGTTATTACTGACCATAGTCACCCCAATTGTGCTGTCAAATAGTAGGTCTTATTCATTCTTTCTTATTTTTTTGGATCCGTTAACCATCTCCACCTGCACCCCAAACAACTGTACTTTCCAGCCTCTGGTAACTTTAATACTGAATATTTTTATTTATTTATTTACTTTTTTATTTTTTGAGATGGAGTTTCACTCTTGTTGCCCAGCCTGGAGTGTAATGGTTGTGATCTCGGCTCACTGCAACCTCTGCCTCCCAGGTTCAGGCAATTCTCCTGTCTTAGCCTCCTGAGTAGCTGGGATTACAGGTGTGCACCACCATACCCAGCTAATTTTTTTGTTATTTTTTGTAGAAACAGAGTCTTGCTATGTTCCCCAGGCTGATCTTGAAGGTCTGGGCTCAAGCAATCTTTCCACCTTGGCCTCCCAAAGTGCTGAGATTACAGGCATCAGCCACCATATCTGGAAAAATTTAAAATTTAAATTTATTTAAAAGCACAAAAATTGACATATAGAGAATTAATATTATCAACTGTTGTACTGTTTACTTTTCTGTTTTAATGCATTTTTTAATCAAAATAATTGTACTAAGTGCCCATATAGCCATCCTGTATAACTTGTAAAATTTTTGCTTCGTGGAAAAATATGGGCAGAAGCCAATTTTGTGTAAGTTGGTTATTCTTTTTTCTGAGGAAAATTGGAAATGAACTGTTACCTTCATTAACAAACCAGTTTTGTGAAAATAATATTAGTATAGATGTATTCCTATTTGACATAGGGAATAAATTATTATTTTCAACTTTTTTTTTTTTGTCCTCCATCATTTTGCAACCACTTGAGAGTGCTTCATCCATTCATTTTGTAGTTGTCATGTGCAAGCTGCTTGTGGATTGTCACTAAGCTGACCTACAAATGAGAATTCATAGGTATGTGATTAAGAAAATGCTCCCAGATGAAAAAAAGTGGGAAGCGGAGTAAGCAGGGCAGAGAATCAGTTACTCCGAATAAAAGATAATATTTCAGTCAAAGTCAGTGTCAATCTGATCCCATAGGGTTCTGTAGAACTGAAATTACACCAGAGTTTTTATTCTGTTTGAGGCAAGAGACCTGGGGTTTTAAACTCTTATACCAAACAGATACTGGCTATGAGTTTGCCACAGGGAACATAAACACCCAGGTACCTCAGGCTTTGAGCAGTAATAATCCAATGGAAGTTTTCTGAAGAAGCTTAGAAGTGCATAGTTAGGACTAAGCATGTAGAAGGTGAGCGACAGGAGCTCATCACAGGTAAGCTGTGTCCAAGGGGACATTTGATAGAGTGGTCTTTTTATTTATTTATTTATTTATCTTTTTCTTTATTTATTATTTTCTTTATTTATTTCCTCCTTCTGGAATCACTGTTAAAATAATTTTTTTGATTCTATGATAACAATGATGATGGTGTTATGAATGAAGTATTATACATGATCTAGGTAATAGTTAAAAAGATGATCAGTTAATAGACTTTTGATTGATCACTATGCTTAGTATAAACATACAATAAGCAAAAGTAATAATTCATGATGTCAAGAAATTTTATGCTTCATTGGGAAAGAGAGCAACACATAAAATAATTACATATATGTGTTAGTTCTCTATTGCTGCCATAAAAAATTAGCATAAACTCAAAGATTTAAAACAACACTGATTTTTTATCTCAGTTCTTTCTGTAGGTCAAAAGTCCAATGTGGCATGTTTGGGTTCACTGCCCAGGTCCCAATGTAGCAGGACGAGCCGCAGACAAGAACCCCTCAGACACCCAGTTGTGGAAGGAAAGGGCTTTCTTTATTCAGCTGGGAGCATCGGCGGACTCACACCTCCAAAAACCGAGCTCCCCGAGTGAACAGTTCCTGTCCATTTTAAGGGCTTACAACTCTAAGGGGGTCCGCCTGAGGGAGTTGTGATCGATTGAGCAAGCAGTTTGTATGTGACTGGGGGCTGCATGCACCGGTAATCAGAACAGAACAGAACAGGACAGGGATTTTCACAGTGCTTTTCCATACAATGTCTGGAATCTATAGATAAAACATAACCGGTTCGGTCAGGGGTCAGTTTTTAACTACCAGGCCTGGAATGCAGCACTGGACTGTCTGACTACTCATTTCACTTCTGTCTTTTCTTTAACTCCTACTTTTCCTTTGAGGCAGAAATTGGCCATGAGACAATATGACAATATGAGGGGTGGTCTCCTCCCTTACCAAAATCAAGGTGCCAGCCAGGCTACAACACCCATCTGAGGCTTGGATCCTTTTGCAAACACAGTGGTTGTTGGCAGAACTTGTTTCCTTATGGTTGTCGGACTGAGACACCACTTTCTTCCTAGTCATCAGGCAGGAGTGACTCTTAACAGTTAAAGACTTCATACTCACAGGCCATCTTACAGCATGGCACTTTATTCCTTCTTCCTTGAAGTCAGCAGGAGTGCATCTCTCTATCACTTCTGTACATACAGACAAACTCTACTAGTTTCTAACCTAGTTAAAAATCAACTAAGTTAACCATAAGATGTAATTGATAATTTAGTTTGTAAATATAAATACTAAATATAATACATTCCCTGAGTAATATTTAACTTCTTACCTGAATGAGTCAGGACTACCCAGATAATATTCATATTTTAAGGCAAACTGACCGGGGTTTTAATTACATTTGAAAAATGTATTCCCAGCAGGACACTGATCAGTGTTTGATGAAAAATTAGGAGGCTGAAAGCTTTGGGGGCCATATTTAGGATTTTGCTCATCACAGCATGTGAAAACAAATCAACATTGAACAAAGAAATCAGATGTATGTCTTTAGGATGAAGAATAGCGAATGATTGATTTAAATAAAATTAACTTAGAAAAAACAATATCATCCTGAGACCACAATAAAGAATGCAAACTCAGAGCGTGACTAGAAACAGGTAAATCAGGTTTAGTGGCAAGACAGGTTAAGAGAGGGAAAGAAAGAAGCTTGGCTAGCAAAGGTGGCCTTGTTGTATAGATGAAGCCTTCTTCAGAGAGAATAGATGGTAAATGTTTCTTTTCAGACATTGAAAGGTGTCAGACTCTCAGTCTTTCCTGGATGGTGGCAGGAAGGCATAGAAAAGGGAAGGGGCATGGCTGCATTAATGGAGATTCTTTACAGATGCAAAGTTTCACTACTTAAGACAGCTTTGTAAGGCCACTTCTGTCAGAATGGCCAAGCTGCAGCCATTTCAAAATATGTCAAAGAAATATATTCTGGGGTAAAATATTATAATTTTGTTACAGGTAGTTAGACAGGCATGAGCAGGGCAGGAAAGAACTCTCCCCTGACTCACCAGGAATGTCAGGCAATCACTGGGTGATGGTTCAACAATGATCACATTGCCTCTCTGAAAATGATAATTCAGCAGCCAGCACCAGGGAGACACAATCACCTGATGGTTCTCAGCTGTCACATTAAAGTGTTAATTGAATGCAGGCACCAGGGAGAAAAAAGGGCACCAATATGAACTCAGGTATTGGGCAAGTGAGCCCGGGCATGCGCATTAAGAGACAAAATGGCCGAGTATGACCTTCAGGGTGCACTCCTCGGGAAGAGGGAAGAAAGCCTCAAATAGGCATGTGTACATCCTAAACACACTGCATGTGCTGACCTCCCAAGCATAAGAAGGGCACTGCACATATGGTCAGCCCACCCTAAGCAAAGAATAATGGGAAAGGGACACAAGACTCCAGAGGGGGGCCAGCATATAAAGTCCTAGGATCAAGGTTAAATGGGGCACGTGACCTTCAAGTCACCTACTTGGATCTCTTTCAAGTGTACTTTCCTTCTCTAAAGCTTTTTTTTCTTTCTTGTAAATAAATCTACTCCTGCTCTGAAACTTGCCTTAGTCTCTTTTTCTGCCTTATGACCCTTAGTTGAATTTTTTCTTCTGGGGAGACAAGAATTGAGGTTGCTGCAGACTTGTGTGGTTTTGCCACTGGTAACTCGGATACCTTCCACCCCAACAATTACTTTCACTTATCTACCATAAAATGTGCCAACTAGTGGGTGGCATAGTCTAAAACTGAAAGATAAACTATGCGCCTGTGAGGAAAAGAAGGAAAAACGGGCATGAAATGAATGAACTCCTTCAGTACTATGAAAAGAATTTGAAATTTTTCATCATGGCAGTATTAACATCTGTGTGAAAGGAAAATAAATCTCGGGACTCCCGAATCACTAAGCCAAGGGAAAAGTCAGACTGGCAACTATGTCACACAAACCTGCCTCCCATTTTATTCCTAAATAAGATAGCTACAAAGATATTTATTCCTAAATAAGATAGCTACAAAGATATTTATTCCTAAATAAGATAGCTACAAAGATATTTATTCCTAAATAAGATAGTTACAAAGATATTTATTCCTAAATAAGATAACTGCAAAGATATTCATTCCTAAATAAGATAGCTACAAAGATATTTATTCCTAAATAAGATAGCTACAAAGATAAAAAGCTACCTACTTCCCTCACAATTTGCCTACAAGGAAATTCCTTGTGGATAAAGGACAGACAGAACTCAGTCATCCCTCTGAGGCTCACCGGAGACAAATGCACATCTGATTGCTTCCTCCGCCCTATTGTTTGTGTAAAAATGCTGATTGAGCCAGACTCAATTGTGTATTCAGTGGAAGCTGATCAGGATTCAAAAGAATGCAACCTTTTGTCTCTTATCTACTTATTACCTGGAAGACTCCACCTTACCAGACTGAACCAATGTTCATCTTACGCAAATTAACTGATGTCTCCTTAAAATGTATAGAAGCAAGCTGCGCCCCGACCACCTTGGGCACATGTCATTAGGACCTCCTGAGACTGTCACAGGTACATTTTTAATCTTGGCAAAATAAACTTTCTAAATTGACTGAGACCTGTCTCAATATTTGGGGTTCACATCTGAAACATTTGAAAGTTGAATGATGCTTCACTCTGCAAAGAAGAATTTATTAGCTATCATTTAAATAAGTGTGAGGACTAAAATAGAATCTGAATCCAAATTAAGGACAAGCAAACGGCAGAGAAAACAACCATCAATTAATTAGAAGAGGGCAATGAGATAATTAAGACCTCAGTGAGGTCACTTTTTAACCAAATGATATTTAATAAAACATAATCTAAAGTTCTCATACATTATAGCTTTCTAAAGGTTCTAAAGTAAAGGTAAAGGAAAAGTCAGTAAATTTAATTTGACACGGCCGGGCGCGGTGGCTCAAGCCTGTAATCCCAGCACTTTGGGAGGCCGAGACGGGCGGATCACAAGGTCAGGAGATCGAGACCATCTTGGCTAACACGGTGAAACCCCGTCTCTACTAAAAAATACAAAAAAAACTAGCCGGGAGAGGTGGCGGGCGCCTGTAGTCCCAGCTACTCGGGAGGCTGAGGCAGGAGAATGGCGTAAACCCGGGAGGCGGAGCTTGTAGTGAGCTGAGATCCGGCCACTGCACTCCAGCCTGGGCGACAGAGCGAGACTCCGTCTCAAAAAAAAAAAAAAAAAAAAAAAATTTAATTTGACACTAGAGGCAAAAAAAGAAAAAAAAAAGATGTCATACATGAAAAAGAGAATAGGCACATTGTGATGTAATGGTATCCAGACGCTATGATAGTAAAGGTCAGGAATAATAAATTTTTAATTTCTGGGCTAATTTTTTAATAAATAATATCAACTACCACTCAACACCCTGTAAACAATTTGAACATTGAGCTTGAGTGTAAATGATTGGTTTTCGATGATTAGAGTGTCCTCATATTCATCCCTATGATCATTAAAATATGTATATATTTTTAAAAAGTACTTGAGTTATATTTTTAAAAAGTACGTGTTACCAGTGGCGAATCTATGGGTCTGCAGCAACCTCAATTCTTGCCTCCTCAGAAGAAAGGATTCAACAGAGGGACATAAGACAGAGGGAGAGATCAAGGCAAGTTTTAGAACAGGAGCAAAAATGTATTAAAAAGTTTTAGAGCAGGAACAAAAGGAAGTAAAGTACACTTGGAAGAGAGCCACACGGGTGACGTAAGAAATTCAAGAGCATGGAGTTTTATACGTTGGCATGCTTCCAGGGTCTTGCGTTGCTTCTTCCCTGATTCTTTCCTTGGGGTGGGCTGTTCACATGCACAGTGGGCTGCAAGCACTTGGGAGGTGTCATATGCACAGTATGTTTACTGAAGTTGGGCACTTGTTCACTTGAAGTGTTTTTCCCTTACCAGTTGTGTGTTCCCACAGGAAGGTCATATACCAGTTAAACTCTGGCATTTTAGCTCTTTGTGCACATGCTTAAGCCCACTGTCCCAACTCCTGAGATCTTATCAGGAAGCTGCTGGTCACCACTTTCAGGTGTTTTCTATCTATTGTGAGCCTGCCATTCTCTGGAGTGGGCAGTTTAACAACCACCTGACCATCTCCTGATGGTCACCTGACATTCCTGATGGGTGAGAGGGGGCCCTCTCCTTCCCTGCTTATGTCTGCATAATTACCTACTGTAACAGACTGTGATGGATGATTTAAAATATTTAAATCATCAGGGTCTTTGGAAACTACAAGTATGCAGAGAAAAATCAACTAGGTTAACCATAAGATGTAATTGATAATTTATTTTGTAAATATAAATACCAAATATAATCCATACCCTGAGTAATACAAAATCACACATAGACATGTTCTGTTTGAATGGCATTTATCAAATATTTCTCATATTCTTAATATTTGTTATGTTCAAAGACTCCCATTGCTACAAGTCTCCATTGCATTTCCCCAGTTCATTTCTTTCTCAGCTCTGGATACTTTTCCCTCTATGTCCATGAAATTTAAAGGGAGTCCGTCCTTTAGGTTCACTTAAGGCATTAATTCTCGCAAAATACTTCTGTAAGGAATATTTAATCTTTGTTTCAATAAATTACATGTCATGAACCTGAACCTTCAGGATTGCCTACAGATACTATCAAAATAACAATTTTGTTAAATTAATAAATGCCAATAGTTGTGTGATGTACACATGTGTGTATCTGTGTATATATATTATAGTTGTGTACCTACCGTATGGCAGGCAGGCTAGTACAAGTGCCAATTTGAACCGCTACTCTGACATTTAGTAATAAGAGGTGTGGGATATTGGACAATTTTATAAATATTTCTGGGCTTGATTTTTTTTGATAAGGATGCAAATAAGATTATAATGAGAATTAAATATGAAAATATCCATAAAGTACATGTTCCTTACATTTGGCATATAGTAGATGTTACATAAGTTATAAGTATCAATATGTAAATATAATGTGTTTACCAGGTGTATATGCATATACATATATGTAACAAATACAAATATGCACTTATAAAAGAAATGGAAAGAAATTAATGAATATATTAGCTCTACTGTGTTTATCTGATGAGAGTTTGTATTTTTCATCATATTTGGATGCAAGTTTCAAATTTTCAGTTATGTGCAGATCTCTCAGGTACAATCAGAAAAAAATGATAAATATTTGTTCACTTGGAAAACTGGTTTTAATCTGACACCTTAGAGTTCAAGTGATTATCAGAAATAATTTCTTCATAATGAGAGCTTTAAATACTAGAATAGGCTACTAGTTATATGAAAGTTTGTTTTTTGGACACCTTAATACTTTTTACCTTTTTAATGTTAATTTAAGAGAGAAGAACAGACCTCAGATTTTTCAAGCCCTGACAGCAAACCCAGTGGTTCTATGATTATATGGAAGTCAAATCCTATTATCAAAGTTGTGCTTCATAATCAAAATATAAGAAGCATAAGCACTAATGTACCTGGAAAACTGGTGGGCTTTTTCCTAAGGGATTTTTTTCTGTGATTTCATTGATAATATGGATGTAGATTAGCATTTTTTTCTTATATTTAACTTAAATTGGCTATCCTTCCAAATGTGACTATTCATATTTGATCAAATATATATATGAATTTACATACAAATATATATACACAACCACAGTCTAAAGACAAAAATCATCCATGTTGACTCCAAGAGCTCCAACTGATTCATTTTTTTCATATTTAATATTATATTATATAATTGTAGCACATTCTCCATATTAAGGACACTTTTCTTTTGTATCACAAAGTGCTGCTAGAAGCGTTCTAATACATTTTTCATGTGCCTAAATGCAATAATTAGAATACATGCCCCAAAGTGAATTTAATATTCCATAGAAAATTTGTATATTCAAATGAACATATTAATGATAAATGGCTCTAGAAACTGTTTGTATCAATTTACTCACCACCAACAATATTCCTTATCAACATCTCTTATTAGTAGACTCTCTAGCCATGTAGGTTTCTTTCTTGCCAAATGACTGCTCATTTTTAGTCAACTTTTTGCCATAAAATTGCCTTTTTTTCTGAATTGATTTTTAGTTTTGTATATGTTCTAAATATCAATGCATTGTTACATATATTCATTTAAAATATTTTTCCACAATGACATCTTTTCATGTTATTCAGATTTATAAAATCTTTCATTAAAAATTATATTCACAAAATGTTGCTGAAAAGAGTATTGTGTTGCCATTACCAAGCTTTTCCTAAAACCCAGCTTCCTCCAGTGATATGCACATCATCTAGTTTCCCCAACAGTAACACCTTATGTTACTATAGTACGTTATCCAAACCAGGAAATTGACATTGACACAATAAAGTAACTATACTAGAGACCATACATGTGTTTTATCAGTTTTTGCATACCTTCTTATTTTGGGTATGTCTTTTTGTATAATTCTACAAAATTTGTGTAGATTCACATATATATGTGTCTACAGATTATATCTGTATGGATTCATAGAACTCCCACCACATTCAAAATACAGAACTTGTCAATTGTTAAAAGGAAGCTTACTTATACTATCCATTTATAGTAACATACACCCCTTCCTATTTCACAAATCCCTGGCAAAAACCAATCTGTCTTTCATCTAAAATTATGTCTTATCAAACATGTTATATATATATCGAATCATATAGTATGTAACCTTTAACCATTTAGGTTGAAATAAATAAATATTTCCTAGAACTTGCAAAGATAAGTATAAATATATATTTCCTAGAACTTGCAAAGTGAAGTGGTTTTGTTTTTAGAATTCTGCCTACCAAGTTAGTGTTTGTATACTACATCATATTCCATATTTTTAATTTTAAATTGCTTATGTCATTATCTTTTGCCTATGCCATTATTTTATGCAACACATAGTTACATCATGTTAATTTTATCCATCTGTCAATCTTTTTAAATTATTGCATTTAGAACATTCATATTTAACATAATTATTCATACCTTAAGATTTATGTCTGACACTTATTCGCTGTTTTGTTTATTCCCACTGCTTTTCTTTCCATTTCCCTTTTCCTCACTTTCTGCAGGCTACTAGACCTTTAAATTTTATCTGTAACTTTTAGTGTATCTCTTCTTTTACTTTTGAAATTTATTTAAAATTATGCTTTATGTTTGAGGACTGAGAGAATCATCACACCATATTCATGGGAGTACAACAGAATAATTCCCCTATTGTAAGTCCTAGGAAGCCAAATGCAGAATAAGGCAGAGGTGTTCTTCAAAATTTCCTATGAAGGAACAGAAGTAAGGATCTTGGACTGAGAGGTGTGGCCTCAAGTGACCGGAAAAAGGAATCTTGGATCCTCTCAGGGGCCAAACTGAGGATCCTGAGTGAGAACTGATGCAACCACCCAACCCAGAACAGAAGTTGGCCTCTAGGTGTTGACCTGCCTGCTGTGGCTGTAAGTGTTGGGAGATCACAGAAAAAAATGTAGCCAGATGAAACAGTCTTCATTTCCTCCTAGGAAAGTGAAGGGCTTCTTCAGGGGGGTGCAGGTCTTTTTTTTTTTTTTTTTTCTTGAGTTGGAGTTTCGCTCTTGTTGCCCAGGCTGGAGTGCAATGGCACCATCTCAGCTCTCCACAACCTCTCTCTCCCAGGTTCAAGTGATTCTCCTGCCTCAGCTTCCCGGGTAGCTGGGATTACAGGCATGTGCCACCATACCCGGCTAATTTTTTTTTTTTTTTTTAGAGACAGGGTTTCTCCATGTTGGTCAGGCTGGTCTTGAACTCCCGACCTCAGATGATCCACCCACCTCAGCCTCCCAGGGTGCTGGGATTACAGGCGTGAGCCACTGCACACGACCAGGGAGGCGTAGGTCTTAATATGAGGAAATAAGCCTGAGGTCAAAAGGGAAACACCAATCCCTGCCGGAATTGAAAGCAAAGACTTTGAGTGAGGACCGAGGCAATACCCAGTTTTGAATAGAGGTAGCAACAAAGAGTCTGGCCCTGCCCTTATGGCCAGCCCTTGAATACCCTAGGCTGGCCTGTCAGGCTGAAACTCCTCTTCACTTTTTAATATTAGGTCTAAGGGAGGTGAGGTCCGTGATCTGAAGGTGCAGCCACTGGTTACCCAGACCCTACGTGGAGTCAAGGTGGGGACCTTCAGTGAGAACTGTAGACCCCGGTAGCTCAAGACAGAAAGGGTGTCACAGATCTGTCAGCACTGGGTACCACATGGCAAGGATGGTGTCTGAAGCACCACTTCTTTTTATCTCTGAGAAAAGCCTTGGTTTGAGGTGTCAACTTTAGAGCAGCATAAGGGCGGAGACCCACGCCTTGCCAATCATTGATATGATAATTCTGAATGTGAAATGACAAGACAACCTGACCCAGAATAGAAGAGATCCCACTGTCAGTCCCTGCTGTCACCCCAGTATACCTCAGACAGGACTGGCAGGCTGCAACCTAAGGTTCACTATAACTTCTTTCTGGGGTGTATCGTTTCCTCGGACTACCATGACACAATATCACACATTTGATGGCTAAAAACAACAGAAATTTATTCAAGTTCTGGAGGCTAGAAGACCAAAATCAAGGTGTCAGCAGTGTTGGTTCCTTCTGGAGACTCTAAGAGAGAATCTATTCCATTTTTCTTTCCTAGCTTCTGACTTATATCACAAGTTCTTAACTGCTATGGATTTTTAGTAATTCGAAATATCTGATAGAGTAAAGCACATTTTGTTTTTGTTTTTAAGAGGATATGGGATAGTTTTGACCATTTGCAAATTAATTTAAATTTTATAATCAGCTTGTCAAGCCTCACAATGTAACATATACACCGATACTCACACACAAACTTTTAGGGTTTTATTTATGGGAGAAAAATTACAATCACCCATAGTTTGAATTTGAAAAGAATTAACATGTTTACAATATTGAATCTTCTATCTACCAACATATAATATTCCTCTATTTAGTTAGGCCTTGACTGACTTATACATAGTAGCTGTGTATTTTTTCCATTGAGTTGTTACAGTTCTTACATTCCATTGAGTTGTATTTACTTTTAGGTACCAGGTATTTTGTTATGGTAGTTTACAAATGATATTTAATTTCATTTTCATACTGTTTGTTACCACAGAAACAAAGCGTATTTTTGTATATTAATCTTATTGGCAGAAACTTTATAAACAATTTTATTGATTAGTTTATCATTAGATTTCCCTCGTAAATTCTAATCCTCTGTTAATAATACCAGCTTTGTTTCTTATTTTCCAAGAACAATCCCTTTGACTTCATCTGTTTCCCATTACTTTCCTAATGTAGTATCTTCATTAAAATATTGACTAGAAATGATGATAGCAGACATCCTGTCTTCTTCCCAATTTTATTTTTTTGTTTTTATTTATTTGTTTATTTTTGAGATGGAGTTTTGCTCTTGTTGCCTAGCCTGGAGTGCAATGGCAGCAATCTCAGCTCACTACAATCTCCCCCTCCCAGGTTCAGGTGAAGAGTAGCTGGAATTACAGGCATCCACCACCACGCCGGGTAATATTTGTATTTTTAATAGAGACAGGGTTTTGCCATGTTGACCAAGCTAATCTCAAACTCCCGACTTCGGGTGATCCGCCCGCCTTAGCCTCCCAAAGTGCTGGGATTACAGGCATGAGCCACCACACCTGACCTTCCTCCCAATTTTAAAATAAAACTCTGTGTCTCTATATTGAGTATATTTACTATAGATGTTTTAGAAATATCCTTTATGTAATTTGATAACATATCATTTATCATAAATAAACACTCATTTTTATAAACCAGTTTAAAAACTTTGATATGATTAATTTTTTTTTTGTTAATGTGGTATTCTCTTCTGTTATGTAAGTATGAAAACTTTCAGAGTAAAACATTTAAAAGTATGTTTCTAACCCACCAGGAATTGATTTTCATGTTAAATGTGAAGAAGAGTTTCAGTCATATTTTGTTTTTAATATGGATATCAAATTGTTCCATTGTCATTTCTTAGTAAAAACACTGTTGTTTCCCCCATTTATTTGTAGTGGCATATTTTTTAACAAATCAGGAGACCATGTATAATAGTTATGCTTTGACATTCTGTATTCAGTTTCTTCGGTCTGCTTGACTACGCCTGCATCTTTACTACAAACTGTTATTTACTATATGTTTTAATAATCCTTAATATCATATCTTCTTTTTCTTTCTCAAGGGTATACTGGCTGTTCTTAGCCCTTTAGAAGTCTACTTATATTTTAGAGTCAGCTTGTGAAGTTTGACACACACATGCACGTATACACAGTCATTCACAAACAACAACTGTGTGACTTTATTGCAAGAAAAGGATTATATATTGCAAGAAAAGAATAAATTTGGGGAGAATTGACATGTTTACAATATTGAGTCTTCTATCTAAGATTGTATTATATTTCTCGAATTAGATCCTTAGAAATTTTTCTAAATAATAGCTGTATAATTCTTCCACAGAATTTTTTTTTTTTTTTGAGATGGAGTTTCACTCTTGTTACCCAGGCTGGAGTGCAATGGCGTGATCTTCGCTCACCACAACCTCCACCTCTTGGGTTCAAGTGGTTCTCCTGCCTCAGCCTCCCGAGGAGCTGGGATTACAGGCATGTGCCACCACGCCCAGCTAATTTTGTATTTTTTTTAGTAGAGACAGGGTTTCTCCATGATGGTCAGGCTGGTCTCGAACTCCTGCCCTCAGGTGATCTGCCCACCTCGGCCTTCCAAAATGCTGGGATTACAGGTGTGAGCCACTATGCCTTGTCTCCATAGAAGTTTTATACTTTGCAAATTATATTTACTTTTAGGAACTGGGTATTTTGTTATGGTAACTTACAAGTTATATTTTCTTTAATTTAATCTTCATGCTATCAATTGGTAGAGAAAAAAGAGTATTTTTGCATATTAATATTATACCTAGGAACCTTTAAAAATACTTTCATTGCTTTAAGAGTTTTCCTTTAGTAGATTTTCCTCATATACATTCTATTCATGTTTAATGACAGAAACATTGTTGCTTATTTTCCAATCCCAATCCCTTTGATTGCCTCTGTTTCCCATTACTTTATTATCTTCATTACAATAAAGAATAGAAATGGTGATAACAGGCATCTTCGCCTGCTTCTCAATTTTAATGTAAGTTTTTACATGGAGTATGATTTTTACTCTAGGGCTCTTTGGTTGATGTCCTTGATCTAGTTGAAGAAAATATATTTTTTATAATGAATGAGTGATGAGTATTTTCATGAACTATTTTTTTCTAAATTTGCATATACTTTTTGTCATGCAATCTGTTAAGTGGTATGCCAATCGTGAACCTATTTGTCTCAGATCCATTCTTTACCCTTGCTCTGCTCTTTCTCTACTATATGCAGAGCCTGACTCTCAATCCCTAGGCTCCCCCACATCTGGATGCCAACTGGGTTCTGCAACAGGAGGCAACAGTAGGAGATTAGAGTCCACAGAAGTGGGAGGGGTCAGCAATTTTCTCCTTCTTGCTCTAGTTTGAAATATATATATATATATAATCATTTTATAAATATTATTAATTTTAAAAAGCAGAATAAATTATATTCAATGATATTATACAAACTATTGGTGCAGAAGAGATTCAAATATAAAATAACTATATACCATTATCTCAGAATAACCAGCTGGTGGATGAGGAAAGGTTTATACCTATAGCAGAATTTCAGTTAGTAAGCTAGGAATGAATAATGGAATGAGATAATTATCCTTGTATAGCCCCTAATATTATAGATAATGGATAAAAGTCATGATCTTCAGCACCACCAATGTCACCAAAAAGGGAGACCTGTACACAGGCATTGGGTATACCCAATGAAAGTACACAGAATAATCTTTGGAGTGGTTTTGCCGAAGAACAGATTCTTAATCTGAACAAGCTGCTACCATTAACCACGGATGACATGGGAAGTGTCAAGTATATTGGGTTCGTTGTACTATCATTTCTACTATTGCATGTGTTTAAGAATTTGTATCATAAACCATTTTACTATAAATATTATGTCCTTCAATTTGAAAGCCCAAGTGAAATGAACTAATTTTTAGCAAAATATAAGTGAATAAATAGATTCATAAAACATACAGAAAAGTAGTCAAACAACACAAACTGAAACTGTAGTCAAAGATCAAGCCATCCTCCAACAGTTTGAAAACCAGTTAGGTTTGAAGGCTGGTTGCACTATATATTCAGAGAAAGAAAAATAGTGTATGGGTCATGTCCGTAATCCCAGCCCTTTGTGGGGCCAAGGCGGCCGGATCACCAGGTCAGGAGTTCAAGACCAAGCTGACCAACATGGTAAAACCCCATCTCCACTAAAAATACAAAAGTTAGATGGGTATGGTGGTGCACGCCTGTAATCCCAGCTACTCAGGAGGCCGAGGCAGGAGAATCACTTGAACCCAGGAGGCGGAGGTTGCAGTGAGCCAAGATCATGCCACTGCCCTCCAGCCTGGGTGACAGAGCGTGACTCCGTCTCAAAAAAAAAAAAAAAAAGTGTCTTATGGAAACTCATCCAAAATATCCAAAAAGATTTGAAATTATTCAAAATATTTTTACGAGTTAACATTTTTTTTGATAGAAAAACCAGATAAAGGTGCTCCAAGTAAAGGAGACTTGAACCAAGGCTATTCACAATTAGACAATATCCTAAGTAAATTAACAGCACATTCAATATCGGCGTGAACAGGGCGCTTCACGCTTTCCACCACACCGCACCTCTTTTGTTGGTCCTTCGAGGCCTCCGTCCAGGGTAACTGGATGTGACGCCCCCGGATTTCCTCTTCTGAGTCCGAGGACTGGGACGACCTTGATCTGAGGAAGGTGCACCCTCGTCAGCAGAGGAACGAGTTGCTGCAGGCGCTGTCAGGTGTCAAGGTAAAATTCTGAGACTGAGGAATATAGAGGGCCCTGCAGATAAGAGCCCCAGGCCCTGCAGTCAACTCTGGGAGGCCGTGGGCTGGACTTTCAGGCTGAACCCACCCCACATTTCTCCCTCGGGAATCTGATTGAGGTGAAGGCCTTATTGGGCAAGGGTAAGAGTCCTTAGATTTGCCGAGAGTCAAAAAAAAAAAAGAGAAAAGCCCTTGAGTGAGTACTGAAGTGATCACCAGAGATCACTCACCACAGAATATTGGCGAACACATTGTGTGATGGCCGGCCTGTCTGTCAGCGCTGCAAGGCTTGGGGCAAGGGCAGCTGAAAGTGTTGCTTATTGACTTCCACCTGCGGAGTCTGAAGGAGGTGAAGCTTTAGTCTGATATAGGCAGTGTCGTGTCGGCAGAGGAAGGCATCTCAGGCACTGCAGGAGTCCAGGTGAGGACCCTGAGCCCTGAGTGAGTTTTTTTCGTTTGTTTGTTTGTTTGTTTGTTTTTGAGACGGAGTCTTGCTCTGTCACCCAGGCTGGAGTGCAGTGGTGTGATCTCGGCTCGCTGCAAGCTCCTCCTCTTGGGTTCACGCAGTTCTGCCTCAGCCTCCTGAGTAGCTGGGACCACAGGTGCCCGCCATCACGCCCGGTTAATTTTTTTTTTTTTTTTTTTTTTGTAGATGAGGTTCCACTGTGTAAGCCTGGATGGTCTCGATCTCCTGACCTCAGGTGATCCGCCCACCTCGGCCTCCCAAAGTACTGGGATTACAGGCCTAAACCACCACGCCCTGGCTGTGAGTGAGTTTTAAGGTTCTGCAGGCTCCACAAAAGAGGTTGTGCCACAGTGTCTTGGCCAGGTTGTCTTTTTGGGTGTCTGTTCGTGAGGCGTTTGCTCATTTCCTTTGTGGGTGTCTCACAGAGATGAAGTCTTGGTTGGAAGTGGGCAGCATCAGTTACCAACTAATTTCCAATATGGACCTCGTGTGAGAATTACGGGATTAGCCAACTGATGGCAGAGAAGGATCCAAGGAGCTTTTCCCCTCCCTGGGAGACTCACCCTAGGGGTGTCAAACTGAAGATATTGCTAATTTTCTCCTGGGGTCTTAGGGAAGTGAAGGTTTTTTCCTGAGTATATTACATCAGGCCAGCAAAAGGAGTTCCAGGCCTTGGCAGGTTTCATTGAGTTCTGTCAGAAGGGAAAATACACTGCATAAAACTGTAGACCCACAAGTCACAGGGAATGTTTGGGAGACCCAAACCGAGATAGCCAGATGAGACATTCACACACTCCTCTATGGCGTTCAGTGAGAAGGAGGTCTTATTTAAGGGAAAACTTAAGTCAGAAGGATAAGTCCCAGACCATGAAAAAGATCTGGGCCACATATTCTGGAACAGAGTGTTACCAGGGGGCTGTTCTCTGCCCCTTTGGTCAACCCTCGGAGACCCCTGATATGGGGGCCCACGAATCAGACAACTTCATGTCATCCGTTTTGGTTCTGGGCAGGTGTGGACCTTGGTTTGAGGGAGCTAAGGAAGGCCATCAGAGGGAAGATTCTCGGGTGTTTAAATGATTCAAAATAAGGATGTGGACTTAGGACTGAAAGAAGAACCCACCCCAGAACACAGGTGGCTCCACAATCTCCACCCATGGTGTCAGTCATGGGAGGCTGGATATCTAGATGAAGTGACCCCTCACATCCTCCTTGGTGGCACTGAGGGGTAAATCTTTAGCATAACGAGGGAACATCAGGTCAGCAGAGAGGAGGAGTCTCTCACAGTGCCAGGAGCCAAATTGCAGACATTGACTATAGATGAAGGGGACACCCATTCCGGTACAGTTGGGACCTCCATGAGCTCCACTCTGCCTCTGAATTCAGCCCTTGGAAGTCCAAGGCAGGAGTGGGAAGAATTCCCATACTGTCTTCATCTTCAGGGGTCTCAGGAAGTGAGTGTCAAGGTCTGAATCGCAGCCTCAAGTCAATACAGGGGTAGGTGCATAAGGGTTACTGGGAGGTTAGGTGAAGACACAGACTTAAGACTGAGAGACATCTAATCTCTTCCTTTACAGTTGTCACAGGGAGATGAGAGTTCTCTTTTTTTGGCAGGAGTGGCATTAGCTATCAGAAGGTGGGGACTGAAGCCCAATCAGTAGTCAAAGGAAGGACCCTGAGTGAAGTCTCAGGGAACCACCCATCCCAGATAATGGGGACAGAACATAGCCCTGCTTAGCCCTGCTGTCGGTTGTGGGAGGCTCTGGGCATGGCTGTCAGGCTGAGATATCTACTTATTTCCTGTACAGTGAACTCAAGAGGACAAAGGTTTTGGTCTAAGGAAGTGATGTCAGTTCCCAGATGCTTCCATTAGTCAAGGGAAGGACGTTAAGTGAGGCTGATGGGAACACTCTCCCCAGAAAAGCGTAATCTCCACAGAGCCCTGTCCTGCTTATTTCATACACTGGGGTCTTATGGAGGTGGTGGTCTTGAAATGAAGGCAAAAGGTTCAGATAAGCATTGGATTGGGTGTCCAGGAAGTGCAAGGAGTTAACATAGAGACACAGCGTAAGGACCAATAGGAATCCACTCCAGGATATATGTCACCAAAGAGCCCTGATAACTTTTTCAGCCTAGGGAGCCTTGGGCAGGGATCACATGACAAGCACTCAGTCTCTTTTTGAGGGTTTCTGTCATGTGAGGTTCTTGATTAGTGTACCTACGACATATCAGATCAGTAGACAAAGGAGGCCAGGGCCTGTGAAAAGTCACAGTAAGGACCCCAAGTAAGGTCCACAGAGGAAAAAGGACACAGGACACAAGGACAAAGAAAGCTTCACAGTGTCCAGCCTTTGTTATTAACACTGAATCCCCAGTAGTTGCAGATAGGCAGTGTCCTTTATCACTTCCTTCTCAGGTGACTCAGGAGGATGAGGTATTCTTGAAGGTGGAGAGTGGCATTAGTTAGTATACTGATAAGTCACCATCACTAGCCAAGTCAAGGAGCCCAAATGAAAACTGAGGGTCACCCACCCCAGAAGAGCGGGTATTATGAAGACTCAAGTACTGCACTGTTGTCAGCCCTAAGCGGGTGTGGGTAAAGCTGTTAGGTGGAGGTGACACCTCACTACCTCCTCCAGGGTCTTGAGGTGGTGGAAACTTTTGTCTGAGGGGGCAACATTAGGTTAACAAAAGGAAGAATCCCACAACCTGCCTGGGTTCAAAGTATAGCATGACATGACATTGCTAAGAACTTTGCTTTAAAATATTTGGAATAAAAAATAGATAAAAGATGATCAATATATTTCTTACTGTATGCCCTTTAGTTTTTGTTTCCTAAAATTAAATGATATATGCATTAATTTGCTTAACTTAGAAATACCCAAGAAATAGATCTCCATAAATTGTACAGCATCCTTACTATCTCTTTTATTCCCCAAACCTTAATTAAGCATTTGCTCTTTGGTAATAATCAGAAAAGTACTGGAATGCTAGGATAAACAAAGCCTAGGATGTCTCCTTATAATTCTAACTTATAGGAATGGAAATCTTACAATGATGGTGGTGGGATATTTTTTAATATCTAAAGGACAAATAAAAGGAGTTAATAGATAAGTTGGGGGAATCCATATGAGACTGTCAAATATAGATGCCCTGAGGCAAAGAAATTTGGGGCTTTGAGAGATTAGAATTCTTTCAATGATTATAATTTTTTAATTTAATTCAGGCATGGTAAAAGATGAGGCTGAGAGGATGGTGATCAGGGATCAGACCTCAAGATGGTTTGTCTCAGAGTTGAGACCCAAAAGCCTGGTGTAGAAAACTGCTCATCACAGTTACCTTGGGATCATGGTTTAACCAGAGACAAATCACCCAGGGAAGGAATGGAAATTGTTCTGCTCTTATCCTTATGTCACTGAACATAGTTCACAATTAAGTCTTGTTACATGCACTGTCTCAAGGAGTTTCTGAGAGATACCAGTGACAATTTCTTGAGAGGAAATACACAAAAGCCACTGGGTTGGTAGTCATTACCCTGGGTAAGGAGAACCAAGCGCCACTCCATTTAAGGGATATTTAGAATAGGTTATCTTCAATATATTTTAATTACTTACTCTAAAGAATGTTTATATTTTTGATGGGTGTGAAATAAATGAAAACACAGGTAGTTTGTATGGAGGTGAGGTGTTGGTCCTTGTTGACTATTCTAGGAGTTGCATCAGCTAAAAAAGAAACTCTAGCCCTCTTGATTGAAGGACATAACTTCGGAATGGAAAATAATTGCCGAGATTTACTTTTCAAACAGCATTTGGTTGATCTGATATTTCATTTTCTATAGCACTTCTTGTTCTCCTCTGAGACATACTAGTTTGGAAAACATCACTAGTGGCGGGTCAGGTCAGTGATGATCATGGTAATAACTGCCTTTCATTAAAGACCTAAGATATGCCAAGCATTGCGTCTGATGCTTTTCATGCATTGCATTCTTTCCAACAGTTTTTTTTTTTTTTTTTTTTTGAGACGGAGTCTTGCTCTGTCGCCCAGGCTGGAGTGCAGTGGCCGGATCTCAGCTCACTGCAAGCTCCGTCCCCCGGGTTCACGCCATTCTCCTGCCTCAGCCTCCCGAGTAGCTTGGACTACAGGCGCTCGCCACCTCGCCCGGCTAGTTTTTTTGTATTTGTAAGTAGAGACGGGGTTTCACCGTGTTAGCCAGGATGGTCTCGATCTCCTGACCTCGTGATCCGCCCGTCTCGGCCTCCCAAAGTGCTGGGATTACAGGCTTGAGCCACCGCGCCCGGCCCCAACAGTTTTTTTTTTATCACATGCATTAACAAACTCACCCCTAGGATGAAGAATCTAAGATTCATAAAGCTTGGGCATGTGCTTGAGTTTACAGGTCTCATATGTGACAGACCTGAGATTAAACCTCTGGTCTGAATTCTTCTAGAGCTTACTCTGTTCCACTTCTCCATCCTAATGGCCAGTTTTCTTTTTTCTTGATTCAGCTGTCTTTTCACTACTACACAGTGCATCTTGGGATAAAAAGGTCCTTTCATCTGAAGTACCACAAGCAGGTATAAAGAAGAAAGGTGAAAGTGATGACCAAATACAATTTGAGGATTGTCTGTGGGCTTCATTTACGTGGGATCCTGATTCCCTTAGCCCCAGGATTCCTTTAAAGTTACTTTCGCCCAGGGGCTGGCATTATCCAGCTCTAACTCTTTACTGCATTACCACACCTTTCCCCTGGGTTTTCTCTGATGTGCACTCTTGTCCAAATGGAACCCTGACTTGCTGACTAGCTGCTCACTGTGTCCTCTGAAGGCTGCACCCTGCTCCCAGTGGAACAAACCATCCAGAATCACCTCCCTTCCCCCAACTAAGGGTATCCAAACTCCCAGGTAGGCCCATTCCTCACTTTAAAACCCCTCTGATAGCAATATCTGGTTTGATGCAAAAGGTCGTTTTGACAGTGAAATTTAGACCTGTTCATCACCACTAAACATCTCCAACACATTGTCAAAATGATTTGCAAATGAGCTAGTGAATTATAATCTGATTTGACAAAACATCTACTAGTTTTGAGGCTATATCCCTGAGAAACAGGATTTTGAAAACCACCCTGATATTTGCAGTAGAATTTTAATGGGATTTCTTGTTTGACACTACCTACTGGCCAAATAACCAGTGAGTGAGCTTACCTTAGTGCTTAAAAGCCAAAGCTTCTCCTATAAGTAACATATAAGAAAAGATCATCAAAATAACTATGCAAACATCTATAGTATATCAAGTCCTGAAAATTCTGAAGTCCTTCTAGGCAGTAGAATATAATTTCTTGGTAGACATGATACCATTGGATAATATTAGTTGATTAATTTGGCTGGGCACGGTGACTCATGCATGTAATCCCATCACGTTGGGAGGCCGAGGCGGGTGGATCATGAGGTCAGGAGTTCAAGACCAGCCTGGCCAATACAGTGAAACTCCGTCTCTACTAAGATTACAAAAATTAGCCAGACATGGTGGCAGGTGCCTATAATCTCAGCTACTCGGGAGACTGAGGCAGACAATTGCTTGAACCTGAGAGGTGGAGGTTGCAGTGAGCCAAGATCGCGCCACTGCACTCCAAAACAGTGAGACTCCGTCTCAAAAAAAAAAAAAAAAAATTAATTGATTAATTTTTAAAAATCTAGGTTTTCACTGTGCATAACTGCACCTGTGCTGATGTTGAGGCATATTTAGTCAGGTGATATACAGCAGAGAATCCTAGGTCAAGGCTTTGTCAGTGCACCTGTGGGAAACCAAAATAGGCCACCCCAATATATATTTCTTTGACATATTTTGAGATGGCTAGTCAGAGGAGCTGTATAGCTCTGAAAGGCTGTCCTTTCTTAGGGAAGATTTACACCTGTAGAAAAAAAATCTACATTAGTAAGGCAAACGGGATGCTTGGCAGAGACTTTCTCTGAGGCCCCCTTACCTGCCTAAGAAGGTTCTAAAAAAGATTCACTCACAGAAAAAGGAGACTAAAGGTCTGATACTTTTAAATCTCTTACAGAGGAACTTTTGCCACAGGATACATCTATTCTTTCTTAGGACTAGTACCTGGGACACTATCTGCATAACAAGAAAGCCTTTGCTTGCCATGCTTCTCTTCAACCTTACATAATTTCAAGGAGCTTCAAGCCCTCACCCCTTTCTGTATAGTATAAAAACTTCAGTTACCTGACCCTTCTTAGAATTTCATATTTTGTGTAACACCACTGCTCTTGCACCTTAATACATTTTTATGACTTTTTCCTGTTAATCTGTTTATTGTCAGTTTATTTCAGCAGAATTAGACTCAGACCTTCAGAGGAATAAGAATAAATTTCCTTCAACCTTACCTAAAGTAATGAGAAAATTCTCAGTATACTCTGATTATAGTGGTCACCGAAAATAATAGCGCAGAATGGTGCTTTTGAGTGAAATATGGTAAGTCCATAGTGTAGATATTTACAGGGTCCTTTTGACAAATAATTGTGATGCTATGTTAGAAAGCATTTGTTACATAATAGGAGAATCGCTTGAACCTTGTAGGCAGAGGTTGCAGTGAGCCAAGATCATGCCACTTGTTAAAGGAAACTAAACATGGCCTGAAAAGGACTCCATACTTCTATACTTGAGTCCTTGTGGATGAAATGTAACCTAGCTTAATAGTCAGACAAAATTGAAAACCTAACTTAGTAGTATGCACCTGTAACAAAAGCTGAGTGTTGGCTAATCCCAGTGGCCGTATTTCAACCACTCATATACTGCAGAATGTTCAAACTGTGTTCAAGTAAGCCAAATGCCGAGTTGTAACCAATCTCACTGTTTCTGTACCTTACTTCTGATTCCTATATGTCACTTTACCTTTTTGTCTATAAATTTGTTCTGATCATGAGGCATCTCTGGAGTCTCTGTGAATCTGCTGTGCTTCTGTAGGCTGCCTGATTCGTGAATCATTCATTACTTAATTAAACTCCTTTAAATTTAATTCGGCTGAAGTTTTTATTTTATCACACTGCAGTCCAGCCTGGGCAACAGAGCAACACTCTGTCTCAAAAAACAAAAAAATTCTAACAATACAGATAAGTCACAATTTCTACCTGTATGATATTCCGTCATAATTCAGGTCCATCCTCAGAGATAATCACAATAAATAGGGTATATCATTTTAAAGCTAATGCTAGGGTTTCTAATACATAGAGGTGCTATAAAAATATATTGTAATTATTAATCATAACGGCTAGTGAGGTGCATATTATTTTGCCATATGGCTTTGCTACTTCATAACATGAATGCAGGATCTTTCTGTGATAACACATTTAGATGTACTTCACCTTTGTGACTACCCAGTAGTATGTTTGTGCCCTGATTAATTTAGCCATCTCCTTCCAATGTGCACATAATTAGTTTACTCATTTATTGCTATAACTTATGGAACTGAAATATTCTGAACATAAAATACTAAGCTAAAGCCTATTCTGATAGCAAAGTGGAAATTAGGTTAAAGTGGGTAGTGTGTGGAGATTTTAAATTTGTAAAAATATCACAAAAATTTCATCCCCCAAATGTTTACCCATTCGTATTCTCACAAAGCAATTCATGTAAATATTATAAATACATATATTTTATTTTATAAGCCAAAATGCTTAATTTGAGTGCTTCTCAAATTAGATTCAATTAGAATGACCAGGTGACAAGGAATGGGGCCAGATGAGACACTCACACTTAGTATGGGATGAGGATCCAGGGGGAAATCAATTTTCAGGGTTCATGAAAGAGACTACATGTATTAACAAAACCAAGTCTAGAGAGCCCAGAGCAGGCTGGTAGTCACAATTCTGAATACAGATGATGTAGTTTGGCTGTGTCCCCACCCAAATTTCACCTTAAATTGGAATAATCCCCAAGTGTCAAGGGCGGGGCCAGGTGGAGATAATTGAATCATAGGGACAGTTTCTGCCATACTGTTCTTATGGTGATGAATGAGTCTCACAAGATCTGATGGTTTTATAAATGGGAATTCCCCTGCACAAACTCTCTTGCCTTCTGCCATGTAAGACGTGCCTTTGCTTCTCCTTTGCCTTCCGCCATGATCATGAGGTCTCCCCAGCCATGTGGAACTGTGAGTCCATTAAACCTCTTTCCTTTATAAATTACCCAGTCTTGGGTGTGTCTTTATTAGCAGCATGTAAACAAACTAATACAGCAAAGTTTAGTGTAGGATGGAGAAAGGACTAGAAGAGAAGGTGGGGAATCTGGGTGGAGAGTCCAGGGCAACTCAAATGACTAGGTTTGGGGAATCTCTGAATCACCAGTAATAGCTAGATGTGGTATGGTTATGAGAGTGGACAGGTCTACTGGATGAAAAAACCAGAGGCATTACAGACACCCATCATCCTTTAGAATGTCTCTGTCTACTGTCAGGCAAAGTATAGTTGTCTCTTCTGCAATATCCAGTAATGTTATTGATCATTTCTAGGAAAACTACTATCTTGACTTCTCTCTCCCCTGAACACTTGGCAGTTTATCAGGACTTGGACCTGTCTTGATTCATGCTGAAAATAGATATTTTATCCTTTGTACAGTAGACCCTCTCCACTGTGATCAGGGACATGAAAATGGTAGTGAGTAATGAAAGACATTTGAGACACATCAAAAATACCAATAAGCAGTGGAAAGCAGTATCTAACTACAAGGAGGAAATTAGGAAGGATTTACCCTAGTACTAATTTTTTCAGTTTCTTTGTAGATACTGGGCTTGGTGTGGACATGGCTCTTAAAACAATCCAGACAGATTTAGACCCTATGAAGACTGTACTCTTCTTTTCTGAACTGACTAGGGGAAGATGAGATATGAGGGGCCCAATGAAGGAAGCATCACACATAGTACCCAGACAAAACTACGGTCCACCTGCTGGGTCTCACAGCCCAACAAGATGCAGACAGACTGGGAAAGAAGAGAGTTTATTTATGTAACCAGCCCCAGGGAGAAGGTTAGGGAAATTCACCAGACCAACTCAAAGTTACAAGTTTTTCTTCAGGATTTATATACATTTAAGCTATATGCCTAGTGCGAGTGTGTGTGCACCTACAAGCAGGAGTATTTTACTGAATCTATATCTAATCTTTAACTAGGGTCTGGGGTCTGGAAAGTTTCTCTAGAGTTCTGGGAAAATTTCTTAATCTGAAGTGGACCCTGGTACCAGGTGTTTGTGTAAGAATGCTTTTATCATTCGATCAGACGTGAGGGTCTGAAAAATCCAAGACAGGGTCTTAATGGGTTTGCTTTCACATTCCAGCCCTTGTACTCGGGCACCAGTTTCTCCAGTTCTTTAATGTTTAACTTATATATTCATCAGAGTTATAGTAAAGGGTTAGTGGAAACTGGCTTCCCTGGTTGCTAATGGAACCCTGGCCGGCCAAAATATCACCTTATGGGAGGCATCTCTAACTCCAAGACAGTGTTTGGGCCTGGGGAGGAAAGATCCATAATTATATTCTCAGGGAAAGTTTCCCAAGGGAATTCTCAAATTAGGTCGGCAGTTACAACTTAACACGTTGAGTTCCTTTCTTAGATTCAGAAGAACTTGCCAAGTGGTAAGCTCCCAATTTTGAGTCTTTAAATGTGAGCCTGTGGTACTTTAATTCACTCATTCTTTCATCAATTCACCTAGCAAACAATGTCAAACATATGCTGAGGGGGCATCATGGACCATAAATGGGAATGTGGTGAAATATGAAAATCACTATTTTCAAAATTCAATGAGAACTCCAGTAATTTACCAAGGAAACTTACTGTGTTTTTGCTGAAGTCTGACTTTGACTTCTCTGAAGATTTGAGCATCACAGGCTGCTCAAATACTTACAGGTATCATTTATAAAAGGAATAAGCTTTGAAAAATTAGTTAATTTATTTATATCTGATGTTCATTAAGATGCCAGATAATTTTAATTATCATATTTATCTACAACGTAGGTGTTGCCACTTTCCAATTTTAGAAAAGAAATTTTGGAAATCATAGCAGAGTCCATATGAGCTATTATTACTCTTGGAGCTCTCATAACCAGCCCTGAGATATTAAGGAAGCCACTCAGTCTTACTACATTTATGAGAAAATGACACTGAATATACCTATTCCACCAAACTTTAGTATTTCATGAAGCAGTAGTGACAAGTGGTTAGAAAAAAAGGCAAACTATTCTACAGAAGGAGAGAAAATATTGGAGACACTTCCTCTTTTGCAATGAGAAAATTCTCTAATAAATGTTACAGCTCTTCTTCTAATTAAAATGAAAACAATTCAATACAAGAAAATACATCTCAATATTTGCTAACCAAAAAATTAGAAAGTGATTGCTATCTTGTCTCTAAACCAAGCCTTTACTTTTTGAGACAAGAATGTGATTTTTTTTTCCAATTTATAACTTAAAATTTGTAAACCATCACTCAGACCCTCACTGAGACAACGAAATTACAGTAATTTTCAAGGAAATTAAATTACAAATTAAAAATAAATATCGACAATTTTTGTAACAAAAGTATAAAATTATTTTTCTTCCCCCAAAATATAAGTAAAAATATACAAAACAACTACTTGTTTTGCATGTAAAAATATACAACCTGTTTTGTTTTATATAACAATATACAGAACTAATTCATGTTTACTGAAGGAACAAAATAAACATGAATTTGACTTTACTAGTAAATTAACTGTTACATAGAATAAGAGTATATCAGCTTATTTTGTCCTGAGAAAGCAGCATGAAATCTATTAAACTGATTGATAATTTTGTGAAAAGTAGTAGAAGTTACAGTCTTACATAAACAATTTAAAAGTTATGCTAGAAAATATTTCGTAAGTGTTGGCTGGGCATGGTGGCTCATGCCTGTACTCCCAGCACTTTGGGAGGCTGAGGCAGGTGGATCACGAGGTCAGGAGTTCAAGACCAGCCTGGCCAAGTTAGTGAAACCCTGTCTCTACTAAAAATATAAAAATTAGCCAGACATGGTGGCAGGCACTTGTAATCCCAGCTACTCGGGAGGCTGAGGCAGAGAATTGCTTGAACCCGGGAAGTGGAGGCTGCAGTGAGCCGAGATCACACCACTGCACTCCAGCCTGGGCGACAGAGCAAGACTCCATCTCCAAAAAAAAAAAAAGAAAAGGAAATATTTCATAAGTGTTAATAAGAAATAGGAAAAGAATTGAAGTAAATGTACCTTGACAAGATATTTTCTTACCAAAGAGAATACTTGTAATAAACAATATATATATAAACAAAATTTATATATATATTTTTTATCTGATTGCTACATGCATGTTTTAGTCTGAGAAATGTCTATTCAAGTCTTTTTCCCATTTTTTAAATTCTGCTTTAAGTTCTGGGGTACATGCACAGAATGTGCAGGTTTGTTACATAGGTATACACGTGCCATGGTGGTTTGCTGCACCCATCAACCTGTGATCTACATTAGGTATTTCTCCTAATGCTGTTCTTCCCCTAGACCCCCACCCTCCAACACTCGCCGGTGTGTGATGTTCCCCTCCCTCTGTCCATGTGTTCTCGTTGTCCAACTCGCACTTATGAGTGAGAACATGCAGTGTTTGGTTTTCAAACACAGGCATATTTATAAGAAATGTTAACTGCCATCAAGCTCATAAATTATATTTTCAGTTTCTTCTATGAATTAAAAAATCTATTTCTACACAATTAGCAGCTTCTATATATAAAAAATATCTGTGGTAGTAATTGGCCCTGGTGAAAGAGCACTTACTTTATTTTTTGATATCTTTATTTGAATACAATCTATCTAGACGTATAAACTGCTTCCTAAAGGAAAGTTGTATAATTCAGATCCCAAGTTTCTACTTACAATGTCATTCCTCTCGGGCATGAAATGGATGTCAAGTGGCATGGAAAAATGAGACTTTCAAACGTGTTTAACTTTCATCCTTTATTTATCCTAACCCATTTATTTCTTCAAAGAGAATGAAAGGCTGTCATTTTACTGCAGATGGTGATTATTATTAAGTGAGATATTTTTCTTTTACTCTTCTAGATCTTTCAACTATAGGTACATATAGATACTGGCAATGAATTTGGACTTATAAAAAAGTTTTAAATTCTTCAGTGCTGAATTTCATGTGTATTTAAGGCCAGAACATTTTCATACTCCTGTTGGTGCAGTGGTATGTAAATACAATGAAAAAGCACCACCTTTTTGGGGAAGGTATGTAGAGAAACTTTTATATTACAGCCGAAAATCATGACATCATGATTGCATTTGGGTCGCAGATGACTTTATGACTTGTACTGACATAAAAGTATGGCATAATTTTAAAGAAAATAAATATAAATGAAGAGCACATATAGATTAAATTATATCAAAAGAGTTAAAATATAATACAACAATCATTAAATTCTAAAAATGTCACTAATTGGCAATGATACTGAAATGTAGGCATAGAAAACAGTATATTGAGGTGAATTATAAGATTTTAACCTGAGTGTTAACTATTAGAGTAATTAGAATAATTCAAATGTAAATTAGGAGTATTCTAAAAATAACACCGACCTCACAGTCTCAAAAACCCCATAAAACCAGTCAGATGCAAGAGAGAATACTATGAACTATAAATAATAATCAAAGTGACTAAGACAGCATCCCAGCATTAAAGAAATACATAATTCAGTGAAAGAATAATGACAAGTAGACAAACCACAGTGTTATTAGGTAAAAGATGGCAAGGTATTCAAACAAAAGCTCGAGGGAGGAAGTGACATTTGAAATAGGCCTTGAAGTATGCTCAAATTTTGAAAGGGTTGTTTTTGAGGCAATAGAAAAGTTATATTCTATCAGGAAAAGAAAGTGGTGTAAGGCAAGGAAATAGGTAAGCTAAGTGTTTTTCAGGAAAAAAGAAGTACGATTTGAGTCATGCATAAGAAAAGAGAAAGCAAGTAATGAGTGATAAGATTTAGGAGTGCTGGGGCCGCTTTATGAAGGGCTTGAATGCCAGAATGAGGGGTCTTATTTATGAACAAAGAATAACATCACAAGCATACCAATTCAGGCAGATCAGACAGTAGTATTTGGGGGAAGTACTTTTCCCGAGAAAGCTATATTAAAAAGCAGAAAAAGTAATTATACTGATAAACAAGATAAATTAGAGAATGGGACTGAAATGCATTTGAGATGAAACACAAAAAGGCAGAGAAATAATAGTTGAGATAATAAACCGTCACAATGTATACTGGAGCCAAAAAAAGGGCTAGGATCAGAAACCGGGAGTGTTCTTTCTATCAGTTTATACAGTGCCTAAGGTCTTCTAGAAAGGAAAGAGGTATATGCTCACTTTGACATCACATAAACTAGAATTGAAATGAAAAGACTAGCGGTAGTGGGGGAAAATTACTAACTGCAAAGAAGTATTAACATTGCTGTGAGGTAGGAATACAAAGATGTATACATCGCCACCAATTCAGCCACCAACTCTGTCATTTTCAAAGTACAAGGAGTTCTCTGCACTCTATGAAATGAAGATCTGCTATGTCTTAATGACACATAATCCAGTCGCCAAAAATAGTCTGGGCCTGACCTTGAAAACCCAAATAGTGTGAGAGCCAAGCAGACCAAAAGAAGTATCATATGGAAATAATACACTTGACTGTGATATTTGGCATCAATTAATGGAAAATAATGTCCTCTCTGATAATCTGCTGATCTACACTTCCTCATATACTCTTCTTCTTTGGAAGAAGAGAAGGTTATATTCATTCTTGTTTTATTAATAGGCAGTAAAGCTTACCGAAGGAAGAAGGAGGTTGTTAGCAAGAAAATAGGAAAGTGACCTGTTCTAATAGAGAAGAAAGCAGACTGGGTATGATTTGAAGAAAATGGTGACACACCTAATGCCAAAGTATCTTCTCAGCATTCTGTTATCTCACATTTATTCAATAGAGACAATATTAGACAACAGACACAGAGAGATTATTTCAGAAAAAAAGCAAATTTTTTGTTTTGTTTTGTTTTTTGAGATCGGGTTTCTCTCTTTTACCCAGGATGGAACGCAGTGAAGCAATCATGGTTCAGCTCACCCGCAGCTTCAACCTCCTGGGCTCAGGTGATTCTCCCATCTCAGCTTCCCCAGTAGCTGGAACTATAGACACATGCCACCACACCTGGCTAATGTTTTTGTTTGTTTGGTTGGTCGGTTTCTTTCTTTCTTTCTTTCTTTCTTTCTTTCTTTCTTTCTTTCTTTCTTTCTTTCTTTCTTTCTTTCTT